>NC_143436.1:187835662-188135662 GCF_987193195.1 Phasianus colchicus | reverse complement strand
AAATAATCTCCTTGGGGCCACTGCTAAATGTGATTGAAGCTGCACGAGTCAAAAAACCCTGGGGGAGAGAGTGACAGATAGATAGATGCACATAGAGTACGAGCCCAGAAGCCTTGTTTCAAACTGAAAGCAGGCTGAAAGCTGGTGTAGTTGCATTCAGAGTGGTATCCTGCTAATTTAAATCTACCAGTGAGCATTTCCAAGTGCACCAATCAGCGCCAAAAGAACAGGTTGTTTGCTTATGAAGGGAACGCCTTAACCATTTAGCTCTCAGTTTTGTCGACTGATGGGGAAATGCAGTGCTACGTGGGCAATCAGACTGGGAGATCACAAACACTCCTTCCAGATTTAAAATATGCAGAAGCATGAAAGAGTGTAAAAAATGTAAATTGGAGGAACCAGCTTCTATCTGGATCGAATAAATGAAGGATCATTGAAAGATGACAGGGTTTGTGGGGAAACAGTAGTTAGAGAGTATGCTTACACATATGCTTATAAACTTATATACACTTCTGCTTACAAACAGCGCCAGGAATATTCCCAAGAGCTGGAAATCAGTCCTCTACACTGCTGACTGGTTGGGAGTCCCTGACATCACTCATCCCAGGCCAAGTCCCTTTTCTCAGCTGTGGAGCAGATGTTAGCATGGACTAAAGGCCAAGAGGCAGCTTGGCAGCAGCCTCCCAGTTTTATAAGGATAAAAAAAAAAAAAAAAAAAAAGGGTTTAGCAGCATGGAGACATCTCAAGCTGACAGAATACCCACATGGAGATGGAGAGGTATTTCTGCAGCACCCATCGATGCCAGCTGCACAGCAAAAGGAGTACAACTGCCTTGGAGAGAATCTGTGCAGCATGGGGCAAGACTGTGGGAGGAGGAATGGGAAGAGGTATTCACATACAGCCCCTTGCTCTTCTGTTTCATTGATCTTTAGAGCTCCCCCAAGAAGACCACAGGTCCTGCTGGATATCCCAGACTATGCCAAAGTGTATCCTGGAAGGAACCCTAGCTATGTGCTGAGCACTCTTTGAGTGTCCCGTAGCCCCAAGTCATTTATAGCATTAGCAATCTGCAATTTCATATTCTGGGACAAGCCAATAGCCTGATCCATCAGCCTCAACACTGGCAACAACACCAGGGCTTTATTGGAAAAAGGACTCCAACTTCTACACACATTTTGTTTCAAAGGAGGGAGAATTTTGGAAGAGAGGACAGCACAAACTCTCCAAGCTCTGACACAGCATCTTCTTCCCAGTCTGTTTCCCCTCTCCTCGCACCTCACCAATAGTTAGATCCAAACTCCAGGCCTCTTCCCAGTTGCCAAAGGCATATTCCCAACTACAGCAAACTGCTCCAGCCATGGCATGGAGCCACTTTGTTCACTCCCTGTGTGGCTGAGACTACGTGAGGTTCAGAGATGTGCGTTTGCCTCATCACTGAGAACCACCAGTTTAGACCATCCACCATGTGAATTTCCCTTTCTGGAAGAGAGGAAATCTTCCCTCTTCATCTAACAGCCCTGTGCTCCTGCTCTGAGCTCAGGAACATGGTGGATCAAATTCAGTTTAAAATTCAAATGTCTAAATGGCAAGAGATATTTGTAGGTGTAGATGATATCCAGTTCAATCAGGTGATGAGACTCCTCACAAATATGACTGTCCTGGCAAGCTAGACCTCCCTTCTTATTCTATATGGTTAGTTTCTGCCTGAGGTAGGCTCCAGCCTTCCTGCAGCCATTCCCTGACAACCTCCCTTCCTTCCATGATGCCTCTATCTCATCTCTTCTGCCATGTAGAACTGTTCTTCTGACTGCATCATCCCTATTACTTGTCCTAATTCAGTCTCTACATATCTCTGATATACTTGTCATCTCCATTTACTAACTCTATACCTACAGTGATCTAATCTAAAGTGTTCCCAGGAGAAAGAAACACCAAGAGGCTGTTGATTCTCTCTCCTTAGTGAGAGCCTTAGCGTGTACCCTGAGTCCCTCTGAATCATAGACTCATAGAATGGCTTAAGTTGGGAGGAACCTTAAAGGTCATTGAGCTCCAACCTCCTGCCATGGGCAGGGTTGACAACCACTAGGTCAGGCTGCCTGGAGCCCCTCTGAACAAAAAGAGCTCTTGAATTCCAGCCCAGGGCACCCTTCCTTCTCATGCTCACTTCATTTTCACTTCTTCCCATCAGCAAGAGATGCATCTTTCTTTCGCATCATAAACTCACCACACAAGCAGTGTTGCTTAAAAAGGGAGACCTAGCAGTGGGTTATTGAAATGGGCAGGCAAACTATATCAGTATATCACAGAAAAGGTCACCTGCAAGGATTTAAAAACTGCATGTTCTGGTATCTAATGGGGCATGGATGCACAAGCTTGTGTTGATTGCCACTCTGGTTGAAATGTGCTGATGGGTACATTTGAAATTCACCTCCACTTACTTTATCTCTTGTAATCTGCCAGGGGAAAACTTTCCTTTCCTTTGGTACATCACAAGAAGAGAGGGAGTTATTTGCTACAAGCAAAAATGTCCTCAACCTTCACAGCCCTATCGCTTCTACCAGCAGGAAAATGTTTGCTTTATCCTATTTCACTGCTAATCCACAACATCGATATGCAAAGCCTTCTCATCAGGTATGATTGGGATGTATTAACGAATGCTGCCTTTCCCATCCAGTAATCCTTCTCATATCAGCATTTATTTTCAGTCTTTGCCCTGAGGAGGAGAAGCTTCACAAATGTTAAGACATTGGGATGTTACAGGTAATATCTATAGGAAAGCATAAGCCACACATTGATAAGAACACCAGCACATTCTTGTTGTTTTTTTTTCTCCTTGTTTATTTATTTATTTATTTATTTATTTATGTGTTTTTATTTATTTGACTGAATGATGAAACCATCAGGGGCTGAAGGACAGATTCCCACAATGCATTTATGTTAAAAAAGCCCAGTAAGAAGAGGGAACGTGATAAGCAGGGTGCATGTAAGGCAGTGCGTGAGTGGTGACAGGAAAACCTTAATCCTTTGCTGAAGGCATCTAAACCACAGGACTATGTTTCTTCCAAGTTAAATTTGATGTTTCTCTGTAATATCTGTGAGTGCACCTTTGTGAAGCTGTAATACCTCTGCAAAAGTTAATGTTTTATATCCGATTAACTCGAGTGGGTGAGATATGTGATAATGACGGCATGTATTTAAGAAAGACAGGGAAATGGATGGGGTGGGTACCACCTCCCTCTGCATTTTTAGGAGGAAAATCTGGGAAACAAGGGCTCCACTGTGGTAATTCAGGCTCAGGTACATGAAACCGTCTGCAATCCACTTAAGATCTGTTCTCAGTTTCCCCAAATGCCAGATGAAGGGAATGTTTATCCTTGGGAGATTATGGAGATTAATCCGTTAATGCTTTTAACTAATTCTCATCTTTTGAAGATAGAAATCTTTACACGAGTGCTGGATATTATTAAGTATACAAAAGCAAAAAAGAGTGGAAAAAAAATCAGTTTATTTTTGAAACAGATTATTGCATCAAATGCTATATAAAACAAACAGAAATTATAAATAATTATTCTCTCTCGGTCTTGAAATGCAATGTAGACTTGCAAACACTGCTTGTACTTTAAAAAGAAAAACAAACATTTTCGTCTGTTTTAGACAGTCCTTTCCCTTGACAGGACCAAGGACTTCATAAGTCCAGGAGTCATTTTTCACTCTGTCTCTTGAACAATGCTGCTGTGAAAGGAAGTGGTAATCGGTTATCACTTTGAGTTTCAGTGATGACTTTTCTTCATTCCCAAAGGAATAATTTCTTGCCATCTGCAGAAACAGAATTAAAAGGAAAACAAAGAAAATGGTTACAGGTGATGAAGAGCACAAAGCAATAAATGACAAAAAAGGAAAAGTGTTCAAATAGAGAAGTTTCTCTACATCAAATCTCACCGAAGAAACCTATTTGGAGCAATTCACTGGAATCTAAGTGTTGGAATCTCTTGTCCCTCCCAGACAGCAGCAGGTGGCCCTCAGAGAGGAGCTCCTCCAAACTGAAACAGCCTGAGGGGCCAAGAGACTGTTTCCTAAATCAACCCGTTACCCATGCTGTGGTGCACTGGAAGTGCCATGATTTTCTCTCTTTCAAAAGGCAATACATAAGTGAAACCTGAACTGCCTGGAGTCAGTGAATTCCAGCAAGGACAGAAAGGGGTAATTTCTTCTGTTAGAAGGGAAATCTGTTTTTTTCCAAATTTCCCATTCAATCTCCACTTGATGTGGAGTCGTGTTTCCTCTCCAGTATTACTGGGGTTTATTAATAAAGCCTGGCTATTAAGCAGCTGTTGCATTTTACTTCAGAGGTGGCTCCATGTGTGTGGAGAAGAGGATGATCTCCATCTACAGCTCATAAAGAGTTTTATATAAATGTCCATTACCCATGTAATGGCAACAGCCAACAGTTTTATTAGGCAATATAAAAAGATAATGGGGATATAAACTGTAATGCCTCAGGGCAGAAGCCAATCAATGACTGTGTGGAATTATCCAGAAGAAACTTTCTGTTCACAAGTTATTCCCTTATCATGTACTAGGGCATTTCTTGCTTTTCTCTGCAAAATATGAAGAAGCTCATGCTCCAGTCCAGGCTGATGCATCCCACTGGTGTCCGGTTGGGTCAAAGTCTAGCAATTCCTCTGTTCCTATTGCACTGAATAAATGATGTGTGACACTTTGCTAGATCAAATAATTGATCTCCAATGAAGATCAATCCAGGGATTTTTCCACAAAATTTATGCTTACCAAAACAACTCTACAGATTTCTTTTTTTTTTTTTTTTAACATTGAATGAGTTTAGTTCAAGTTATTTCCTTGCTATACCCAAATCTTTCAAGTTGCAAAATGCGATAGCAACAAGCTCCTGTTTCTCAGATGGTGAGGAGGACCCTGACAGTGTGATGAATTGCAGAATCACAGAATGTTTTTTGTTGGAGAGGACCTTAAAATCATTCTCATACAACCTTCTGCCATGGGGAGGGATATGTCTCCCTAGACCAGATTGCCTAAAGTTCTATTCCAACATGACTTTGAACACTTCCAATGATGGGGCATCCATAATTCCTCTGGGGAACTTGTTCTAGTGTCTCATCACCCTCACTATAAAAAATTTAATCCCAGTATGAGTCCAGTCATGTAGAGAGTTACAGTCTCATATTTTGCCTTGGGAGTCTAATAAAACCTGTTGGGTATTCCTTGTTCTTCCTTGTATCACATTATTGCAGTTCTCATCTTTGGGAGGCACACATTCCTTCAAATAGCCTTCAGTTTTTCTAACAACCCACTGAGGTCTCCTCTTGCAGTGTGTGCCTCAACTACCACTCTTCTCTGGTTTTACTTTCTTCTAGTCCCTCGCAGAAGCATCATTCCCCAGGCAGTCCCTAACCTGAGTTCCTCAAGCTCTTACTTTCTCCAGCTCTCTTAAGCATGCCTCTTAAATCTCAGCTCCTGCATCTCTACACTTGTTCTCCTGTTTTCTTAAGCTTGCTTTTAGTTGGTTCTTTCCGCTTGCCCTTGCTATTTCACCCTAATGAAGTTAATTGATGTATATGAAACAAGCATAATTTGTCAACCTTATTGCATTTATATCACACCCTTGTGTCCCCAGAAACCCTGTGGAATTTATAGAGCAACAGTGGAATGTAAGAAAAGCCTTAAAAAGGCTTGAAATTTTGCTACTAGGAAAATAATTGCATTTTGCCTTAGAATGAAGTCTTTCACTAAGCCTTTCATTTCACTTTGTGAAGTGGCCTCTTGGACATAACACAGAAACCACTTCTACTTTCAGGGAATGTCTTTGCCATGGGTTGCTGCCCCTTTCACCAGTCAACAATAGCCACGATCTCTTCACAGTCTGCTCAAACCGAATAATAGAATCATAGAGACATTTGAGTTGGAAGGAACCCTTTAGGACCATCTAGTCCAATCCCCCTGCAATGAACATGAACACCTACAACTAGAGCAGGTTGTTCAGAGCCCCATCCAACCTAACCTTGAGTGTCTCCATGGCTGGGGCATCCACCACCTCTCTGGGTCACCCGTTCCACTGCCTCACCACCCTTAGTGTAAAAAATGTTTTCCTTATATCCAATCTAAATCTCCCCTCTTTTAATTTGAAATCATTTTCCCTTGTCCTTTCACAGCAGATGCTGCTAAAGCGTATGTCCTCTTCTTTCTTACAGTTCCCATTTGGATACTGAAACACCTTCCTGTCTGAGAAGGGGCTGGTGAGAGAAGAGCTGGTGTCTCTGCTGGATGGAGTGAAAGAGCCTTGATTTGTGATGTCTCTAGAGGGATGAGTTATGTGTGTGTTGGAGGTTGTGTGGTTGAGGTATATTTAGGTATGGAAAAAAAAGAGCTTTTGCTTTGAGTGGTTTGTGATACAGATCATCTTGTGATCTTGCTTTTGATGTATGTTCGGGTGAAGATTATTTTCCAAGGGAATTCAGAGACAAAAGATTGATCCCACTGGAGACTACTAGGGTAGGTGTGAAAGCAAAACCTTTTCAGCCTATCTTTCACTAGGTTTAAATCATGCACATCAACCTACTGAGAGTCTCTGGGTTTTAATGCAGTGCTCCCTCCAAGTTTGCAGCTTGGTTTGCTAAGGAAATGACTTGTTCAGTCACACTGCATGTGAGTCTCTGTCAGTCAGCCTGGTTTCAAAACTTTCGAATCTCTGTTCAGAAGTCCAGGGATCTCAAAGATGTTAAATTCCTATAAGACTTAAAAATATATGGTGGATGCCCTGTCTTTGGAGACACTCAAGGTCAGGTTGGATGGGTCTCTGAGCACCTGATGGAGATGTAGGTGTCCCTGTTCTTTGCAGGGGAGATGGAATAGATGGCTTTTAATGGTCCCTTTCAACTCAAACGATTCTGTTATGATTCTATGAAACTACTAGTTACCAATGAAATTCAGTCTACAAAGAGATACTATCACTTCTCTAAAATGGAAAACATCACAATTTGCATCTTAATAGAAACTAGAGAACCCATTTCTGCTCTTGTGGCCCCAGGATAAGTGCTGTAACTGAGGCTTAGTTGCACAGATGGAAGGAAATGATACAGCTTCTTGATTTTCAGTTGGTATAGAACAGACAAAAATTAATCAGATCTTTCCCTAGTTGTTGCAAATTGCCCCCGCAAAGCTTGCACCATCTGTAAATAGGCATTTATCAACATCCTCTGCCCCTGTTGTTCCTTGAATCTCCCTTTAGCCCCTACACAGAGACTAATCTGGGTATGTAATTGGCAAAGATGGTAACATTTGTAGCTATCTCCAGGAAAATGCAGAAAGGGTAGCAATAAATATATGCTTTCTAAACCTGGACCTTTTGATTTCTCGGGTCCATCTGGTGCACTGAGGAGCTACAAGGCAGCAGGCACACAACAGGTACACAACTCACAGCACAGTGACACACCAATCTGACTGAGCTGTAAGTATCTTAGAACGAATCATAGAACCATAGAATAGCTTGGGTTGGAAGGGACCCTGAGGATCATTAAGTTCCAGCCTCTTGCCACAGGCAGGGCCACCAATGTCCAGATTCAGTACAATCATCTTAGACTTTCGTCATTTTTTGTCCTTTCATCCTGCATGGTCTTTTGTACCCCCATCTTTGTCCCATTAGATAGTTGATCATTCTCATCTGTCTTTACTGAAGCCAATCACCACTGGCACACTGGAGATTTTTATTTGATCAGAGTTTGATCACAGACATCCTTTCCAACCTTAAGGATTCCATGATTCTGTGATTCTCACTTTCCAACACTGCTATTTGTTACTTCATCTCATTGAGTGGAAGTACCAGGGATTGTGGTTTGGGAAAAACTCAGCTGGAAGCAGAGCACACAGCATGCAAAGCCAACAGCAGAATCAGCAGCTGCCAACCTGTCATTAATGTGGCCTTCATTAAAGAGGAGAAATAACAGTGCTATCAAATCGGACCCAACTTTGTGTCTCAAACTGTTTATTCCCAAGAAGTCTTTCAGAAATGACAAGCTTTTAATCCTGCAACAAAATTCAGAGCTGATGCCAACAGCAGAAAGTGGAGCTGTGATAAAAGTTGAGCTAGAATGGCTTGGCATGGCAACTGAAAATCATCTCACCTCGTGTAAGATGACAGCTATGGCATGAAACCACAGACATGTAAGCATTCACAAATTTATTTATTTATTTATTTGTTTGTTTTTGAAAACCAGTTGCCATGAAAGCATACAACAGCAGAGGAACCTGCAACCTCAAATAAACATGATCATTCCTTCCTGCTGCACTGTTACGTGCAGCCAAGCAATGCCTTCCACTCGGCTAAAATTCAGGGGTTGCTAAGAGTATTATGCTTTCCCCCTATTTTCCGTGGCTTATTGTACAGCTGGTAAAATTTTTCTCTGGATAGAAACTTGATTTATAAAGTCTCTCATCCTAAAACAGGAAATTAGTATTTCATCCCCATAAATGTAAGAGGATTTTTTTTTTGGCTTTCATGTTCCACAAGATCTGTTTTTGTTTCCTATAAAGGGTCCAATCCAACTGCCATCAAATCTGTAGAGATTCCCACTGACTTCAGCTGGGCTTGGCTCATGCCCTACGGCAGTGCTACAGAAACAGACAACACCTAATGAAATCATGTGGTGTAAAGGAGCAGGGAATCCCGGGCTAAATCCCCATCCCACAAACAGCCATGCCTCAGCTTAGATGTGCATTAAATGAAAAGCCCCTCATGTCTATCAAGTTAAGCATGTGCTTAAATGTTTCTTGGAGCCAGTGCTTGGTACAACAAATAGAAAAAGCTATGTAAAACTGTTGTGGGTATGATCAGTCCTTTCCTTATGTTGTACAATATCTTGAATCCTCAGGGATCTCCATTGTATGTTTGAAGGACTGTTCAAGATTTTTATACCATCAAGTTGCTTTCATTTTATTCTTCCTTGTGTATAAAGTAAGAGCACTTTGAGCACTGTGTTCAATTTTGGGCCCATCACTACACTGTTGAGGCACTGGACTGTGTCCAGAGAAGGGCAACAAGGCTGTAAGGGATCTGGAGCACAAGTCTTATGGGGAGTGGCTGAGAGAACTGGGATTGTTCAGTCTGGAGAAGAGGAGGCTCAGGGGAGACCTTATCAATCTCTGCAATTGCCTGACAGGAGGCTGTGAGGTGGGGGTTGGCCTCTTCCATCAGGTAACAGCTATAGCACAAGAGGAAATGGCCTCAAGTTGCATCAGGGGAGGTTGAGGTTGGATATTAGGAAAAATTTCTTCTCAGAAGAGTGGTGAGGCACTGGCACAGGCTGCCCGGGGAGGTGGTGGAATCACCATCCATGGAGGTGTTCAAGAGCCATGGAGATGTGGCACTGAGGGATGTAGTGTGTGGGCATGGTGAGGATGGGCTGATGGTTGGACCAGATGATTTTGAAGGTCTTCTCCAACCTTAATGATTCTGCTTCTATAGTATGTTTCTGCCGCATCTTCCCACTTACCTCAGAGGTTCCAAGGAGGAGCCTCACAGCTATTTAGCTCATCTTGTTATTAAAAATATAGGATCTCAGCCAAATACTTACAATGTAATTTAACGTAAAATATATAACAATATGTATTTTTATTTGTCTAAAGGCAGGAGACAGGCCAAAAGTATTTCTGTTTTTTGTATCACAGATGATTTACTCGTGATTTCAATAGTCTCACAAGATACAGATGGCAGAATAAGGAATTAAACTACAATTCAGCCAATAACTCGATGAAAAAAAATAATTTCTTATGTTCCCTAACAACTATCTCTAAATCTAGTTTTTCAAAATGTGAAATTACATTCTAGGGGGTGCATTCTGCATTACATTCTAAGGTGCAGATCACCTGGAAGCTCAGTGGCAGAGCAGTGAAAGGAACGTGAAACTTCTGGCTGATATTAAGGCAGTCTCTCAGATAAAAAATAAATAAATAAATAAACCACAAAATCTTGCTCTTAATAATGAAAGTTACTACCACAATCTGAGCTCAACCTCCACAAACTCATTGCATCCTTGAGATGGGAGGGACTGTAGGCAGTGCAGCTCAGCTGCTTCCCACTATGCGGAATGACCTCACTTGTGTGGGCTTGAGTCAAAACTCTAACATGCATCTGCTGGAAGTGCTAATAGTGTGATGCTGTAAGGCATCATCTGGCATAATAGGAGAGAAATGCTTCAGCACAACCTGTCAACATAGATTTGGTGATGTGTGATCTCACTGCAGTCTCTGAATGAGATGGAGAGACCCTGTAACAGCTAACTGTGATGTTTTCTGCACAAACAGGAGGTCCTGTTGAGCAGCATCACCAGCTAGAGCTGAGCTGTATGCCATACCCATCCTCCTCGCTCAGGACTACAGATCCTCCTGCAGAGCTGGGCCATGCAACGCCCTTGAATAACATTTGTGTAGGAATTGAGGAAACATGAGGAATGGCCTCCAAGCAAATTTCTGGCTTTGTCACCACCAAGCCTTCATGCGCTGCCACATCACGTTTCTGCAGAAGTGCATAAGCACTGTCACAACCTGTTATCTTCCTTAGGTCTGCGCCAGCGTTATTCACAACCACGGGACATAAGAAGAGAAAAAATGATGCAAGGAATTTGTACAGAAGCCCTTGGTATGACCAGGAGAATCAGATAATCAGATAAAAACCCATCTGCAGTACACAAGATAGGTTCCTGACTGTGTTTGTGTTCACATCAGCCCAGAGGCACTTCTGATTTGGGAGATTCCTTCTCTGAGATAAACTAAGGACTCCGAGCAAGAGACACCACGGTATCTTGTTCCTAATGACGGACCTGCAGACCATGGAGTTTGCTAAAAGTAACTTATTTTTATACCACTGGGATGACATTTCGAATAATTATTTTAATTATGGTAAAACACAGTTCAGTGAAGCAGTTAAGCACATTTCTAAGGCTAACATTCAGTATTTCATCACCAGTGCTTTGCTGAAATGATATGTAAAACATCAGTCCGTGAAGAGTAGTTTCACAAAAAGTCACTTTGGAAGGTTCTCTTTTCCCCCTCCTTTTGATTATTTCAATAAACAGTCACATCCAAAGTTCAAATTTCAGTTCAGCGCAGTGAATATTTCTATGACGTGCTCACATGTAGTTCTTTCACTCCCAAGAGGACTTCTTTTGCTACCCAGAGCTTTTGCTGGTGGCAGGACCAGAACAGCAATCATAGCCCATAGAACAGTTGTTCCTTGTTGATAGTTGTAGCCCTATGAGAAGAAAGCAATTCCCAGATACTGAGCATCCTCTCATCCAGTATCTTGAATCAAGTTTTGGATCAAGGAGCCAGTGAGTTATAGCTGATTACCTTTTCAGTAACAACAGTACAACAGCCCTGGGGGAAAGCTTGCATTAGGACAACATTTTCAATATGCAAATAGTTTGATACCTTGAAAAATAGCAGTGTTGCTAACATTTGGCCTGGTGAAGGAAAAAGTGCATTAATTTGCCCAGGCAACTGACTCTAAAACAGTGTATAAATAGTCCTTTGCATTAATTCAAAGTGAAATGTCAGTGTTTCATAATTTATGATAGTATGCTGAGATTCAGCTTCAATAGCTCACTACGGGTTCAGTTAGCATCAGGTCTAAAGCCTGCCCTCCTGTCTCCTAAACCTTGAGTCTTTGGGGGAACTTTTTCTTTCTGCTTGGATTTATTCTTATTTACATTAACTGAATTATTTATGACCATTTCAACGTAAATTACTGAGTTAAGAAAAAGTGAAACACTCCGTTGTCATTGTGGTTTACTCACATCCTTTTGAATCTGATCATCTTGGCGTAGAAATGAGGAGAGATTCTTCTTGTGACTCAGGATGTGGGAACCTAAAAGCTGCTTCCTGGACTGGTTCTGAAGAGCATGATGGCATTATTAATCAGACATGATAGTGATATGCTTCCAACAGTCATTTAAATCTCTTTATCATTTAAAAAATAAAGCAGATTTTGAAGTTTGACCTCAACTTGTTAACTGATTTGGGGCATCTCAGCCATCCTGCTCCACGGTGGTGTAACTCCACTGAACCTTACAGATAAGGAAATACAAAATGGTGGCATAGGAGCCAACACCATTCCTTCTGCCTCCGTTATTCCTCAAGCATAAGCTGGGAACCACTCACTCCTTGAGAAAAAATATGGTAATGGGATTGATCCAGAGCAACGCGTGTGAAATGGTCTTGCTAATCAACAGAGCTTGCTCCCTACTGGAAGAAGCGTAAGCAGAACAACAGACATCATTACCACACTGGTAGGATTGATTAATAAGGAAAACTGCATTAACTACTTCTACTAATACCCATTAGCAATTACACATCGTAACATTCACTAAATGCATGTGTAAATAGTGCTCCTAAGTGACAGAGAAGGGTGCCTGAAGGATGCAACGTGATGTTAGCGTTGTTTTCTGCTTGTGTGGGTTTTGTATTGCAAGAACAATCTCTGCACTGGGTAAGAAAAACAGTTGGAGGGAATCAGGATAGGAGGAGGACCTCAGGAAGGCACCATTAATGCTGAGAGTGCCTTTTGTCCCATGATAAGGATGATAAGGATTGGTGCTAGGGGGCTTTCCAAGTAACATGGTTTACATTTTGGATGTGACCATTCATAGCACCCAACACCCCCAAAATACTGCTCCAAAGATGATTCTCTGTGTAATCTGTGTTTGCTGGACTCTGTGTGCAATTACTGAGCATTATTTTTAGCCTGGATTCAGGAGAGCTGTGTTCAGCTCTTGGCTCTGCCACAGACTTCCTACATGACCTTGGGCAAATCAGCTTCTTTCTCAGCACCATCTGCAGCATTATACATTTTCCTCCCACTCTGAATTTGTCTCACCAATGTGGATTGGGAGCTTTTTGGAGCAGGACATTTCCTTACTGCGTTCTGTTAGCAGCCAACATGATGAGGCACTGATGCTTTCTTATAACTTCCAGGTAGTTTGTATCTGCAACTGGGAGGAACCCACCAAAAGGAGACTTCCATGAGCTGGAGTGGTGGATATAAAATAGAATCACAGAATCATGGAATCATTAAGGTTGGAAAAGACCACTAAGATCACCATGTTCAACCCCAACCCACCTCCACCATGCCCACACACCACGTTGCTCAGTGCCACATCTCCACAGTTCTTGAACATCTCCAGGGACAGTGACTGCACCACCTTCCTGGGCAGTCTGTGCCAATGCCTCAAGACTCTTTCTGAGAAGAAATTTTTCCTCATACCCAACCTGAACCCCCTCTGGTCCAACTTGAGGCCATTCCCTCTCATCCTATTGCTGCTACCTGGGAGAAGAGGCCGACCCCCACCTCACCACAACCTCCTGTCAGGGAGTTGTAGAGAGCAATAATGTCAAATCATTAACTCTTCTGTATGTTTTGGACAAAGCTGGAATTTGTCTCACTCTTCCATTGCAGAACATCAGCACTTTTAATTTCAGCTGGTAAATTTTATGAATGGTTTTCGCATTTATTTTTTTGTTGTTATTTTTCTCTTTTTTTTTTTTTTTTTTTCTGGTGCAGACCATGCCCTGTTCTGAGACTATCATCTACTTGCTGCAGTGAGCACAGGGGGGCTGGTTGGTCAGCTTTTGCTCAGTTATTTTGTAACTTACACACTAAATGGGCATGCTAAGGGATGAGGCACTGCTCAAGAGGACTGCTCACCTGTACGTGGGTTTCATGGCTGTGACCCGGTGGGAGGCATGGACATGAGAGCAGCAGATTGGAGAGCCAAAGGAATCAGCAGCAATTCAGAGCTCTTGCAGAGGAGGGGAGAGCTGAGCCCACTGTGGAAGGGGAGGCAGAAGGAAAAGAGGAGGAAGGGAAAGGTAAAGGGAGAGGAAAAGTGA
The DNA here is from genome assembly GCF_987193195.1 of Phasianus colchicus. Classification (NCBI taxonomy): domain Eukaryota; kingdom Metazoa; phylum Chordata; class Aves; order Galliformes; family Phasianidae; genus Phasianus; species Phasianus colchicus. The sequence goes on along the minus strand of NC_143436.1, from coordinate 188,121,747 downwards.
GAGGAGAAAAGGGAGGGAAAAAGGGAAGAGAAAAGGAAAGGGAAAGGGTGAAGGAAAGGGAAAAGGAAAGGGAGAGGGAAAAGAAAATGGGGAGGGAAAGGGAGAGGGAAAAAAAGGAAAAGGAAAAGGAGAAGAGAAAGGAAAAGGAGAAGAGAAAAAGGGGGGAAGGTGGGGGGGAGGGGGGGGAAGAAGAGGAAAAGGGAAAGGATGCAGCTGCACTGTCTGTATTTCTCTCCTCAGTGAAGCTCCTGTAAACCGGAGTCTGGACTCCAGAAGGAAAGAGCTGGTGATGACACAGGCGCTTATCACAACATTCTGATAAGAGAGGAAGAACTGTAACTTCGACACAAGAAGACAGTCGTTGTATTGCCTCGTTGGGAAAGCGAAGCGAGCAGCCCTTCGGACAGGTGCACCTCCAGCAGCACACGCACCACTCAGGCACCGGGACTCGCAGGCAAGTTGCAGCCGTGCCCCGGGTGGGAGCACCGGGAAGGGGGGGGGGAAACACCGCGCTCCCATCCCTCGGGGAAGGGGGGGAGACCCGTCGGCTCCACGGGTGGGTGGATGGATGGGCGGGCGGAGGTGGGCACAGTCCCTCCCCGCGGGCCGGGCTGCGCTCCCGGCAGGCAGCGCTGCGCTGTGAACCACGCCGCGCCCGGTCGGGCTCGGCCCCCTCCTCCTCCTCCTCCACCACCTCCTCCTCGTCGTCGTCGTCTTCTTCCTCCCGCCGCAACCCTCCGGCACGGAGTTGCCGCTGCAGCCTCTCGCATGGATCCCGGCAGCGGCACGCCGCGGGGCAGCTGAGCCGCACGGTGCGTAGCGCGGGGCTGCGGGAGCGGCGGGCGGAGCGCGGCCAAACTTTCGGCGCGGGGGCAGCGGGCGCGGGGCCGCGGAGCGGGGGAGGTCCGGCCGCGGGGAGGGGCGGCTGCGGCCCCGCTCCGCTCGTAAGGTGCGGCCGCTGCCCCCGCGCTTTGCTTCCGTGCGGGCGGGACTTCTTTTATTATTATTATTTTAAATTTTTCCGTGTTATGATGAAGATATTAATGTGTGTTAATGTAATTGTATTACTTTTTTTTTTTTTTTTTTCTTTCCCCCGTCGTCGCTTTTTAATTTTTACCTTCTTTCTGCTTGGTTTATTTATTTAGATAGATAGATTTGTGTGTGCGTGTGTGCCTGTCGCTGCTCTTCAGCTGCAGTTGCTCCCGGCCGAGCCCGGGGGATTGTGGCAGCTGCTGCTGGGGTTGGGGAAGGAGAGGGATGTTCCCCCGCTCGCGTTTTGCTCGCATCGTTCCTCCCCGAGGGCTCTCAGCTCTCCGTGCCCTCGGCTGTGCGGGGCAGAGCCGGGAGCGTCCCCGTCCCGGGAGCAGCTCGGGGACACTCAGCGAGTGTGGGTGTGTGGGGACAGCCGGGGAGGACCGGGCTGCTGCCGGGGATGGGCTGAACGCGTCTCTCGCGCTTGAGTTGTTCTATGGAAGGAACTCCGCTCCTCGGTCACTTCTGGAACCCCACCGGATTATTTGCGGGAGGAAAAAAGAGAGCCGCGCTGCCCTGAGAAATGTGTCAGTGAGCGTCTTATCGTCTCATTCCTTTTTATTGTGTGTGCGATTGTGTGTTTGTGTGGTGTTATTGTTCGTGCCCTTGTGTTGTGGTTGGGAGGATTAAGGGTTGCCGAGTGTCCGTAGTCCCAGATCCAATTAAAATAAACGCCAGTAAATGGGACATAATGGAAAGTCGGCGCTGGCATCCCGGCAGAGGCACCACAGCATTGGTGTTGGTTCAAAGAAGGGTCTGATGGGGATGGATGCTCTCCTCTGACTGGTGATCTCCTCTGACAGGCTGAGAGAGGTGTGCAGTTTGGATTGTGAGTCCTTAACCAATCTCTGTCCAGCAGACAGAAAGTAAAACCCATCCTTTTCCCACATAGAGGTGTTTTAACTTGTCACTTGTGTAGCAGATGCTTTTCTTAAGGAAATCTGCTCTGAGTTCTCAGCAAAGGAAGCAAGAGAGGGCGATGTGAGCGATATGGAGTAGCACACTGTTCCCTAACCACCGATGCAGGCTCCTGTGCTGAGTGCTTGCTCCTGGTCTGGAGCTGTTGTGCAGAGGGTTATCTGGGAGAGCAGAGCCTGGCAAACAGCCTGGCCAGGTCCCGGCTGCTCTTTCCCTCCTTTCCTGCTGACACACAGAGAGCTCATCCTCCAGCTGAATGAAAAGTTACTTTTGTGGCTTGGAAAGGACTTGGTGGCAAACACGGGGAGAGGAGGAACGATCCCTCTGGAGTCAGCCTGCCTGGGAAAGGGCTCACGGCTGTGAGCTCTGCACCCAGAAAACTCCGGAGTCCCACTGAGAGCCAGGTAGGAGCAGGCATTGCAGGGCTGGGAGCGGGGACATCCTCTGCCTGGTCCTTGGGTGGTGCTCGTGCTGTAGAAAATGCACGTTGTTGTGCAGTTGGCAGTGCAGCAGTCATGCTCGTTCTTTGCTTCCTCACTTCTGCCCTTTTGGTTTTTTTTTCTTCTTTTTAAGGTTGATTCTTAATGCAGCATCTTGTTTGCTTGTAATGAATGCACCCCATAACTGTGTGTTGGCAGTACATGGGATGCTCTGTGAACTGCATGCAATGTTACCTGGTGGTTATCATGCATGGATCTCTATATGGTGTTAACCCCATTCTCCCTGCTTCCTGCAGTGCCTGACATGAAGGCATCAGGTTATGCTGTTACCATGAAGTTATGAAGTTGTTCTTTGCTGACCTGATGTATCCTGGCTGATGGATTCTGTCCAAAACAATAAAGTGAGCAATTAGGACTGAGTTGGGGTTTTCAGCAGCCGCTTGTTCAGAGCAGTTTATAACTGCTGTTCCCTTACAGATGTATTTCTGTGCTGAATTCTTGAATGCCTTCTGACACATGCCAGCTGCACTCATAATGTTTGTGTTTACTGTAAGGTTCTGAAGGACAGAAAGCTGGTATGGAGAAGGTTTGTTTTAGTATCATAGGAAGTCATAGAGTCATTAAGGTTTGAAAAGACCGTTAAGATCATCGAGTCATCAGCCCATCCCCACCATACCCACTCACCACATCTCTCAGTGCCACATCTCTATGGTTCTTGAACACCTTCAGAGACAGTGACCCCATCACCTCCCTGGGCAGCTCATTCCTGTTTTCCTGCACTCAAACCATATTGGCCATTCTACCTCCAGAAAATACCCAACCAGGGATTGTCATGTATGTGTACTAGACCAAATCAACCCATTCCACAGCTACCCAATTCACCCAGCCTGTGAAGCACCAGGACCTACTTCTTTTAACAAGATATGCCATTGCTTAATGTCCTACTTCTGGCTGCAGGTTGGAATCTTGTGTGGTTTGGGAATGCCCTTAGGTTCCCACTGCCTGGTGAAGCCTTTGGTTGCTTATATGAAGGGTTCCAAGGGTTCCACGATTTCTCATGTGCCATGATTGCTCCTGGTGCTCCTAGCACGAAAGCTGCTGGCACTGGTGCCACTCTGACAGTTCTGGTTGGGCGTTCCAGGGCAGGGAGTCAGCACTGCTGTGGAGAGGTGGAATCCTGTCTATGTCGGCTTCTGTGGGAATTTTGCCATAGATGAAAATGGGCAGAACTTCCATCCAGAAGCAGTCCTCTCTTCTCCTTGGAAATCCTGGAGTGCTCTAGGGAAGCTTTTGCCTTTTGATTGTCTCTCAGCCTGTTGCTGTTTGTGTGGTGGTGTCAGTCTCTTCAAGTGTCACTCTGTGCCTTGCACAAGCATGGTGTTTTTGAGCAAATAGGAGTGGAAGTAAACATTGACACACATTGACTGTCCCTTTGCCTATGACCCAGGTTGCAGTCAGAACCCAGCAAGATCCAGTTGATAGGACTATGCAGGGAGAGCAGCGGTGGTTGCATTTGGAGCATTCTCACTTCTGCATCTGCAAATCATCAGCTTAGTGATGGGCATTCAGTCTGTGCAGCAGCGGTGCAATCATTAATTCAACCCTACTTAGCCCATGCAGATGGAGCTTTTTCTGTGCAGGTGGAGAGCTATTCTGAGACACTTCGTATACCCTGCATCCAGATCAATGTTTTGTATTAAATGACAGTGACAAATGAGAGGTGTTTGATACTTCTTTCACTACGTGGAAGACGTGTGGTGCAGCATATCAGAGTTTGTGTTTAATCAGTGTTGGCTGAAAGTGTTGGGTCTGTGTGGTAAAAATGTTTTTTTCAGCAGGAACAGAACAACTGAATCAAACAGAATGCGTTCTTTCAGTTCATTATTTTCAGTGGCATACAGATTTGATGATGTACAACAAAGATATTGACTCGGATGGGGGTACTTGGATCTGTCTTTATTTATTTATTTTTCAAACAAAATAGTTTACTGTGAGACACTTTGGTGTCCATAGTTCCAGTGTGGATGATTTTGGGGGGCTTTGCCATCTTCAACCATGCATTCATCCCCAGACTTACAGGCGTTTTGTTCATGTAGGATGACAAAATAAAATAAAATATAACAATAATAAACAAACATGACAACAAGAAGCTTGTGTTCCATATGCATCTTTGTCCTTAGTGAAAGAGACTTACGTAAAGAGGATATATTGAACAGTTATAAAGTACAGCTCATTAGTGTCTCTCAGCTTGTTTTCTTTGAGAATTTACAGATCTTAACTAAAACACTCCCAATTCTCATTTCATTTAGATGAGCACATTTAGAATCGTAGAATCATTAAGGTTGGAAAAGACCACTAAGATCGCCATGTCCAACCATCAGTCCATCCCCACCATGCCCACTCACCACATCCTTCAGTGCCACATCTCCAGAGTTCTTGAACATCTCCAGGGACGGTGACTGCACCACCTCCCTGGGCAGCCCGTGCCAATGCCTCAACACTCTTTCTGAGAAGAAATTTTTCCTCATACGCAACCTGAACCTCCCATGGTGCAACTTGAGGCCATTCCCTCTTATCCTATTGCTGCTACCTGGGAGAAGAGGCCGATCCCCACCTTGCTACAACCTTTCAGATAGTTGTATTGATACTGTAATGGGCATCAAATCAGACCCAGTAGTGCTGAAATGCGGATGAGCTATTAGGTTTGGGCACAGTTGGGACTGTCAGGATGCAAAAGAGGACAGTGCTGTGAAAAAGGAACAGAAGAACTCTGCTGGGCTGCTTTGTGATTTTTTTTTAAGTGCAGATCAAAGACTTGAACATAACCACTAATATCCTTTCCCCTTCATGTTGTCTAAGCTGTAAGGACCGTATTCTGTGCAGTGCTCGGTCTGCAGGGCTGAGCTGGGAGCTGGAGGCAGGGCTGGCTGAGCCCTGGGCCAGCAGATGCATTGTGTGGTGGTTTGAGAGATGCAGTGTCCTTAGCTTGACTTTTGTTTCACTGCACACTAAACTGGTCAAATAAAGAGTCATTTTGGTTGAAAAGGTGTTTGTAGCAACATTAACACTGGTCTTTCCCTGCACCAAGAGCAGACCTTGGTGTGAATGGTGTAGCGGTTTGTGTTGGAAAATTCTCTGTTGTCTTATTGAGCTGTTGTTGATTTTTCTGTCATTCTTGGTGTATGAGCCTGGTTACTACGATAATTCTACCTAAACATGTCTGTGTCTGCACTACCAGTCATCCACAGTTAATCAAAGTTCAGACCCCGCAGGCACTGACAGCAAGTTAACACAAACAGAAAACACCAGTGGCTTCGCCTGGGAGAACACAGTATTTTATTTCTTTCCTCCAGATGCCGCCTATACTAATTGTTTGGCTGTCAGTCCGTGAGCATGACTCCCTTTGACATCACGGAGTGTTGCCTTGGTCATTGTGTGCTTCTTTGGAGACCACAGCAGCATCCCTTGACTGGAGAGCTGCCTGCAGAGGAGTGACATCATGTGGTCTATCTCATAGAGTCACAGAATCATTAAGGTTGGAATAGACCTCTAAGATCATCAAGTCCAACCATCCACCTATCACCAATGTTGCCCACTAAACCATATCCCTAAGTAAGTCATGTCCCCATCTCCTGTGGGCCGCAGTCCTCCTCCCTCTCTTCCTGGGTGTCAGAGGGAGTTTCCCTCTTATTGAAAGTGCATCTTTGAGATGATTTATTTATTTATTAGATAGGTTTTGTGTCTTATCTGGATATACATCAGGCTTTCCAGGCTGTTGGATTTCAACAGATGGAGCTGGATCACTTCTATCTCAAGAGGAGCCAGTGGTGGGTTAAATGCTGATGATGAGAATTGTTTTTTTGGACATTCTGGATGCTTCTTAAGATTCAGCCTTGCAGCATTTTCACCTTTTAAGCCTGTGGAGCTTCTGAGCAGGGGAAAATAGTTTCAGTGACTTCCTGTAGAGCTAGTGAGAAATGGTCTGTCACCAGCCTCGGAAGTGCACAACATGACTTGTCTCTGCTTGTACTGTGCATATGGGCTGTAAATAACATTTCTCTTGTGTCTCTGCAGACTTCAAAGCTTATTCCAGCTGTTGGAGGAAGCCTAGTGAGAGAAGGTAGCTGCAAGTTTAATTGTGGCTTCAGGACTTGAACTAAATCAAAATCCAAGCAGTCTGATAAAAATTGCAACCACTTGAGTGTTGTTGAAGGTTAAAAGTGAGCCCTCTTCAGAACAACTATTAATGTTTCCCCTTTTAAAATAAAGGAGCTTATTAATATTCCTAAATAACATTGATCATACATCACTCTTCTGCCTTCAAACCATCTGAGCACTTCACATGATAATGCAGTTTAAATTTAGTGACAAGTGCATATAATGACGGTATAAATGTCAGTTTTGCTATCAGACACGTTACGTTCTTTTCAGTATTAGAAGTGATTATGTCCCATATTGCTTAAACAAATCATGGCATCCGGGAGTCTTAAGAGGATGCCTTTATGTTCTGCCACAGGCTGAAGTCATTTGTTGACTTCATTCTTAAATAATTGGTTAATAATTTTGACATTTACATGTCTGGGGTGTTGTTGTTGTGTTTATATTTTTAGAAATATGGTGTTTAAAATTCTGCTTGTATCCTCCAAGTGGCATTAAGTAGCAGCAGCTCATGCAGTGGTCAGATGAGTTAAGTGACCACTTGCATTGATGCATCACTGTGGTGTGATCAAATGCAGTGTGGGATTGCAAGCATGTGTTTCATTGGGATGACCTATCTTTATGGATTTTCACTGCAGTGCAATGCATATGACGGATATGCTTGCAGTCAATAAATCCAGAGCCGAAAGTTTACATGGGCTTGTTTTTTTTTTCCCTGAGGCTTGCTATGATATTTTTTTAGCCAAAATTCAAGCATCACTTTTCACAGTTAGCATCTTCTGGGGTACCTAATTGCTGGTTTCTTTTGGAAAAGTCCAGCCTTTTCCTTTGTTCCTTGGATAAAACGTCACTTTCTGTTCTTGCTTTGCCCTTGGTGGTGGGTGTCCATAGTATTGTAGTGCTCTGGTCTAGATAAAGTGTGCGTGCCACCCAGAAGGAAATGTTCCTCTGGCAGAGAAGCCAGGACAGAACAACAAGATGGGAAAGAAAACAATAATTATTACTATTATTATCTTAAGCTGGAGGTTTTCAGGGCCTGGATGCAAACGGAGTGAAAAAGCAGCTGCTACTTCACAGTGGCCAAGAGGCTTAATCATGGAATCATAGAATCATAGAATGGCCTGGGTTGTAATGGACCACAGTGATCATCTATTTTCAACCCCCTTGCCATGTGCAGGGTCACCAGACCAGGCTGCCCAGAGCCACATCCAGCCTGGCTTCAGTGTAATTGGCATAAAGTGGAGATGAGGAGCAGCTACAAAGGCATCACAGATCCTGAAGGCTGGTTTTGGATCGAGGATCCTGGATTTCGGCAAGGTTTAGCTGTTGCTCTGTACACAGAGAGAGGGATTTCTAGCATTTTAGTTTCTGCTCTCATTTGCAACTTGTGCAGGGTCCTGCTGTCCTTTTCAGATGGACCTGGCTTTGGGATTCTTTTGGTGTTTTTGGACACTAGTGTCATGTGAATTTTCATGGAGCAAGCCTGTTCTAAAATCTTGCTCTTGACCTGTGATGTGGAGATAAAACTCTCTCCAAATGATGTGTGAGCTTTGGATCACCTCTGGTGCTTGGGACGGTGCTGCCTCATGGATGTCTGCTGGCCCACATCCACGTCTGGCTGGGAGACTGTTACCTCACATGAGTGGTGCAGGGAATATTTAAAGATGCCCACAAGGCTCCTTTGGTGTGGTTTATTGTGTTACTAAGAAGCATTATGACACAGATTGTTAGGAGTATGAGCAAATACCCTGCATGCTTTTTGCAGACGTATTATGAGATTGGGGATAAATGCTGCTGAAGGGCCTTGGGGTGGCTCTCTCCAATGTGTGCTTTTGGCTGTGGTTTGTCTTTGAGCCAGTTTACACCAGGAAAGGCCTGCAGTCTATCTTAAGACACCAGGATGTGCAGTTTTTCCCTTTCTGTCTTATTCCTCAGATATCTCACAGTCTTCATCTACAGACATCTTTTCCTATGCTGTTCCCCTCAGTTTGGAGCTGACTGGTGACAGCTAAAATGGTTCTTGAGCATCACCAAGTATCGGTTGTCCCAATGTTTACTTTTTCAAGTGTGATGGGGGTGTGGGAAGACAAGGGAGAAAGTGGAAGGGGGAGAGAGGATTTCAAGTTGAATAAGGACTGCATAGATGGTACTTCCATGTCCCCTGGCATGGGTTAAAAGCTTTAAGGTGCAAAGGCTGAGCAGAGGGGTGGTGGGAGGATGCTGGTTCCTGGTGGTAGTGACTGAGGAAAGGAACCTGGAATTTTTGGGATCTTAGACTATGCTATGTATAGAATCTTAGAATTGTTTTATTTGGAAGGGACTCTTGAAAGCCATCTAGTCCAACCCCACTGTAATGAACAGGGACACCTAAAGCTTCAAAAGGTGCTCGGAGCCTTGTTCTGTCTGACCCTGAGCGATTCCAAGGATGGGCCATCCACCACCTCTCTGGGCAGCCTGTGCCAGTGCCTCACCAGGTAACTGGATGGTGAATGGTGAGAGAGGGGAAGATGCAGAAAGAGTTTTGCCCCTATAAGTCTTTAAAGATGTATTTATTTATTTTTAAGCTCTCTTAAATACTTGACATTTTTAGCATGGCTAAAATGACATAGTAAATGGTTTTATTTGCTGTGCTTAGGAGGGAAGTCCTTAGTGTGCTTTCATACTTAGCTTTTCATCAGCTGACTGTATATGCAAGCAGAAACTGTCTGCACAGAGATTCTGGGAAACAGTGATGTGCAAAGGACCTTGCTGAGAGCAAACCAGATTTTAATTTCTCACTTTTATAAAAGTGTCAGTAACTTTGTGCACGTCTCTTCCTTTGTGTTACTGTTTTATTGTTTTCTCTGCAGAAATGAAGAGGGTAATAATAACAATAAAAGGAATTTTACTGCCTATTCCCAGAAGCTTTGAATAAGTATTATTGTGATAGGCAGACAAAGGCCAAAGGAGCATGTTTATTGCAGAAATTCACATCACTTCTCACAGTAACTCTGTTAAGATATATCCTTTTGGCTTCATAATTTCTCTGTTGTGTAAATATTTTTTAGCCAAAGTGTTTATGGAGTGAATGTGGCGTTCCTTCACCCTGCAGATGTAACAGATCTATCTCAGTCAGCTCGCAGTGTACACCCTGCAAGGTGTTAGGCTGCCCAGTGTGCAGGCTTGGGTCACACCTGCGTGGAGATGGTCACTGGCAGGAGAGGGGGAATCTGAAGAATCCTGGGATGATCACCTCTTGTGTGTGTTATTCACCTTTTTCACTTCTGTTGCTTTTCATCTCCTATATGTTCTTTTCTCCCAGTGCCCAGCTACAGTGAGGCTTTCCCCATCTACGTGGGGGTGTAGAAAAGCCTTTTACAGGAGAAGTTGTTTGTCACCTGACCGTTGCTTTGCTTGGAGTCTTAGGAGCATTACTCATTTGAGTAGCTCTGCTGTGTATGTCAAACCTGCATCTTCAGGGTTGCTCTGACGCTGCCATCAGGACAAAAACTGCCATCTATCAGGCAGAGGTCAGCCCTCCACTGAATGAGGAGCTTGTGAACTTGAATATATTTGTTGGTTGCTGGTCCCCTGGGGCAGCTGGGGGCTCACTATGTGCAGAAGACAGGACATGCATGGCTCTTGCCACGGCCATGAAGCATGCTATGCTCGCTATGCTCACAACTGCTCTTGTAAATGCCTTTCAGGGGCTCTATGGAGACATGCACTGGCTTTACTAGGAATCATTAAACAGAAATTATGTAGATCATTACTCTGTGTGGAGTGGGAGTTCATTTGCAGCGTGTGTGTGCTGAGGATTGTGGCTGTTCTTGTAGTGTATCCTTGCAGAATTCAAATAATGCTGCTCTTACGTGATTGTAAAGTTATCCGTAACAGGGCTGGCCACCTTCAGGGTGCATTTGGTGCGTGGGCTGTTTTTATTGTATTGACACGTGTTGCTGGAGGTTAGCAGAAGTCCCGGTCTGTACTGTCCTCTCAGCTAAGTTGTTCTTGGCATTCGTGGAGTCGTTTTCAATCCACCGCAGTAAAGCTGAGATTAGAGTTCTTTGGATTTTGGACAAAAGGAATAGTGACTTCTTCTTGTGAGTGCACGTTTCTCTGCCAGTGGAGACTGGATGACTTAATCTCTGCATATATCAACACACTGATCAAGTTTCACAGCAAAGTATCCAGGGGTAACTATAACAAATATATAAAAATGTAAGTCTGGGCTGTAATTTAAGGCCTCTGTTGTTCTACGCTTCTGATTGTAACAGGAGTGGCAGCTGATTTCTGGATTTTAGAGTAGTTTTTTCTGCAGTAATATTCATCTGTAGGTCTATCAAAACAGCCTTCTAGAACCAGAGCTGCCTGTGGCATGGCATTTGATCAAATATGTGATATTAAAATCAGGTTCATGGTTTCGCATCCAAAGAAAAAATGAAGAACAATATCTTCATATGCTCCCATTTTAGTAAATGTAAAATAATTGATGTACCACTTCCTTATATAACACGCTTACCAACGTCTAACATGCTCATTGGTTTTGCATAGGATAAGAAGGGCTTAGGGATAGGTGATGGATATTTTTGGCTCCCTTTTTTTCTGCTGCCACCATTTTCTTCTGCCAACCCAGCTCTGCTGGAATTGAGAATTAGCTGCCATCTCTGTGATTTCAGCCTTTTGTGTTTCTTCTTCCTCTTGTCTTTTTTATATATTTCATAGAATCAGAGAATCATTTGAGTTGGAAGGGACCACTAAGGGTCATCTTGTCCAACTCCCCTGCAGGGTGCACACCTACAGGGACACCTACAACTTGGTCAGGGGCTCAGAGTCCCATCCAGCCTGACCTTGAGCGTCTCCAGCGATAGGGCATCCACTTAGGCAACCTGTTCCAGTGCTATATGCTATTTGTTCAGCTCTGTCTTTTCATTGTGCAGGGTGTGTAGCAGGGAATACATAAGGGAAAAAAGGAATGTGTAAAGGAAGATGGAAAAGAAGAAGAAATCTCAGTTTATTGCCTTGTAGCTCCTGAGTCCCTACATGGGGTGTGCCTTAGCTCTGTCCTCAGCTGTGCTTCGTGCAATCCAGGCCCAGCTCCATCACAGTAGTAAAATGAAGATCATGCTGGTTAGCAAAGTGCACGTGCTGATTTAACTCAAGATTTCCCTCCCATTCTTTCTACAGAGAAAATAGAAACTTGGTTTAGACTCTAAGGTAGTCTGGAATCCTCTGTGAACTTCAGGCCTGATCTGGAGAGATACAATTCACAGGTGGTCAGTAGCTGCTAATGCACCTTGCTGAAGGTATCTGTTATTGGGTAGTTTTTTGGGAAAGTAGTTTTTGGACCAAAGATCTTGACAGTGCTAAGCACATTTAACTTCCAGGTGGTCTGTATTTGGGAAGCAGTGGTTAGAAAGGAAGAATTAGTGGAAGTTAAAAGAGAAGTCCCTTAATGTCTGCCTTTGTAGTAGTAAGTAGGTCAGTGAGCTGAGAGAGACCACAGACAGACTTGTAGTTCTCACCCAGTGACGCTGCAAAGATGCTGAAGCACAGGCAGTGATTCAGTCAGGAGCTGCTCATGTGGATACATAATCAAAACTGCAGAAAGCATCTTACACTCTGATTTTGAGCTGGTGTCAGTCCTGCATTCCCACGCAGAGCTTGCCAAACCTGTTGTCTTTGGGTTTCATGGATGGAGGAGCTAGAGCAGATGAATTGAGGCCGTACACGATTGCTCTGTGTAGTGCATGTGATTGCTGACCTTGGCACAAGACAGCATCTGTGTGTGTGTTCCGTGTAGATCCAGGGTGCTGCTGTGTGTTTGGTGGGAGCTGTGGTCCCAGGGCAGGCACTTGGGTGCCCCACTCTCAGAAAGCCATCTGTGTGCTGGGCGAGTAAAGCACCCATTGCCTTTCTCCTGTGAACACAAGGGTTGGAGTCCAATTATTTTGCACGTAATGAGGAGGTCGCTGAAAGAGGCTGGAGTTTGGCAGGGTGGAATGGGAGCATTCTCATGCTTCTGTTTTGCAAGGAGAACCTCATTATTTGGTTACGTGGTTATGAGCGAAGTTCTGGCTCATGAGGTTTTAAGGACTTGAAAGGAGTCAGTGATCATCATGGGGTGTCTGGGGATCATGCAGGGTATTGTCAGAAAGATTTCTGGGGGAGTAACTGCATAGCCAAGCTTTTCTGGGAACATCCTGGGATAATGGAAGAGGAAAACAATGCATGGTTCAGAATATGGACATGTCAATATGAAAAAATAATCAAATCTATTAGTGTTAACAGTCCTTTTACAGGAAGAATTTTTTTAAACTTATCTTTATGCAGACTGCTGTTAAGTGAGGAATTAAAACAGTAATATTTCAACCTGGGGAAATACCATGAAACTGGGCTGCTATTGCAAGAGGGCGGGATGCTGCAGGAAGCACAGCTCAGGATGAGATACATGTTGGCTGCAAAGCTGCAGCATCCTGGAGAGTCTGAGCAGCACTGCTTGAGAAAACCTGAGCCAGCTGTTGTTTTGAAAATGCTGTGGAAGCACTAAGGTTTTACTTATTTTTGTTTGGTTGCTTTGGTGAAAATCCTAAGCACAACCATGTAAAAAATGGAGAGTGCAATTCTTCCATTTTCCAACTCCTTTGGACATTTTTTCCTATTCTTTAGGGCACAAAATGGAGAAGGAATAACAAGGAGAGAGTAGTCTGCTCATCAAAACCTGCAGCTGTTCATAAAGCTTAAAAAAACTTTGATAAACTTGAATGGGATACTTTAATAAGGTTTGTATTCATGCACTGAATTAACAAGCATCCTCATGAGTTTGTTTATTTATAAATATAATTAAAGCCTAGGGAGACAGCAACCTATGTGCCTGTTCAGTTTCTACATTTAGGAAGATCTAGGTTGAAAGAAGATGAAGTTATAAAAATGAAGTGCTGCATGGCGTTGATTTCTTTAGATGCTAACAAAGCGGAAAGTGAATGAGGATGACAACAAAGTAATGTCTCTGTGGGCTCAGATGCCAAATTACAAGAACTCTAAATAAATTAACTGAGACACCTGTTATTTCCTGGGCTAACTAAGTTAAGCAAACAATTTCTAGAGTCTTCTAGAGGAATGTAAAAATAGTGATGCAGAAATAAAGTGGCATAGTAAAATATTTTCTTATTGCATTACAAGATTATGTTTTTGGAGCAGATCGTTTGAGGTAAGAAATCATTTTTCATTTATTACAGTTGTATGGTGGAATCAGCTGCACTACAAGAAAGGCATTGAGGTGCTGGAACGTGTCCAGAGAAGTACGATGAAGCTGTGAAGGATTTGGAGCACAAGTCTCAGGGGGAGCGGCTGAGGGAACTGGGATTTTCAGTCTTTAGAAGAGAAGGCTCAGGGGAGACCTTAATACTCTCTACAGTGCCCTCAGAGGAAGCTGTGGTGAGGTGGGGGTTGGCCTCTTCTCCCAGGTAACAGCGATAGGACAAGAGGGGATGGCCTTAAGTTGCATCAGGGGAGGCTCAGGTTGAGTGCTAGGAAAGATTTCTTCTCCAAAAGAGTGACCAGATACCTGCTCAGGCTGCCCAGAGAGGTGGTGGAGTCACCTACTGTCCATGGAGGTGTTTGAGGAACGTGTAGATGTGGCATTGAGGGCCATGGTGAGTGGGCATGGTGGGGATGGGCTGATGGTAGGACTGGGTGATCTCAGTGGTCTTTTCCAATGTTAATGATTCTGTGATTCTGTGTAGGGATAATCACAGTTAGGCCAGCACATGACTAGGACTAAAAGACAAGTTCAGCGTTCTTTAAGTTACTAAGTGAATTCATAGGAGTGGTAAGATAAATTAATACAAGTTGTAAATTACAGAAATGAGTAGAGGAGTAGATATGGCTTATTTACCGCTGGGTTCTAATTCTGCACAGCTGACTCTCAAAATAAACTTGATGTTTTTAAGTCTCTTATTTTTGTGTCTTACTGGCTTGGTTGGTTGAAATTAATTCACAGTAAGAAGGATGTGCCTCTTCCTTTTTCTTTTTCCTCCATCTTTTCATCAATGCTATGTTTTCAGCCTGGGGTAGGGCATTAGCCATCACTGCTCTCACACAGCATTAACTTCTTCAGGCTGGATACTCCTGTATCAGTTTCTTTTTTTTTTTTTAAATTATTCTTTTATTTTCACTGTTGTAAGCATGGAAATGTGTTTGTGCAAAAGCATAGGCTTTAGGTGGTAGTTCACAAACACACATTCCTGGTTTTGTCTTTTGCGGCTTCAACGAGTCAGCGTGCAGAGTGAACTCTGAAATACAGTTTGGTTGTTTTTCTGTCCTAGTTTCTGTATAGTAGAAATGTATGTCATAAGTTGTGGTCTTACTCATTTTTGGAGTAAGCTTTCCAAGTTTTTATTTTATTATCATTTTTTTAAGAGATTGACAGTTTTTCTCTGTGCTTTCCTTATCTTTATAAAAGCCATGAAAAAAAACCATCACATCACATGTGCCATTTAAAAATATTGGATCTTCTGATTTGGTGTCCTCATTCTGACAGTGCAGCAAGTAAATACTGCCTTGGTCTAAGTTTGGAGGAGAGGGAGGTGACTTTCGGAACCCTTTTTTCCTGTTTCTGAGTCAGACTTGGATTAATACAATTTTTTAATATTCCTGTCTGGAAATAGAAATACGGAGAGATAATACACCTATGCTAAAGTAATATCCGTCTTTGAGGAGATGAGTAAGAAAAATATGTATCCTGCAGAAACGGAATATATATTAGTTTACTTTTCTTCCTGCATCTCCAGTTTTAAGATGCTATTGTTGCAAATTTCTAAGTAATGTCATGTTTTTAAGGTGTCCTTTCCATTACAGGCAGGCAGACTTGCTCCACATTCAGGTTGCAAAGTCTTGACACACAGGATATTTTCCTTCTCATTAAAATGTATTTATTTATTTTGTGGCGAGAATAGCTTGCTTAAGATGCTTCTTTTGATCTTTGGTAATGTCACAGGCTCAGTAAGACTGCTAGCATAAAGTGGTGTTTATCTCATTTCAGTTTTGCATCTACTGTTAATTGGACCTGAATAATATAGCCTCATTTCAAAATCTGCGTTAGTTTGCTAGGTCTCAGTATGATGTCCAATATGATACAGGTATTGTTAGTGCTTGGAAATTGCTGCTTGTGTATAATTGGAAGGCTGTTTCTGTGGTTCTTTTTGCAGTTATTGGGTTTTAAGCTTTTTAAGAAGTTGTGGAAGGGGGGAAGGCATAGAGAAAGGTGCTAAGTTTCTTTTGCAAAATGTAATTTATTTTTTTTTTTTTCAGACTCGAATTTATAATATCACTTATGTTTCTAGGGAAACAACTTAATGTAATGCAGATCAGCAGCTGAAATACTTTTCCTAGCAGCTGCAGAGTGAAGTTAGCAAGACCCGCGGTCTGTTCTGCAGCTGATGCTGGGAGCTTTGTGGCTGGGAGCTGGCACATGTCCCCCTGCTCCCCTTGGTAGCAGTGCAGAGTGATGCAGGGTTGTCCTCCAGAGAGGCTGTAACACGGGATGCTGCAGGTTTTGGAGAGCACAGACTGATTTCCTATATCACCATCACCATCTCAGGGAAAAGCTTAGAAAGGGGGGGGAGGAAGTGAGAAAGTGAGCTTTCTGCAGTAACTTGGATTGGAGAGGAATGTGAAACTTCACAGTTTTCTACCATCTCGCTCTTGAAAGTTAACACAAGAAATAGATAGGCCTTGGAGACAGTTTTCTGACAGAAATCCCAGAACCTTCATTCCCAGAAGCCGAGATGGTGACAAGAAGCTGGGTGCTCAGCCGGGAGTTACCCGAGAATTTTGTTGAAGGAATCGAATCCTCCAGCAAGCAGGTGTCGGGTAAATGTTTTGATTCTTTGCTGTGCATATTTGCATATTTTAAGCTTTCTGATACTTGTGACTCATTTTAGTTTGCTCAAGTCTGAAAAAGAGCAAACAAGCAAGCCCTTTAATTTTTATGGGAACCTTGGGTTCAAGACCTGTATGCCCCAAGCTGAGCTCCTCAGTCACAGAATCACAGAATGGCTTGGGTTGGAAGGGGTCTCAAAGCCACCCAGTCCCAACCCTTTGCCATGTAACAGGGCTGCCCCCCACCAGCTCAGGCAGCCGAGGGCCCATCCAACCTGGCCTTGAGCACCTCCAGTGATGGGGCACCACAGCTCTCTGGGCATCCTGTGCCAGGGCCTCACCAATGTGAAGGTCCAACTGATTTTCTCCACATCTTGGGGCTGTTGTAACTGTGAGGTCTCACTTGGCATCCTGTGGATAATTATGGAGATGTCACACCTAAAATGTTGTGAAGGAACTTGATCCACTTCTCTGTGATGGTCCCCAACCTGTCAGTCCCTTTTGTATAAGCTTGTTTGAGGGGCCCTTTGCTCTCCCTGTCTTGACTTGTAATCCTGATTTTTGGTCATGGAGCAGTAGTTACTGTTAGCCCTAGCAGAAAATCCTGCAAGTGTTGTGAAGGTTGAGATGCTATTTGTAGTGATACTTTGTACTGTTTTGGTTTTTTTTCTTTTCTTTATGCAAATCTTCCCGGGTTGTGAGGAGGGGTAGGGGAGGAATACACGCTGAGAGAGTAACACTTAACGCCTTGAAGCATTTTTATTTTCATGATAAAAAGCCTTTGCTGTAAATTTTTAAGTTTTGTCACTTCTCGTTTGCTGGGATCATGAAGGATGATAATATGCTCTCTAACCTTCTTTGGTATATTTTTGTCTGCTACGTTAATAGATTCCTTAGTACTCGAGGAAATGCAAGTCTCAACTTACTAGTTGCTAATCTGAATGTGGAAGTGGTATTTTTTTTCCTAAGAACTGTAATTCAAGGTTATGCATGTGCAAAAATAGCTGTAGGCTACAACAAATATTTTCTTCAGCAGGTCTAACTCATTTTATTGACATATTGTTTTGTAAACTGCGGGTGACTTGCATTGTTCTCAACCAAAATAACTTTCATCAATCAACATAAGAGAGTAATTAATTTACATATTTTCATTGTGGAAATGTTCCAGACTTTTTTTTTTTTTTTGAACTGCACAGTGCTAGACTCGAGAGAAGGAAAGTGCAATAACGTTTTGGGTTTGTAATTTGTTTTTAAGTTATTCTTCACTTCTGTTTATGCAGGAGAAAGCTTGGTGCCCTTCTTAAATTGGAGCTTGGCATAGTGCTGAATGAAAATAAGGCAAGACTCAGGAGTGCCGTTGTGTTTTGTGCCCATGTTGTTCATCAGTATGGCCTTAATGAGATGAGGAGAGGTTGGCTGTTGTGTGTAGTGGCAGAATGTATTGCAGAATGCTGGTCAGGAACGCATGCAAGAGAGTTAACTGTTGCTTTTCTGTGAGAGAATCTGAGGGCAGCAGAGAAGACTGTAGCAGATAGGGACGGGATGAATTTTGTCTTTGCCAAAGACAAATGAATACTTTTGTGGTGTATTGCCTTTACATGGTTAAGCGCTTGCTCCTTTTTGTGTGAGGCACACTAAAGTACCAGATCCACTTGAACTTTGTTAGTCCATGTGTGACGTGTAGTTAAAACACGCAGTTCTGGAACTACTGAGATACAGAGAGCAGCTGGGTTATCACTGCGCTTGGATTGACAGGAGATGGGTTTTGGAGGAATGCGAACTCTGAAAGTGTGCTGTGATACATTTTCCTCTCCTCCCCATTATTGTGAACATACTCTCTGTATGACTTTGCTGATAGTTCTTATTTCAGAAATATTTCTTTATTTTGGAGCATTCTGGGTAATGGAGCAGAGCAGCAGCATGCTGGGAGCCCCCATGCAAAGGGATGCCATACACAGACCGTGGAGACAAATCGCTTTGCTCATGGACCTGTTAAGAATAAAGCCTCAGATTTTTAAATCAGAGAAAATGTAATGCAAAAAGAAAGTCTTTTCTTCATTTCATGTTATGCATTGTCTGCTACAGTGCTTGGTCTGCTGCCAAAGCATTATACATTGGCACTGTGACCCTAATTCCTCGCTCTTAAGCAGGATTACCACCACCTGAGAGAATCACAGAATCACAGAAACACCAAGGTTGGAAAAGATCTACAAGATCACCAAGTCCAACCATCCACCCATCACCAATAGTTCTCATTAAACCATATCCCTCAACACAAAATTCAAATGTTCCTTGAACACCTCCAAAGTCAGTGACTCCACCACCTCCCAGGGCAGCCCATTCCAGTGCCTAATATCACTGGAATATCACTGGAGGTGAGAAAGCAGGCTGGGGAGACCTCATATTGGCCTGATATCTTACAGAGACAAAAAAATAAAGGGAAAAAAATGCTTCTTGTTGTTTTCATTCTTTAAATGAGATTTAAATGGTACTTTACTTGAGGATCTGCCTATGAACAGACAGCACAGGCTGATGGTGGTGGTCTCCTGCCAGTGGCTTTCTGATGATGAGTGTTGCTGATATGTTACCTGTGCTGATTTATTACTTTCCTGCAGGTGAGGGCTGCTGTGATTAAGCTGTTACGGCTGCACAGATGGGCTGGAATTGGATTTTCTGGCTTTGAGGTAGAGTCCTGAAATGTGAGCTCAGGCTGTAGCTGTCCACACAGCATTGCTGCTTGTACTGACTAAGCTTCTCCATAATCGGTGCTGTGATGCAGCATTGTTGCAAACATGCTGTGCTGCAGCGTTCATATTTCTTCTGGCAGTACTGATAAGCAATCCAAAGCTTTCCTGCATTTTTACTCAGGTAGCTTAAGGGATGGATGAAGTCCCTAATTTGCTGGCAAAGAACCAGAGAAGAGCTTGACCCAGCAATGAAGAAGTTCTTGTGATTGCTCATTTGGGGACTGTAAAAAGCAAGGGATGCTTAAGAGGGTTATATAGACATATGGGCAATATGACTATTGGGAGGAGTGGCTGACACAGTGGAAGGCTGTGTTTCCATTCAGCAAGACCTAGACAGACTGGAGAGTTGGGCAGGGAGGAACCTGATGAGGTTTAACAAGAGCGAGAGTATAGTCTTGCTCTTTGGGAGACATAACTGTGCAATACAGGTTAGGGGATGACCTGCTGGAGATGAATTCTGCAGAGAAGGACCTAGTGGTCCTAGTGGACAGCAAGCTGGCCATGAGCCAGCAGTATGCCCTTGTGGCCAAGAAGGCCAATGGTATCCTGGGGTACATCAAAAAGAGTGTGGCCAGCAGGTTGAGGGAGGTGATCACTGTCCTCTACTGGCCCTGGTGAGGCCACACATGGAATACACTGTCCAGTTCTGTGCTCCCCAGTTAAAAAAAGACAGGGATCTCCTAGAAGGAGTCCAGTGGAAGACCACAAAGATGATAAAGAGCTTGGAGCATCTCCTGTATGAGGAAAGGCTGAGAGACCTGGGTCTGTTCAGCCTGGGGAAAAGAAGACTCAGTAAAGACTGATCTGGTAAATATTTATAAATATCTGAAAGGAGGTGGAAGGCAAAATGGATGAGGCAAGGTTCTTCTCAGTGGTATGCAGTGATAGGACAAGGAGTAATGGCCTAAAACTTGATCATAGGAAATTCCATACAAACATGCAAAAGAACTTCTTTATGACAAGGATGACAGAGCATGGGAACAGGTTGCCCAGAGAGGTTGTGGAGTCTCCTTCTGTGGAGATATTCAATACCTGTCTGGACACCTACCTGTGTGACCTATTACAGGAAACCTGCTTTAGCAGGGGATTGGACTTGATGATCTCTTGAGGTTCCTTCCAGCCCTTGCAATTCTGTGATTGGCAGCTTTGCATGGCTGGGTTAGTCCCACATGTTCTTACCTGAGCTGCCCACAGAAATGCAGTCATGCTTTCAGTTACTTGTAGGGGTTGCAATCTGCCTTGGCTGTGGCAGGCTTGCACTCCCCCTTCTCCCACCTTTCCATGAGATCACTGTTAGGGTACTGCAGTTACCAGTGCCTTCTTCAGCTGCAGCACATTTTGTCATCCCAGTTCCTTTGAATTCAGTGGTGCAGGGGCATTCCCTTGGCTCAGGTACATCCCAATCTGGTGCATTTCTGGCCCTCTTTGCCCTGTGCTGAACGGATGTGATCCGCAAGCAAAATAGAAGTTTGTGAGCTAATTTAGTGAAAGCCTCTCCTCTGTGCTTCAGCTTTTAATCTCTTCCTAGAAGACAACTGATGGCTGCAGTAGATGATGCCAAATACAGAGTCCCAAACAGTACGCCCAAGCTGGCACATACTCCTAACCTTGTTCTTTGTAATAACTTTATGCAGTATGAAAATTCATGAGTGTTTTGTTTTCCTTTGGGTTAAGGAATTATCTGATCAGCTGTCTGTCTTTTTGAGAGATGTAGTCTGTATTCCTCTTCCATCTCAACTCCTTTTTAAAAGCATCTGACTGGTTCCCATTGTCCTGGCAGTGTTCACAGGTTCCTTTTGGAGAGCACGCAAATGACAAAGGCCTAAAGCCAACTGGTGCAATGCTCACTGACCGTTGCAATGCTTAAATAGGCATGAAGTCTGGAATTGGGTTGCCTAAACACAGATATCTATGGACGTGTTCAGAACTGTAAGGTAATAATTGTAGCAGTATCATTGTTGTTGCAGAAGGGCATGGATCTTGTAGAGCTTCCAGGATGCATTTGAAATGTCAACATGACCCCATCCTTGGGCACATGAAACTCTTGTTGTGTGTTTGTTAATTAGGTGGTAGCTTGCTATGCAAGGAGGAAAATCAGTCTGTATCTTATTGTGGTGTGGCACTTTGAATTTTTTTTATTTCCTGGCAAAACAGAAGTGTATTTG
Source organism: Phasianus colchicus (assembly GCF_987193195.1). NCBI lineage: Eukaryota > Metazoa > Chordata > Aves > Galliformes > Phasianidae > Phasianus > Phasianus colchicus. The sequence goes on along the minus strand of NC_143436.1, from coordinate 188,100,426 downwards.
ATACTATCTGTTTATTCTAATTCAATACAGTCCTTGTTCAGGAAGTTGGAATTTTCTTTTTTGGGGGTGAGGAAAGTGCAATACAGATGAGTTGGAAGGTAGCAATGTATTAAAACAAGTTCGCTGTGATAAATCTGTTGAGGTGAGCCTATATCTAACTGTTCAGTAGAGTACTGCTGCTGCAAGACAGGAGTTTGGCATTACACAGGAGGAGTTAGGTGAACATTGACATTTTCCATTATTTTAATTTGTTTTGCTGTCATGTATTGCAAACTTATCTCTAGTTTCATGCTATCTGGTACATTTAATAACTGGATATTGTTAAAATAAATCTTAGCAAAAGGAAGCCAGGAAAATAAATGAAAGGAGATGTAGCAGTAAATGAGAGAGAAGAAGAATCCAAGCTTCTAAGTTTCTTCCCTATCTTAATCCAGCACTGTGTCAGTGGGGTGGTTTAACAACTGATGAGTGGCTCAACCCCACCGTACCACTGTCTCATTTCACCCCGTTGAAAAGGCAGGGGGAGAAAATAGGGAGGGGGGAAAGAAACAAAAAACTCTTGGAATGAGATAGGAACAGAGAGATCACTCACCAGTTACTGTCACGGGTGAAACAGACACAGCATAAAGGAGATTAATGCAATTTATTCCCTACTGATAACTGACTAGAGCTCCTCTCACCCCTCTCTTTGAGCTGCAGTTGCACTCTACTGCTTCCTCCCTTCAATCTGCTTTCCCAGATGCACACCCAGTGTTGCTCACAGCTCAGCTCTGCCCAGCAGTGGGTCCCTGTGGGAGCAGCTGGAGCTGCTCTGCTCTTAAATGGGGCACTGCTGGGCGCTGCTCACAGAGGACACCTCTCAGCCCCCACTACTGACGCCTTGTCATGTAAAACCAATACAAGCAGGCAGTTTGCATCTGGCCCTACATGAACAGATCCTTCTGAACAGGTGGGGTAGGGCAATAAAGAAGTAACTTGTTTTCACTATTCATCCTGCATACCCAATGTGAGAGAAGAAAAGTCTAATTATTTTTATGAATATGTTTTCCTGAGTTGCACTGAAGTCTTGCAGCTTGTAGAACCTACACATTTCTCCCTTCAACAAGAATGCACGTTCTTCTAAATGCTGTGTTAAAAACATTTCCAAGCAAGATTATGTTTCTTTTTTAAGATCGAGACTTTCTTTTTTTTTTTTTCTTTTTTTTTTTTTCCACATTTGGCAATTGTCTTTACAGACAAAAGATACTGCAGTTTTTTAGATCAGTTTTATTGGACAGCTTGTGTGCATATCTGAGTCCTGACGTGTACTGGCGTGCCGTCAGAAATGGCTGAACTTACAACATGCTTTGGTGTGTGTGCAGCGAGGCTGAATGCCTCTGTTCAAGTGAAGGTGAGCAGCATCTGCTGCTCTGAATCCCTCCTTGCCTCACCTCAGAGATGATAAAAGTATGTGCTCAGAGGAGAGGCAGGGACACATCTGCCCAATATCTGCCCCGCACCACGCACAGCCAACTGCTGGTGGGCTGGTATTTGGGGTTCCTTCTGCAGAGCACATGTGCCTTCAGAGTCTGAAATACTCTAGTGTAAGCCACCAGCCAGCTGAACTGTGGTGATTAAATATTTCTAAAAGTTGCCACCTTAGCCTCCTAATTTTATTCACAGGGTGGTGAGGCACTGGCACTGGTTGCCCAGGGGTGGTGGATGCCCCATCCCTGGAGATACTCCAGGTCAGGCTGGACGGGGCTCTGAGCACTTGATGGAGCTGTAGGTGTCCCTGTTCACTGTAGGGGATTTGGACTCTATCGCTTTTAAAGATCCTTTCCAACATTAATGATTCTATGATTCTGTGATTCTGTCCTAGTTGAAGCTACTTGTTCTCCAGTCTGTCTATAAAAGCTAGGATTGCCTAGTGCCAGCTGCTGAATCTAGCACCTGGCTCCTGTAAAGTTTCATGTTTGTGATAACTACCAAGCCCTCTAATTTGCCTAGTTCTCTCTTCAAGGCCTCTCCTCACTATCTAGGGAGTCAGCATCTCCTTCTAATTTAATGTTACCCATAAACTCACCTAGCATACCTTTGAGTCGTGTGTTGAGACCATTTACAAAAACACTGAAGAGGGCTGACTTCAAAATGTGGAACCTCACTAGGTTGATATAGTTTCATTTACTGTAACCCTCGGAGCCTGATCCTTCAGACAATTGCTCACCTGTTATGTTGTGCACTTGCCTAGCTGTGTGCTAACTGCACTCACCAAAACGCCTAGATTGTGGTAGCATCTTTGAGCATTTCACAGCACGGGAGAAGGGTAGGGAACTTTGGCCAACCTAGGGCAATTTCTACAGGGAAAATGGGAGGAATATATGCATGGTAGCACACCTTGGTGATCCTTTTGGGATCGCTGTTATCCTAGAGTTACAAGCATATGAAGGTTTCTGTTATATCTCGGATGTTTAGTATTAATCACTATTACTTACACACATAAGTTAAGAAGGCTTAAGTCAGGGGCTGCTAAGTGTTACACTTAGCAGATCTGGTCCTTAGAGGAGGATAGGAGTTTTCTTTCCCATTCTTGTTGGGAAAGGTGATATCCTTCAGGGTCGTTGAGGGTTTAATTATGCCCTTGCAACATTGTAATGTGCCTGGAGGGATTTTGCTGAAACTTAACAACAAAAGCAGGAGACAAGATGGAGAATGTGAATTGTGTTTGTTTTGTGTGAAGTGCTGGAAGTGGGGAGCCAAATCTTTGCTTGGTTATGGCGTGTGCTACTTTGTATGTGCAATAATAAAATTGTTATTTTTCTTCTCCATATGAATGACAGGGAAATTCTGTTCTGAAGACCTGGTTACTGGCCTGTTACTGTGTAGCTGAACTAATTGCACAAGCTCAATGTAATGCTGGTACTTGACAATGTTGTGTTCTGAGTGCCTGGGGAAAGGCTCTGGATGTTGTGTGGTGCCTTGTCATGGAGGCAGGGTACTTAATGTCCACTTCATCTTGTTCCTTGAGGCTTGGTGGAAGCAAAAAGGAATGCAAGATGCGCTTTTCCCTCTGAAACATTTTGTTAAGTCTTTTGTTAAGAGCCCTTTATAAGTGGAAAGCCAGCTTGTTTTAAAGTTACAAGAGCCATTCTGACATCATTGTCAAAATCATAATTGCTGCATCACCCAGGAGTGGAGAATAGAAGAGTGGTAGTGTACTAACTACCTTTAGTAATCGCCTTCAGCTGTCCTTTCTTAATGAAGTTGATCGCCGAGGTTCTCTGCTTCGGAGCTGCCCCGGCCAGAACTGCAGCGACTGGTCTGAGGTACGGGGAGGTTTCGCTCGGCGACTTCGACCAGGGAACCCCGAGGTAACAAAACACAGCAGCCCAGCAGCTCTCGCGAGAGCTGCTGACGTGAAGTGGGCGTTGCCGGGGCAACGGCTCTGCATCCGCACTCCCTGCCCAGTAAAAGCCTCGGGGAGGGCAGTGATGTGTAGCTGCGCTCTGACAGAAGGCTACTGCAGGAAAAATGGGGAGACCCAGACAGATGTCCTGAAACAACGTGCTAGTGCGTGGATCTCTGGCTGTGGTGAGTGCCAGAGCCTGGCCTTTGCAGTGCTGGGCGATGAAGGCAGCACTTGTGAGATGTAACCAGCTAAATGACTCACTCAGCCTCGTGGTTGACTTGAAAGAGGAGGTGGAGAGGCTGAGGAGCATTAGTCCCTATCAGCCCTGAGATCTAGGCAGCCAGCTGAGGCTCCACATGGAGCACCTCACCCCCTGCTGCCTTGCAAACAGGTGATAGAGGGGAACCGGCAGGCAGTGTTCCTGCTGCAGTGACCCCCTGTCCTCTCCTCCCTCCAGGAACAACGGTGAAGAAGAAGGCTGTGGGGCAATGGCAAAAGGCCCCTGCTCAGCATGTCCGCCCAGAGATTCCCCTGCCTTCCCAGCTGCCCCTGCGGAACAGGTACAGTGCTCTGCAGGGACAACTGGACAGTGGTGGTGATGATGATGGTTCTCCCCACTTGCAGGTGTCACTGAAGTCTAGCCAGACCACGCTTAGCATTAGAACCTCCTCAGCAAAGAAAAAACAAAGGGCCATTGTCATTGGTGTCTGCTGGAGGGAGCAGAAGGACCAATATGTAGACCAGACCCTCTCACAGGGAGATCTGTTGACTCCTGGGGGCCCGGGTTAAAGATGTAAGGAAGAAACTTACTTCCATTGTTTGGCCCTCAGATTACTATCCCCTATCGTTGTTTCAGGTAGGCAGTGATGATGTATGAAGAACTTCCCTAAAGCCTATGAAAAAGGACTTCAGAGCCTTGGGGAGACAGGTCAAGGGTTTGGGAGCACAAGGCATGTTCTCCTCCATGCCTCCACTTATAGGGAATGATAAGGAAGTAAATATGATGGGCCCGTGGATTAATACTGGGTTCTGAGCCTGGTGTGCCCAGCAGAGGTTTGGGTTTTTTGACCTCTGCTTGATTTACACGAGACCAGGCCTGCTGGCAACCAATAGGAATAGCTTATCCCACTGATGGGAAGGGGTCTTACAATGGGAGTTGGGAAGGTTCATTGATAGAGCTTTAAACTAGGTATGGATTTGGGTGGGGGTGTAACTGGGGTCAGAGCCTGTATGTAACATGACAGTGCTTGTGGGAGAGGGATGTGCTGGTAAGATCCCACAGTCTTGTGTCTTGGTGAAGGAAGAGGACGACTCGCCTTTTTGTAGGAAGAATACAGGGGTTGATGTGAGGTTGGTGCTACAGAAATACCTGAGTATGGTCAAGAGGGTATTAAGGCTACTCCCACTCAAAAGGAGGCCCAGCTCAGGTGCTTTTACATTAATGCACGCAGCATGAATAATAAACTGGAGGAGCTGGAGGCTGTTGTGCGGTCAGAAAGCTATGATATAGTCACCATCACAGAAGTGTGGTGGAATGGCTCATGCAATTGGGGTGCTGTGATGGATGGCTCTTTACTTTTTAGAAGGGATAGGCAAGGCAGGAAAGGTCGTTGTGTAGAAAGAATGTTAAGAAAGACTGTGAACGTATGGAAATTAATGATGGTGATGGTAGGGTTGAGAACTTATGGGTCAGAATAAGTACTTAATGCCTTCTTTGCCTCAGTCTTCAATAGTAAGACTTGTTACTCTCTGAGCACACAGCCCTTTGTGCTGGTAGATAGGGATGGGGAACAGAATAGACCCTGTATAATCCACGATGAGATGCTTTTGGAGCAGATCCAAAACCTGGAAGCTCATGCTTGGAAGTGCATGGGGCCAGATGGATTGCACCCCAGAGTGCTGAGGGAGTTGGTGGGTGTGGTTTCCAAGCCATTCTCCATCATCCTTTGGCAGTCCTGGCTCACTGGGGATGTCCCAGTGGACTGGAGACTGACAAATGTGATGCCTATCTTCAAAAAGGGCTGGAAAGATGATCCTGGTAGCTACAGACCTATCAGTGTCATTTTGGTGTTGGGGAACATTATGGAACAGATAATCTTGGAAGCCATCATGGAGCAGTTAAAGGTCAACCAGTGGATCAGGCCCAGTCAGCATGGGTTTATGTGTGGTAGATCCTGTTTGACAAACCTGATTTGATTCTGTGACAAGGTGACCCGCTTAGCGGATGAAGGTAAGGCTGTCAGTGTGGTCTACCTAGACGTCAGTAAAGCCTTTGACACTGTCCCCCACAACATTCTCATGGAGAAGCTGGCTTCCCACAATTTGGATGGGTGTATGCTCTGCTGGGTGAAGCACTGGCTGGATGGTCGGGCCCAAAGCATTGTGGTCAATGGAATTAAATCCAGTTGGCGTCCAGTCATGAGTGGTGTCTCCCAGGGCTCAGGACTGGGGCCGTTTCTATTTGACATCTTTATTAATGACCTTGACGAGGGGATTGAGTGTACCCTCAGTAAGTTTGCAGATGACACCAAACTGGGAGGGAGTGTTGGTCTGCCAGAGGGGAGAAAGGCACTACAGAGGGACCTGGATAGACTGGATTGATGGGCCACGGTAAACTGTGAATTTCAATAGAGCCAAGTGTTGGACCCTGCATTTTGGTCATAATGACTCCAGGCAACCCTGTAGGCTTGGGAAGGAGTGGTTCAAAAGCAGCCTGATGGAAAGGGACCTTGGTGTACTGAGGGACAGTCAGGTGAATATGAGCCAGCAGTGTGCCCAGGTGGCCAAGAAAGCCAATAGCATCCTGGCTTGTATCAGGAATGGTGTGGTGAGCAGGAGTAGGAAGTAATCCTGCCCCTATACTTGACACTGGTGAGGTCTCATCTCGAGTACTGTGTTCAGTTTTTGGGCACCTCAATACAGAAAGGACATTGAGGTGCTGGAGCAAGTCCAAAGAAGGGCAAGAAGACTGGTGAAGGTCTTGAAGAATATCCCCTATGAGGAGTGACTGAAGGAACTGGGGCTGTTTAGTCTGGGGACGAGGAGGCTGAGGAGGGACCTTATTGGTCTCTTCCAATACCTGAAAGGTGATTGCAGCGAGAGCAGGGCTGATCTCTTCTCATTGGTGATAGGTGGCAGGATAGGGGAAATGGCCACAAATTATGCCAGGGAAGTTTAGGTTGGATATCAGGAAAAACTCCTTTACAGAAAGGTTTGTTAAGCACTGGAATACGCTCCCCAGGGAGGTGGTTGAGTCACCATCCCTAGATGTGTTTAAAAACCATTTGGATGTGGTGCTCAGGGACATGATTTAGTGAAGGATTGTTAGTTAGGGTAGTATGGTTAGGTTGTGGTTGGACTTGATGATCTTTAAGGTCTTTTCCAACCTAAGCATTTCTGCATGATTCTAAGTTTGCAAAATGAACACGAAAGCTTTCTCTGTCTATGTTCTTGTGGCTTATTTATTTATTTTAATGGTTTGACAGTAAGTTTTAAAGCTTTAAAGTTTTAAAGCAGCAAGGCCTCATCTTCAGTACTGATTTTATAGATGCACAGAATATCTTGAGTTGGAAGGAATCCACGGGAATCATGGAGTCCAACTCCTGGCTCCACACAGGACTACCCCAAAATCAGATCTGATGTCTGAGAGCATTGTCCAGACACTCCTTGAACTCTGGCAACTCAGTGCCATGGCCAGTCTTTAAGTGGAGGTAACAGGTTTCACCTCTCTGAGGACACAAAGTAAAACAGCATTTTATTAAAAAGCTGAGAAACAGGCATTGCTCACTTGTTTGTGTGCTGTACCATATCTTTTGGGTCACTGTGCATGTCCCTATTGTCTGTGATGCAAGGAAAATGGGAGGAGGATCATGGCATCTCATGTATTTTACACTATTTATAAGCAAGTGATTTGAAAACAAAAGCTTTGGAGGAGGCAACGTGAATAAAAAATGGGAGCTTAAGGAAATTTCACCTGATGACCAAACCCTGTAATTTTACAAGCTGGAAAGTAGGCGTTGTTTCTCAGAGAAACCAAAAAGCCCCGCAGCCCACACTCAGATGGAAGTGAAAGTAGTAATGAAAAAGGCATTTGATCATAATCTGTTTGTACCTGCATAGGGAGAAGATTGCTAAGATGAGGTGATACTTCAGTCTATCAGGTGGAGGTGTTATGAGCCCCAGTGTTCTGGAAAGTGGTACTACAAGAAGGAAGGCACACTTGAGTTTTTCTTTTCACAGTGGGGTCAATTAGCTGTAGGGAAGCCAGAAACATAGTGCCTGACTATAGCCTCCCTTCACAGTCCAGGGCTTCTCTGGAAGATGTGCTGAGGTTCATGAAATGGTAGACTCTATCCAGCAGATATTTGGGGAAATATGTGGCTGTATGGGAGAACTAAGCTGTTGGGTCAAGCACTGGCCTGAAATTCTGTGAGACTCTTGTGTGAATCACTCTTGTGTGTGGATTATCAATTTATTCCTTTAAAGTTCTTCTGTAGTTAAGAAAATGGTAATTGTCTCATTCTAAGGAGAAAAATATTTGTCTCATTCAGATATTTGTGAAAGGATGAGTTTTATGTGTTTTGTTGTGATGTGTTTCTCATGACCTGCTTGTCCCCAGTGTGCCCAGCATTATTTTTTGATTTGTCTTGACAGCCAGTTGGACCATTAGTGGTATCCCTTGTGTTAATGTGCTAGATAAACACTTGAATTGCACTTAGTTTCAGGAGAAAGCATTCTGCATCCAGGTGCTTACTTAATGCTAAACGGGGCTGAAAAGATTTAATTAGGTTAATAGCAAAGTGTTTTTTAGGACTGTGCAATACCGGCCTGGTATTGCACAACAAGCTTCTTTGCAACAAAAGAAGGAGTGCTCTGGGGAGCTATGCTAGCCCCAGTGGGTATCAAACCATCAAAACACTGAAACAGCTTTCAGTGTTTCTGGACCAGGACTTAGATGCAGAGTTTGGTAGGAGTTAAGGCTTACTCTCTCCTCATAGGATGGTGATGAGAAATAGCTGGGAATCAGTCTATTCTTGCAATAATACTGAGAGGACTTCTATCCCTATTTTCCTGCCATTTAGTATTACATAGAAGCAGTTGGTGAGGCTTGCTTTGCAGTTGACATAATAGTCCATCATTTGAAAAATAGTTAAAGTTACCTAACAGGTAAGCTCCAGCCTTTCCAATGTATATTAAATTACTCAAGTAGTCATTTACATCTGAGCTTATGCCTGGTGCAAGGGTTGCTGTTGTCACCAGCACAAACCAATGGCCACTGTTGGACTCTGCCTGGCTGTGGTGCATCTGTGCCAGGCAGCTGGAAAGGTCCTGGTAGTGTAAAGATCTTCAAAGGCAGAGAGGATGTGGAATAAACTTCTGTGCAGTCACTTAGGGATAGCTGTCAAGGCAGATCATGATGGGATGGAGAGGGAGAAGCAACTTAGGGTTGCACCATTAGTCGCGCAGTGTGTGGCCACTTGCAATCCTCTAGTCATTGTTATGAAACTGAAATTCAGTGGCAGTTTCACAATGGCACCATGCTCTGTGTAAAGGGAAGGGTGCAAAGGAATGAAAATAGGTCACAGTCTGGCCCTGCTCGCATTTGTGTGCTTATAAGGGGTGTGTTGAGAGCTGAAGGTACCAAGGATCCAGCCAGTCAGAACGCATTGCTCACCCCTTTGCTTAGTGTCCCTGTTTCTGAGTTAGGAGTTGACTGGGAATGAGATGCTGGAAGGCTTTTTTGACTTCCTTGCTCTCTTCACTATTAAATACTTCAGGTAGATGAATCAAAGCACAGATGAGGCAAAGGAGTGCTTAAGTTTTTGGCTGCTGAAATGTGTGCTGAATGAGTATCTGCTTGAATTGCAGAAGGCACTTCAGTACACAGACTTAAGGCCTTCTAGCCCTGCAGCACCTGCATTTCAGTAGTGCTTTGATTTTAGTATGGACCTACACTCCAATTTGATCCTACTTTTAAAGTTGCTGTAGCCAGAAATCATTGGGGTATGGTGAAAACAGACATTGGGAACTCAATCCTGTTGCACAGAGATTTCAGGTGTTCATTGAAAGAGGGGGTAAAAAGGAATGAAAATGATTAAGAAAGCACATGGCAGCATTACCAACAAGTACAGCTTGAAGCTTTTGCATATCTGAAGTCCCTGGGTTGGTGCAGCTGTTAACCAGATAATTGGAGGGATATTTGGCAGACCCTTAGGTTCCCTGAACATGCAGCTGGGTTTGTGGTCTGCATCTGTGCATCAGCAGATGGAGATGAGCAGGGAGGATGATCCCCAGCGAGTCCTCCCACCGGTATCCTCTCAGCATTATCTTTTGCAAGCTGGAGTTTTGGTGTGGCACAAAACATGACCAGGCAGAAATTCAAACAGCTTTTCTGTGTTTATACAGTATTTTTTTCCAGATTAGTTCCTAGCTTCATTTGGCTCCTTAAGAAACTATATGCGAACTACTTAAGAAATAAAAAGAAAATCACCTTAAGTGGCTTCCTGTGGGGGCCTCCGCTGGCTGCTTGGAGGACTGTCCATCACTTTTTAAAAAGTTAACTTAAACAAAACAAAACACTGTGGCTTTTTCTGACTGCCACAACTCTTCAGCTGTTGCTTAGCTACCGCTTGGCAATGACCTTTCCCCACAGAAGTAATGTTTGGAGCCAAAATCACCCAACAAAAGAGAGGAGCGTAAACCGCTGGGTGACGATCTCCCAAGATCTCTGCTTTGAGCACAGTGCTTTCTGTTCCCACCGCCCGCTCCTGCAGTTTATGCATGACTTGTCAAAGCCAGTAGTAATTTTGTGCTGATAGGGTCTGTGGGATTAGATCTGAAATGTAGACTGTGAGGTCTCTAATTTTGAAGCTGTCACTGTTTTCCAGTTGATTCCTTTGTAAAACTTCAGTGTTAACATGATAAAAGCTTCCTGTGTCTGCAGGGAAACAAAGCCAGGATCCCAGCCTTCCCTGCCCTTTGCACAGCACCTTGTGAGCAGCATGGCTCTCCTTCTCTCCTACCCCAGGTACTGCTTAGGTTGGCTTTCTCTTGCAGAAGGAGCATCACATCCCATGTGTACCATGGGCCAGGAGCACCTTAGCTGGCTGCACTGCCTGTTGTCTCCGGAGCCCACAGCTTTGTGAGTGAAAAAAGAAGGGCAATCTGCTGTGTCTTATTTTATTTTATTTTGTAAAATGGAACAGGCTGTCCAAAGAGGCTGTGGATTCCCTGTCTCTGGAAGTGTTCAAGACCAGGTTGGATGGGGCTCTGGGCAGCCTGATCTAGTACCAGATCTGGAGCTTGGTGGCCCTGCATGCGGCAGAGGGTTGGAACTTGATGATCCTTGGGGTCCCTTGCAACCCAAGCCATTCTGTGATTTTTTCCTGTTTTGCAACTTTTTACACTGAGAAAGGGGTGAATGCAAATACCGCTGTTTTTAGTAGACTTGATGAAAAGAACCACAGGTTGCACAGAAGTTGAATTTCTGTATTTTTGAAAATTAGGGTTATGAGTGTAAGCTGGTTAAACATCGTCCCTAAGCAAACGTAGTGCTGTCAGGTAATAAATCAAAACTGTCACTGAGTCATGGAATCACAGAATACTTAGAGTTGGAAGGGACCTCTGTAGGCCATTGTGTCCAACTGCCATACAACAAACAGGGACACCACACCTAGATCAGGCTGCCCAGGGCTCATTCAACCTGGCTTTGAGCAGCTCCAGGGATGGGGCACCACAGCTCTCTGGGCAGCAGTGCCAGGGCCTCACCACTTTGAGTAAAGAATTTCCTCCTAACTTCTAACCTAAATCTCCCCTCTTTTATTTTAAAACCATTTCCCCTTGTCCTATCATTATCTACCTTTGTAAAAAGTTGATTTCCCTCCTGCTTAGTAGCAGCCTTGCTGCTTAGACTATAATGAGCGCAATGACTGGATCCTATCTTACAAAAAAAATTACAAAGGAATGATCATAACCATATGTACATCACCTTGAACAATGAAACCTAAATCTCATTAAAATGCTTTGGAATTAATCAGGTTTTATGCTAGTGTGAAAGATGTCAAGCAACAATAGCAAAAAGAGGTGTGTCATTCAGTTTGGGTTTTTTTGGTGGATACTAAACAGTTACAGTAGCAGGAGAAAAATTGTCCTATTATTCTTGCGTAGTGCAGTAGTAGTTTATTACAGGAAAGGGAGAGTCAGTGGAACAGAAGTTGTATCATTTTTCATATCCCCAAACTCTGGCACTGTACTTTTGCACTAGAATATTATTCCAATAAATCAAAAGATGGGATCCCTGGAGGTTTCTGTAAAGGATCATATTTCTGAAGGGAGGTTTAGTCGAGAAGGATGCAAAAATTAAATACATTAAAAGGTTCCCATTTGTTAAGCTGCTTTGGAAATGGTTTTAGGAGAAGAAAGGAGCTGGGTTCAAGTTCAGCCTTTAGCCTCAAGGTGCTTAGGTGCTGCTGTGTTTGATTTCTCATCTGCTGCTGTGCAGATGCCTGGGACAGAGGATGAGTCAGAGCTTTGGCTGAAATAGAATATGTAAAATCTTGGTCCGGTGATATTATATGTATAAAAAATCTATAGTATTGAACTGCTGCTTGATGGTTTTCATTAATGGATGATAACAATAATAACACTACTGTGTTAGAGGAGAACAGCAAGGATACATTTTAGACAACATGTTGGCTTGCAGGCTTCTAGCTGCAGCAAGCTCCCTGTTACCTAAATTCCAAACTGGGAGGTGGACTGGGTCTGAAGCATGGTTTGTAGTCCTGACCTAAATGCAGGGGCATCAGAAGCATTTCTGCTTCGCTTTCATGAGGAGCTGTGAGGACTGTCCTGCAGTCTTGGAATGCTGTCTCCTATCTCTCTGCAGGTCTGGTGTGAAGATGTGCTTTGGGTTACACTTAACATTTTGTTTAGGGGTTGTGTTAGTCCCATTGCTCTCTAAGTGAAGGGATGTGTGCAGTTCTCAGATGGAGTATGAGTCCGTAGCAGAGAGCACAGTTAAGGAGGGATGCAAAAGGGATTGCCAAATGTGCATTGTAGTTTCTGAGTGTCAGGTAACTTTTCAGATTGTCAGAGGGTAAACCAAGGTGGTGACTGGTAGTGCATTACATTCCCAGCTGTAACTTGTTCTGCATAAGCATCTTGGTAAATACACATCCCTCTCTCTGAGACCTGGCATGCCCTTTAATCTCAGTGTAGCAAAATGCACAAAAGCAGTCAGAAATACACTGTAATTTCCCACCTTTGCTTATCTCACATTCTTGTACAGCCAGTCTCCTAATTGCTCCATTTTTGGAAAACATTTGGGTGCCCCCAGGCGACCCAGAACTCAATTTTTCTAGCATGAGTCAATAGTAGCCCTATGGGGAGTGCTACCATCATGGTGCCGGTGGAGCGAGTGCAGTGTCCACTAGGAGGAAGGGTTCCTCATGCTGAGTGTCCATATTTATTAGCTAGGAGTGTTGCGAGTGTGAAGAGAGAAGGTCGGCACCCAGCAGTGGGTACCTGTCTTTTGAGGCACCTCTTCTGGGATGGGGCACCTTGCCTTGATAAGGTGCTGGTTGCTTTGCACTGACAAAAGTGGGAGACTTACCCAGGACCACAGCAGAGGGGTTGAAACTAGATGGTCTTTGAGGTCCTGTTCAACCCAGGCCATTCTATAGTTCTATTATATGTTTCTATGAGTCGTCTTCAGATGGGTCAGTTTTAAGTGAGACTGATCTCCCTTTCTGACTAAAAACTCTTCAGTTCCTTGGCATGGGTGGGAATGCACTTTTGTGGAAACTGTGGTCTGCCATATATGGAAACATTTGCTGTAGTCCTTTGGGTTGGTACAATTTATAACTTATTAACCTATCGAACATGTTTTGTTTTCAGCGTTTGAAGGATTTCTGGATTTCTCCTGTTATACTTTTGCTGTCCATGCTCTGGCATTTTCATTACATTTTTATTCTATCAGGGAAGGTGGAAATGCACAGCATCAGTTCATGCTGGGCTTCACGGTATGGTCTTGTCTGTGTATTAAATCTTAAAAAATGTGTTTTCTTATGTCCCTAGACTGAATGAAGTGGTTTCAAATGGACAAGGACTGGATAGATTTTTACACATTTCTAGGATGAGCATAAGCCTGAAAGTTTTGTTTCATTACTGGCTTACCTCTCATACGTATGACTGTAGTACTCCTGAAAATGTACTGCAGTTTACAGACAGCCCAAACTTGCCTTAAATGATACGTTGGGTACCAGCTGCAATCTAGTGATAGCAACATGGAGCTCGACACAGGTTAATTTTCTCTGCTGCTTGTGTGCACTGAACAACCAGGAAAATGGTATAGACATGCTCAGAATACTTCTGGAAGAAGAAGGTTACACATTCAAACATCCCAATTAGTTAGCTTTGGAGATATGGTGATTCCCCTCCCTAAATTTAGACCTGGTAAGTATTTCAGCTTGGAAGAGTCCATTTTAGAAATGAGTTTAAGGATTAGTGGTTTGAATGTCTGAATTTATATAACCATGATATTCAAGGTGTTCAACAGCTCCGGTTGTTTTCTGTCTACTGTTTCTTCTTTTGCAGTCTGATTTACTTGTTTCCTTAAGGCCTTATTCTCAAATCTGTTCTTGAAATATAAATATTAGTATCTCTTTTCGCTTGTGAAATTGGCTAAAATAGGAGGGCTGATTTCGTACAAAAGGTTTATCGTGAAGGTGAGTGGGATGGAAAACTGATCTCTGCTTGGTGCATGCTGTATGGCTTCAGGATACCTTGTATTTCTGCAGCTCAAGGACTGGGATCATATTTGTATTGACTGAGGGAAATGCTTAGTGATTTATATTTGCATATTTAATGTAGTTAGGATGGCAGTTATTTGCATTGGCAATTGCTTCAACTTTAGTATTAATAAGGCAGGTGCTTTTGTATAAATTATAAAAGAAGAAAGAAAAAAAAAAAAGATTAAGAGTAGTGCCACAGGTTAATTTTTATATAGATGTAATGACTTCCAGCTGCCACAGTAACACCCAATATTCCCCTAGAGATACCTGAAGTCAAGAAAGAAATTAACTCCTGTATATTAAGTTAGCAGTGGCAAACAAAACTGAAGATGAAAAGAAAATGAAGGAGCAAGGAAAAAGGCTTAGTTCCTCTGCACTGCCACAAGAGACATCTAACTTTAATTTCAAGATTTGGTTATTTCCTTTAATGCCCCACAGATGTGAAAAATGCCATGGCAGCACCGGGCCATATGCAAATCCTTTTGAAACTGATGGGACTTAGATTAGACCTACCTTTTATTAATTCTTTACTCTTTATTTTGCTTTTGAGATTTGGGGGCTCTTTTTTTTTTCCCCAGAAAGAAAGATAAATCAGTGTTTTACGAAAAGATTGCGATCTCCAAGCTTATGAAGATCTGTGTTACTTGAAACATACTTTTGATCTAATTATGTTGAATTGGGTGTTTAGCTGAAGTCTTAGGGGAAGGTCTGAGGGCTTTGCTCATCCAACAGCTCCAACTCACCAGCAAGCTGTCCTGTAGTATCGCCTGCTCTCCTTCCTCCTGGTGGTGGCATTGGAGGTGGCAATGTCTGCTGCTGATGAGATGCCATGGATCCAGAGCAGACTTAGGAAGACTGCCCCATCTCCAGCAAGGCAATGGTAGCTTTCCCTTCTTTGGAAACAGAGCAACTCTGTTAGGGCATAGGAAGGGAGCCAGAAAGTCAAATTGGCTGAGAACAAATATGAAATTAGCTACTGCTGCTTCCCCAACAAAGCTAATAAATGGGGCAGAAAATCTAACAAAAAAACACAAATGAAGATGGGGTTGTCTATACTTTTAAGCGTCTTTGTTTGTATATATATATATCTATATACATGTATATAGAAAGAGACAGTGTCCTCATTTAAAAAACAATAGTGTGCTTTTAGTGTTTCTGGTTCTTGCCACTACTAATTCTTTAGTAAATTGTCAAGAGACCTACATAAATATAAGGAGCTTGGCACTGCTCTTAAAATGGGCAGGAACTTGGAAAGAGTTCATTCCTCCTGTAATGCGGTTAGTTCTATTTCTGTCATGCACAAATCCTGTCTGACCAAGAATACTGAATTAGAGCTGGGTTGTGGGTGTTAATTATCTTCACAGTTATCTTTGCTTGTACCAAACAAATGAAAAGAGGCTCAAGGATGGACACTCCAGCATGCTTCATTTTCCTTGAGAGGACTGCACCCAGGAAGTCTCAGCAGGGGACTTGTGCTTGGGTGAAGCATCTCCTTGCTGCACGAAGATCCTGCTGTTCCTTGGGTACAGCTTACTAAAATGGAAAATAAAATGTACCGGAAGTGTGGCTGCTTCTCACTCAGCTAATAACTAAGAATAAAAATCCTGCTCCGTTATGTGAGGTGGCCTAAAAGTGCCTTTGGACATACAGGCAGAAGGCTGAAGGTACACGGGTTTTAGGTTTCTTCAGGTTAAACCTTGTAGATCTGTTGCTGCTGAGCACACGGTGTACTTCATGTGAATTGTGTTAGTATATGCTTGGCCCTTGGGACCGATTGCTATGTAAATGCAAATTATTTAATTAACATTATTGTTTCTGTATGCCATAATATGATTTTTATGAGCAATTCTAGATTAAAGTTCACTTTAGAAACATAGCGATTGCTTCCCAAATTGCTTGGCTGTGCATTGCATTTTAAACCCCTTTAATGCGGTAAGGAATCCTTATCATTCCTTAAGCATCTGAGCAGCAGCCAGAAAAAATATAGCCACGGTGTGTAAATATAACATTTCAGAAAAGGTTAACAAAAGCCCTGTGTGCTTTGACATGGCAGAACCAGTAATTCTTGACTGGTAACGGGGCAGAAAACATTCACAGATTAAACTTGCTTCCTCTAGTCCTTAAATCATAAGCCCACCTTTAGTTAGACTTTTTTTTCTCTCCATCCCATCTGTAGCTGTGGTGTTTTGTCAGTAGAAGTTCCATATCTGCCAACCAACACACCACCTTTGCTTTGTGGATGATGGGAACTGAAATGAGATGCTATGCCTGGGATCCAGGTGTGTGGCATCGCTGAGCGCTGTGATGCTGGTTTGTGTGCAGGATGCTGCCATTCATCTGGCTAGGCTGGTCTCTACAGAGCCTGGGGCAGCTTGTGCTCACCTGGGGTTTTGCTAAGAGCACCCTGTGAATATGGAACCATAAAACCATAGAAACATTGAGTAGTTTGAGTTGGAAGGAACCCTTAAAGGTCATCTAATCCGAATCCCCTGCAATGAACAGGAGCAACTACAGCTCAGATGCTCAGAGCCCTGTCCAGTGCTTTTTGCTTTGTTTCCCTGAGTTAGAGCATAACTCAAAAATCTGCTGTAGCACCTTTCAAATAGAAATGCATTTTTATGGGCTGCAGATTTCAAGTTGTTCATACTTACAAATTTGAGGATGATCCCCTTCATTTTAAGCATGAGGATGGAGAAGTGTTGAGGAATATCACCTTGCTTTGGCTGCTGACAGAATTATTCCCAGAGTTTACAGCTTTTTCAGTAAGTTGCCATTTACATTTTTGCAATCTTAAGACTAACCTAATTGTGAAACAGAGAGATTTGGATAGCCCAAATAGTCAGCGAGCATCAGATTTTTGGTTTGAAGGAGGAGAGGGGGAAGACATCTCCTTACTGCCATCCTACTTTTGTGTTGCTTGTTCTGAGCTGCTCACACCTCCCTGCACATCTCCCTTCTCACACCTCCAATGGTACTGCAGCAGCTGACTGATGGTGACAGAAGCTGAAGCTTCACTGCAGGGCTCCAGGTCTCATTCCCGATGTGCGTGAGGGATTGGAGCTATTTTCAGCAGGCTCCAGTACAGTAAACAGAAAAGACAGGATTTGAAGTAATTTTATTTTTTATATTCAGTTTCTTTTAATCCTCCTTGATGGAGGAGACCTATGCATAGAGGCACTTGTGGGGAAAAACTGCTACTCAGCTCCCTCCCCACCTCCTCGGAGAAATTTCATTCACAGTCAGTATATCTGATCCATTGATTTATAGTGTGTGGGGTATTTTTTAGATTTATTTTTATTTATTTATTTTTTTTCACTGTCAGATTCTCCTATTAAAAAGCCAGCTGAGTTCAGTTCTTCCAAAGCAAGAGGAACGTTTTCTGTCAATTTGATTGATCTGTGAATAACTTTGATGTTCCAAGACATAACATTAATAGAGTTTGTGGCATAGAGTCGTATGAAGAAAATCTAAAAATCAAGAGCAGTTTGATTAACGTCCGCAGCCTAAAAAGAGCACAACTTGTACAGTGGCCAAGGACTAGTGGTATTTGGAAAGGAGTTTTCTAAAACGGGGAGCTGGAAAATTGCAGTGCCTGGAACTGGAACTGAGTTGTCTTCAAAATAGTTTCTCCTAATTGAAACCAAATTGAAGGTTTTCTGTCTGGGACAGTGCCGTTTTCGTGCTCTGTTGCTGGCGGTGCCTGGCTTGCTGAGAGATGGCTGGGAGCAGAGAGTTGGAGGACTGCAGACCTCCTCACCACCCTTTGGTGCCCACATGGATGCTCCTGGGTGAGGAAACAAAAATATTGGCGTTTACCAGGCCAGGGGGGCATGACTGGGGCTGTGGCAGCCATGTTGGCAGTGTGGGCCCCGCCTGGTCTGCTCCCTGAGACTTGTCATCCCACCCTACTTTCTGAATGACAGGGGACACGGACTAGAACAAATTAATGCAGAACAGTGATGTTTCTCTGAGGTACAAGTTGAGGTTTTGTTGTTTTGCTTGGAGCAAGGAAGTTGGCAGAGGGCTCCCTGCAAACCCAGCCTTGCTGAAGGGAGCAAACATGGTGGTGGTATGAGTTCTCCTCTACATGATGGACACCCATCAGCCAGGAATGGAAATCTCTTGTTCTCCTTTCCTCTTCCCTAAGCCCTGTCTGACCTTGACAATAGGATCCCACACACAATCCTGCAGACTGAGAGGAGCCTCAGAGCATTTCCTGCATATTAACAGTAAGCATAGCTGGAACCCTTCCTCTTGACGCATCTGAAAGTGCTGCAGAGATATGGATGCTAACTTGGCATTTTGGGGCTGGGTCCCCAGCTGTGGTCCCTCCATCTGCTCCTCCATAAGGGGTTTCTTGATTTTTTTTCACATTTAAGAACATAGTGCAATTCTCCTAGAAATCTTATAATTTTGTCTAATTGTAGTGTGTTGTTTTTTTCCTCTTTTCATTTTTTGGCTATAAACTCTTTATGAGTAGTTGTCCGTTGTTGGCCATAAAGAAATCAGGAAGGCTTGCTAGAAACGTGCTAGGATATTTTGCTAGGACTGTGTAGTGGGAATGTCTGTAAACTGAGTTCTTGAATTGCCACTTTTATTCTTTGCTAGCCCTCCTCTGTGTTTCTACCATTTTGTCAAATGCCAAACAAAAATGAAGGAAAGAAATATAAGACCAGGACTGGACAAACTCTTCTAATGTTGAAATGAATGTGTTTGGAAGTCAAAGTGGTTGTTTTTGTTTGTTTGTTTTTTGCTTTGTTTTCTTTTGTTTTCTTTATTTTTAACTAAGATAGCAGCAGCAGCAACAGCAACAAAAAACAGTTTTTCTAGAGGAATTGTTTTTAATGAGTGACAGAGATTAGTTTGTTGTTGACTTGGAAAGCAGTCATCCCTCATACCCACTGTTTTTAATATTTATGACATTTCTTATAATAGCATTATAATAGGAAATACCCTCCATTCCTTTCTTCTCTGAAGGAGCTGCATTCTCAAAGCAAGCTATATATAAAAGGAGGGACATGACTTAGGTGTTTCCCCAGCCAGTTTGTGATTTCGTGTTTAATGAAGCCACCTGTATAGGGTAGCTCACTCCTTGGCGGCTAGTTCAAATCTTACTGAGAAGAGTACTGGGTCAAGGTTATTATACCATAGGATGGCTGTTCTGGCCCACATGAAATGTGTGGAGCGGACAAAGGTTCAAGGTGCTTTTCTTACAAGAAGGATGCGCATTTTATTCTCTTTGGCCTTGTCAGAGACTTTGTGATATGTCAGCTGAAATAGAGGATGGTTCCCTGCTGAACACTAGATGTTTGATTGCTCTTGTACCAGAACTAAAGCAGATGAATTTGAAGAAGCTTGTATGATGACTGCTTGCTGTCTCTTTCTTCTGCGTCTGAATTTATTGTTCACTGGAGTTAGATTCATTCAAATGCATAAGTTGCAGATGGAAAACTAATAGAGGAAATGCATCATTAGAATATGTGCAACTGACTTTAAGAAGAAATAAAGCTGTTAAGTGGAAAATAGGATAATTCAAGAGCTTTTTGTAGGAGAGAAGAACCTTAGGTATTTCATTATTTGATGATAAGGACAGGAAGATTTGGGCTGGCTGTGTAGCCATTTAATAGTAGGCTGGGATATTGATCTAGTATTGTATCCCGTTTTCTTAAGATATAGGATAATAACAGTACATTATCTTTCACTTCTGGAAATAATGACTTAAAAGGTATGTGAGTGAAGAGGCTGTAGACTGTAGAAATGAAATGAAATGGAAGTTAGACGAAACTGGCTGGAAGAGATCCTAGAATTTAAAAGGGCTACTGTAAAGCAAGTGTTGGCACTTATTCAAAAAGGATATGCCATCCTGTAACCTTTTTTTCCTAAATTAGAGGTTACATGTACCAGTAGAAATTGAGTGGAAGCTAAGAGCTGATGCCTTTTGCAGAATCCCTCAGATGCTGCAGAGGTCCAGCCTTTGCCATCACTGAGTTGTTGGAGGTTTTGCTGTGTACTACCAGCTTTGCTTGTGTAAGATTCTGTGGTGCACAAAACAGGTTGACTAGGGAGCAATTTTCTGTCTCTCCGAGGATTAGCCTTCATGAACTGTTGGACCGTGTATCATGTCCTTGGTGGTTACTAACATAATTTGACTTTTGCGTCAGTCTTATTTCAGATAAGACATAAATATCTTAAGTGGATACAGGAAAGAAGGGGACAGACTCTTCAGCAGGGTCTGTCATGACAGAACAAGGGGAAATGGTTTCAGATTAAAAGAGGAGGGATTTAGACTGGATATAAGGAAGAGACTTTTTGCTATGAGGGTTGTGAAGTACTGGCACAGGTTGCCTAGAGATGTGGTAGATGCCGGTCCCTGGAGACACTCCAGGTCAGACTGGAAGGGGCTCTGAGTACCTGATTGAGCTGTAGGTGTCTCTATTGATTGCAAGAGACTTGGTCTAGATGACCATTAAAGGTCATTTCCATCATAAATTATTCTTCTGTGATTACCAGGGAAGACTGTGAAGAGGTTGTGTGTTGACTCAAGGGTACTTGGCATCCATGTGGGGTAATGTCAGTCATCCACCACAGTGACATTTATCTAAATGTATTTCTGGTGTGGTAAACAATGTACAGGAGACCAGTTATTAGCATCTTGTAAATCCCAAAGACAGCTGAACATTGCCTTTTATAGTATATCATAAAATAGTCTTCTGTTCACAAAAATGTGAAAATTATTGTTATGTATGTAGACTTCCTTATTAAATACCAGGTTTCTGGTTTGGAAAATGTCATTGTTATTTTAATCAGATTAGGCTTCTCTTACAGTTATTACAATCTGCTCTTAAGAAAAGGCCACCTTTCTTTAAGTTTCCTTAAACATTCTTTCTTAATACGTTCTTACTCTTCATGGCCCGGAACACAGCTGGGGAGGGACAAGAGAAAGGAGTTAAAAGTAGACACCATCTTCTTACTATTGCACTTTTCTTTTTTAAAACTTTTAATGAGAAGCCTTTAGTTTTCAGTAGGAAACCAGGTCTTTCATTTTCCTGCCTTTGGTTCTGTTGACCAAAGTGTGCCATTAAAGAATAATGTATTTTTAAATGCAAAGAAGTGGTTGGAGTTAGGAATGTTATGATTGTAATGCTTTGTCTTCTTTTGTAGGTGTACATACATTCAAAAGTACAAAGTCTAATAAACTATACATGCTGCTTTCTTGTTTCAGCTGGCAATGCCTTTGAAAGGGCAGTTATCTTTCTCTTCTACTTTGTTTGCCTATGCCTGCAGGCATGCATTAAAAATAATAAATACTTCCACTAGCGTACGGTGGAACAGCTTAGTAGTTTAGACATGAGATGTAGAAATATCTGGCATTTTCAAAACTTAGAAGTCCAACACCTCTCAGGGTCTGGCTTCTCTCAGTTCTGGCATTATTATTTCGTTCAGCTGGGACTTCTCCAAAAGGACGTGAGTTCTGATCGGTCCTGAGACATTTCAACACTGGGTTTCAAAGCATTTTTAAGGCTTGGGGAGAATTTGGCCGGCCTTTCTTCACTGGAGTGAATGCACCATCTCTGTGTTTCGCGGCTTAGGAGACGGTAAGGAAGATGCCTGTGCAGGAGCTCTAGGCTTCTTGCCATTTAATTTTACAGCAGCCCAAAAAGCAAACATCCAGTAGAAACAAATGAATTGAACTCAGCCAGCCGGTGAATAGGCTACCAAATAAAAAATAGGGTGTGTGTGGAGGGTGGAAAGCGCCTCCCTTACACTTTTGTCTTTTTAGAGAGCTGCCAAGGAAAGAACTGGGATTTAAAGACGTTTTTTGCAGGATGGGAGAAAGGCCAAGGACTGTCAGGAGAACTCAGTGCTTTGTGTAAGAAGATTCTGAATGGTGGAAAGCTCCTGCCCACAGGATGGCTACTGGAGACTCAGGGCAGGAGGAATGCCAGGTGCTGCAGGGACCCAGGAGTTTTGCTGCCTCTAATGGGTCTGCCATAGGCTGCTCCAGCCATATGGTGGGTCTGGTGATGACAGCAAGTGTATAACTTCATTTGCAGGTAACTGGCTGTTTTCCCACTACATTTTCTTTTTTTATTTTCTGTGTTGTATCTATTCATGGTTCCTTCCTCTCTGTACCTGGCAGTGGTCCTCACCACAGGAGGGCTGGGAAAGGTGAGGGATGTGCTTCATACTGAAAATTGTGACATCCATGGGGGAGTGCTGGCAGTCAGCTCCTGCAGATTCATTGCTATAGTTGTCCTGGGATACTCAGTGGGAGGTATTAGAGACATTTTTCATCTTACATGATACCTGAAGAAAAACAAAGACAGATTTTGGTGCTTTTCTTGCACTGATAAATAACTTCTTATTAGATTTCATATTTTGATTATTATTTTCTTTGACTGTTCACTGGTGTCCATTTGACAGGAGAGTGGAACAGCCAAGAATTTCCTTTTTTAAAAAAATCTTCATTTTCCACCACCAAGAAAGCTAATTGAATCTCTTTCTAAACCACTTAATTCACTGCCTGTCATGCTCTTCTCTTTCAGTGTAAACTTCCTTGGGGCTATCGCCATAGTCCCAGCAGAGGAGGAAATTAGGGTCTCTAACAGAAATAACCTATAGCTTATATAGCATAAACAAATCTTGGAAAGCAAACACTGACAGGTTGGGGAAAAATGTTTAAAAAAAAAAACAACAAAGTAATAAAAAAAGAAAAGATTAAATGCAAACATAGTGCCCTGCAGTGTTTAAAACACTTCCTTATAGTCTGTCAAGCAACATGTTCAGGACCTTTGATCAGGATGGAGGTTGTTTATTTCCTGTACAAACGAGCTTGTACGTTGATCAATGAATTGTTGATACAGTGAAGGTATTCCCTTTACTGGTCTCTTTGAGAGAAGTCTGTGTTGGACTTCTAAGTTTTGAAAATGCCAGATATTTCTACATCTCATGTCTAAACTAGGACTTGACAACAATATTGTGAGCATTAACATGATTATCAAAGTTGTGGAGAAAAAGCAAAAAGAAACAAGAAGACAGAGTTAATAGTAACTTGATCCGCTGTTTATGGAAGAGAGGGTGGAAGGAGTTTATATATAAAAATGCACTATTGGATGAAGGTAGTTCATATTCTATAGAAGAGCATTTGGGAAGCATTGGCCTAAAAGTCAAGGACTTTACTTGCTGTTACTGTACTGGGAGGGCATGCTGCAAAATTTAAATATATTATTTGTCTTCATACTTCACTGCATTTTTTGACAAGGACCTAGTGTTGTCTGCAGGACAGACTTGAAGTAGTGCAAAGTATAACCTTATGTGCATGGTAATGGTATCTAAAATAGCTGGTACCACTAAGGAAAAACTGCTTGACTGGAAAGGGAAGGATTAGTTATTCTGTCACATAACCAGGCTTCCCAGCTGTTTCAAGTCTGAGACATGGAACTTGCAATGACCTGATGGAAGTCTGTAGTGAATCCATGCAATTCACTGCCACTGGACCTTGCTGATGCCAGAAGTTTGCATGCCAACAGACAGCATCTGTACTCATTCCTGGAAGAGAAATCCATCAAATGCTCTTAAGAAGAAAGAAATCCTCTCTGATTCTTGAAATGTGGAAGCTGCAGATAATTAGATGATGGTGTAGAGTTATTACAATTTATTTTGCCAGTTGTTTTTTTCCTTCTCCATATGCATCTGTTGTGGGCCACTATCAGGCAGGATACTGGGCTAGGGAAACCTTTGGCCTGACCTCTGTCAGTCATTCCTGTGACTCATGGAGCAAAGGTTAACTACAAACCACACTTGGAGAACCTCTGATCTCCACTCATTTTAAGCGGAGCACAAATTCAATAATATTGTGGTTATTTGGACTAAGACTGGGTGGGATGAATATAGTTTGCCTTTTGAGCCCACGTATTTCCTTTATCACAGAAAGTTCTTTTCTGTCTCCACGAAGCACTGTAAAATGGGAATAGTGCCTCTTTTCTGTCTGTGTGCTTTGTCTTGCCTAAGTAAGCCAGCCCCCATTATGTGTGGCAGCACTGCTGTGGGGGCAGCGGGCATTTAACTATCATTAGTATTACCAAGCCAACAGGAGCAGGAGGTGAAGGCCCTTCGTCCATCCTGCTCCTGGAATGAGTGATGCAGACTAGAAGCCTCCTGTTAGCAGAGGGGCCAAGCTGCTATCTGCTAATATGGCAGCATTTCGCCAAATGATTAGGCTGTCAGAATTATAGCAATTTGAACATGCTGAGCAAGCTTTTATATACACAGGAACAAGATGCCGATGTGAGATTGCTGAAGAGGAATAACATGCACTGGAGATTGACAAGTGCTTGGCAAGCCTGTGTTCCTGGGGCTCATCAGACATTCGCGGCTCCTCTGCGATGCTGGTGAAGAGCATACTCAAGTGGCTGTATCATAGCCTGGGTGACATCTGGTGACATGCCGTTAGGCCTGTTGTGTTTCTGTGGGATGAATTCATTTTCACAATATTTGAAAGGAATCCATTTATACAGAGTGGAAATATTCTGGCAAGGGCAAGCAACTTACAAGGCAGTAATATTTTCAGTCCATCTTGTATTTGGTGACAAAAGTGTAATTAGCTACACTTAGCCACGTGCTATCTTACGGAGCTGCGTTTTGGATTCCTGTGCTTTCTGCTGACTGTACTCCTCCTGCTGCTTGTAGCTGCTGACTGCTGAGGGTGAGGAGGGACCGCAGGTACCTTTGGTAATGTTTGTTGGTCATAGCGGGGGCTCCTGCACAACTGTGTCTCCTGGCAAAGGTTTTCTGTTCTCCTCCCTGTAGCAGCTGGAGGGCTTACTTTGCACTAAATAGAGGCTTGGACACAAAGTGGTTTTTGGTCCTCTGATACGCTCTTGCTCCGGTAGTGGAGAATATTGTTTCTTTACCAAGTTATGTGGTCATTTGTCTGCTTTGGTGTTGCTGAATGTAAGCGTTGGGAATTGGGTGGCTTAGATTTTTTTTTTTTCCTTGACCTCTCACAAAATGACTGTGGTGTGATTAAGCACAGCATTGAGCTGAATTCAGGCTTTGAACAGGGTCTGGTCACTTTTCAGAGTTCAGTTTTAGTTTGTTTCTCAGCTTTCTGTGACAGAGGTGAGTAGAAAGTAACATTTCAGTGCATAGAAAATGTTTCTGTCTTAAAAAACAGAACTGCAAAGAGCACATTCTGCTCTTCAGGCAGAATTCTCTTTGACAGACATCAGAGTTTCTGTGGAGATCAAAACAGGGGGAAATGTGTATTTGGGATAAAAATGAATTTAAAGGAAAATTTTTAGCAAGATGTACTGAAAGATCAGAAACCTTTGCTCAGAAGAAGCCCTGCTGATGCACAGCTGTGTGTGCAGCACAAGCCCACGAGATGCTCTTGTG
Source organism: Phasianus colchicus (assembly GCF_987193195.1). NCBI lineage: Eukaryota > Metazoa > Chordata > Aves > Galliformes > Phasianidae > Phasianus > Phasianus colchicus. The sequence goes on along the minus strand of NC_143436.1, from coordinate 188,074,851 downwards.
CTGGAGAATCACTTGATGCCACACATAGTGACCTTACACTGGATCAGCAGCAAATAAATGTCATTTCTCACTGTATTTCCTCCTCATGTTGGGGAGAACAAGGTTGTAGGTGTGTTAGCATGCTATCTGACCCATAGGTGATGGGGTGTCAGCATCATGGCAGAATCTCTTCTGCTGACTTTGCGCCCCGGTGCTTTCCTGCAGCAGGCCACGAAGGTGCCACTCTGCTAAGCGATGGTGACAGCCCTCAGCTCTCCTCAAACTTCTGGAAATGTGACAGGTAATGTTTATGCCCTAGTGCTTCATATGGGTCCAAGGTAGGTGGATGTGGCCAGGCTGTACCATGTAACCTGAGATTGGGCAAATGATCCATAGCTGTTATTGATGGGGAAGGAGAAGCATGTGTGCCTCTAAGGAGAACATCATAGAGTAAACTAAAGCAAATGCCCTCAGTTCTTTCTGTTAATGGGTAAGGTGTAGCACATGTGCCTATAATAATATAAATGGAGAAGATCGTACAGAGCAAACTAGCGCAAAAGTCCTCACAGTGCGTGAGATGTGACTTGTACCAGGAACACAGAGTGGTAAATCCAGTTGGACATTTTGTCTTCTTTGTAGGAGCAGCCCAAAGCTGCTGGTGTGAAAGGCACGTTTAGTAGTTTGAGTGGGGGCAAATCTGCTTTCTGTGGTCATTGTCACACCCAGATGCAAAGGGTTGTTTTGCTGAGAGGGGTCTTTGTGTGTCCAGCTGTTGAGAACAGGAGATACTGGGGATGGGGGGGAGGAATTGCTGAAATGTGGTTTCCAAATGTTTTGCAAGTTGTTTCTGTGAGCCTTAGCGCATGGACTGGTTTGGGCTCAGCTGAAGAGCTGCTCCTCAAAAGCAGCCTGGGTGGGGGGTATTTAAGGGGTGACTTGGGGATTGTCAGGGAGCGCACACACTTCAGGTCGACCTGATTCAGCATGCAGGGAGGGAAGTTCTGGGAAACGCTATTTCTGCTGTTTGCATTTGTGTCTTTGCGAGTAAGGCGTTCTTCTGGCTCACTTTGTAAATATTATCTGGTTGCAGTCTCCTAACCAGATGATTCTTGCATGTAGAACTCCTTTGGTTTTATTAAATCATAACAGTCCTGTACTGAAAAGGAAAAACAATCAACAAAAAACCCACCCCCAAACCCTTTTAAACTTCTGAAGTCCCTATCACAAGGTAAGGCTAAAATAAGTTTCTCGTTGTTACAGTGTGCATTTTGAGTGTGCCATCAAGGCGTTTTGGAGAATAGAGGTATTTTATTTTTAATGAGAAGAACTAAAGAATAAAAAATGGTAGCCTTGGAGAATTGTGGATCAAAGGTTTCTTCATTGTAAAACAAATGAAAGGTCTCAGTCCTAGAAGCGATGAATAAATTGATAAATTTTTAATAGGAAGAATAGACTATAAATGGTAATTTAATTCTTTGGGGGAGAGAATCATTTAAGCACTGTTTAAAAAGTCCAGTTTTTTTGTGCGAAGATGATAATAATGATTGCCAAGGGGATGACTGGGAAAGCTCAGGATTTGGCCGAGGTTGCTGTGTGTGGGACAGCGGGCTTTTGGTGCTTCTGTCTTTCTTGCATGTGTCCCAGGTGTGCACTGGGTCATGTCCTCTCCTTGGGAGCCCCATGCCTGTAGGGGCTCAGACTTTGGGGGCAAAGATGTGAATGTTTAAAAAAGATTCTGGGCTTTTCAGTGTGTGACCATCACTTGGCTTTGCAAGAAAAGTGGAGGGTAGAGGTGGTTGGGGGCAAGCAAAGGCTGTCTTGGTGTCTCCATCCCAAACTGTGCTGGGATGTATGGGGATGTTGCACTGCACATGGATCTTAATGGGAGGAAAAGATGGCCCGCAAGGGATCAGCAAAGGGGCAAGACGGGCAGCTCAGCAGGGCTTAGAGGGTTACAGCATTATGAACAAGTGTAGGCTGGGGAAGGGGCTTTTAATGAGATTCACCTAGGGCAGCTCCCGCTGCAGGACTGACATGCTGATGGACACTGCTACATTTGCATAATAGCACCGCTAATAGAGGCCCGAGGGTCCCTGCTGGCGTTCGGTTCGGCCTCCTCTCCATAGCCGTGACCCACTTTTCACGTGCAAAACCCGATTTTGTTTGTCAGTTGTGGGACAGCATCTGGGCCTGGCCCGTTTCCGCAAGGATCTCCTGTCAGCTCCTGTAAGGCTTCCTTGCCGCCATGGCCAGGCCTCACCGTGCCCTCTTACAAGCCCCATGGATTAAAGCCCCTCGGAAAAAAAGTTCTCCATGCATGCAATGTTTATGACCACTGTTACATTCCCGAATCAGTTTATACTGAAGAGGCTTATGAGGCATTATGGGACGTGTTAGTCACGGGCACAGTTTTTTGGTCTGCCTTCTGCGTCCTGGGAGTCAGAAATGTATGTGTACATTCAGACCTTTGCTGTGTCACTGAATTCCTGATGATACGCCTAAGCTTTTACAGCTGGTCACAGTGGCAAAAAACTCCAGAGTTGGATTTTAAAATGTTAACCCTGTATGGACTGCATATGGACAGTGATAATGCTGAGAGAGCATAAGAATTCTATCCATACCTTGAATAGAAAGGCTGTCACTGCATACAGGGGAAAATTTGCCTTTAGGGTCTCATCATTTAGTTTCTTAGGAACTCAGCTTCAGGTGGCAAATGGATCACTTGATCTTATTAAGGACATAGTTAAAGTGGGTCCCACTTTGCAAACAGTTGCTGTATTTTTCAGCCCAGCTGATGTTTGGCGAAGTGTTTCAAGTGGATGCTCCCTTCCCTTTTTGGATCCTGGAATCTCTCTTGGTTTACTTTGCACGGCTGATCTGAACGGCTGCTGTCAGTTGGAAATCAAGCCTAACTCCTGAGTAAGGTTAAATGATAATATTTAGAGGTTGCACTGGTACAAACGGAATTCACCTTGGAAATGTGTATCCATATCTAGCTCACTGTTCTCTGTAGGAGTTTTCAGGTCTGATTGAGCTCCGTGTTTATTTTGTAGCATTGCTTTGGGTAGATTTGCCGCTGGTCTTTCACTGATGTGCGAGATCAGAGCAATGCCTTCTGGTGTTTAACTCTTTGCAGTCTCAGCAGCAAACCTCTTGATGTTTTGAGCTCATTTTCAGCACTATGGTGTTTGCTGAGCATGCTTTTCCCAGTGTCTTTGGCAAGGCAGTGCTGAGGACTTGAACTTCTGTGGATGCTCAAGAGGAGCACAGAGTTCTCAGTGCAGAGTGTTTCACAAACATGTCTGCATGAATCCTCACACTTACTGAAATTTTGTTCTCTTTTCACCCAGGGAAAGGTTTAGTTTCAGCACAGAAACAAACCTTTGCTCCTCAGCAGGTTGGAAATCACAACAATTCTAATGCATGCAAATCTGAGAGTTGCAATGAGTCTGCCAATATCCTGGTTGATAAATATGTGAAGTAAATCAGCATGAGGAGTGTGAAAATCATTCATACAGAATATGTAGGGATGCTATTATCTGGAATATATTGATTCATATGCTTGATTCGTTTTTAATTTTTCCCTCACTTTTTAAAAACTATTTTTAACATGTGTATTAAAGGAAAACTGCCTGTTGTCTGAAAGGTTTCTTTACTTCATGTTGTGGAAATAGCTGAATTCAGAGGATTATGAATTGAATTTGCTGGCCCTCAAATGCTTGACTTCTCTGACTTTGCACTCTGGTGACTTGCACCATTGTACTTGCTGCATGTGCTCTTATCTTCCAGGTTTGTGTGTGCTCAGATACTGCTTATTCAGCTGCTGTTGTTCAGCATAGTTTGGAGTTTTTCACATTCTGGTTGCCTGTCTGTGCTTCAGCCCTGTGCTCATGGCAGAAGCTGAGCTTGTGCAGTCTTCCCTGCACGTCTTCGACCTGTCCAAGACACTTACAGATCTGTTCTGAATAGATGCCACTGATGACAAAGCTGCTAATAATGCTGCTCAGTTCTAACTCCCTTCTTCATTAGCAGTGATGGCTAAGTAAGAGCTGTAGAATTGCACAGTCAGTGCTGGACCGTGTATCACACAGTAATGAGAGGCATTTTCAAACTCAGCTGGAGCTGAAGAGGCTTCCATAGCCAGCACTCCCACACCTATAAAGGGCTGCATCATTTATTTGTTTCACTGTGTTATTTTTTAGTAACTTTAAATCACAGAATCACGGTAGTTTCTCCAGCTTAAGACATAGAGGAAATATATGGGGAAATATGGGAAATGTGATAGTCAATTGCATGACATAGGGAAATGAAGATTGACGAGAAATGTAGTCCTAGCCATCAAGTGAATAGCAATGTGAGGACAGAAAACCAGGATCTGCATTGAAGACCTGTTTCTCCGATGGAAAAGGAGTATTGCTTGACAAAGCACTTAATTTATTGGAGATACAAAATATGTTATATTAAAAAAAAAAAAAGCTATTTTTCTTTTAGTTGTATTCTTCTTGCTCACAAATATGGAATACCATCCATTAAAATTTCAGTGCATTTTATATGATACATATTTCAATGCATCTTATGAGCAGAGTTTCAGCCTTAACAAACTGTTATGTTTGAATTTTTGTGATTAATACTTGGAGTGAGAGAGTGGCTGGAGAGTGGCCCAAGCCTCAGCTCAGAGCAAGGGCAGCACATGCAGGTTGCTCAAGGCCATGTCTAGTCAGGCTTTGGCTATCTCTGAGGATAAAGACTTCACAAACCCACTGAACAAACTCTTCCAGTGCCTGACCACTCTCATGGTGGAAAATATATATATTTTTAATATTCAAAGATAATTTCCTATATTTCAGTTTATGCCCATTGCCTCATGGCTGTCATATTCTCATAAGAATAATTATTCTCGTAAGAATAATTTGTATTCAACCTCTTGTCAAATTACATTGGTTCCACAGTGCTTGTAATTTCTTGAAAAATTAAGGTGTTTTCCAAATGGAAAGTGGCTGAATCAAGTTAGAAATAATTTTGTTTGCAGAAATCTCAGTGAGAGACTGGGGCTTTACAAAGTAGTATATAAGGTTACAGAGTCATAGAATCGTTTGAGTTGGAAGGGACCTTTAAAAGCCATAGAGTCCAACTGCCCTGCAGTGAGCAGGGACACTGATAGCTCCATCAGATCAGCTCAGAGCCCTGTCCAGCCTGACCTGGAGTGTCTCCAGGAACATCCAGCACCTCTCTGGGCAATCTGTTCAGTGCCTCACCACTCTCATTGTAAAAAACTTTTCCTTATATCTATCTAAATCTCCCCTTGTAGTCTGAAACCATGTCCCCTAGTCCTATCACAATAGACCCTGCTAAAGAGTCTGTCACTATAGCACTGAATAAGAACTCTTACCTTTTTTTTCTTCTGCTTAATATGCAAGGGAGTGGTTGTTTTTTTTCTGATTTTTTTTTTCCAGTTAAGATTTGTATTTATGACTAAAGAATATTTTATCAGATCTTCAGTGAATGTGTTATGTCATAAAATTCAGTAGCTACAAGATCAGATCTCTGAGTTTTTAAGACCATCATAAAAAAAACTGCTGTGGAGAAAAATGAAATGCAGTAGCAGCCATAAGACCTGAGGACTCTTTTCCCATCCTCATCATCCTTAATTAACTCAAAATCACACTGGAAAATCCTCAAGTAATGTGCAGAAGTGGCATCTAATAGATGGAAATCACTAAGAAACTTTCAGCTGTCCTCTGGGAATATGCCTCAGCACTCCGTAAGGCTGCCAGAAATACCCCCCCATCACTCCAACACTCTTCTGGCAAATGAAGGGAGAATGACTGGTTTTACAACAATCAAGATCAGATGGTGGCAGATCCGTCATACACTTTCCTATATTAAGAAATATATGCGTTGAGAGATAAGCTGTGATCATATGCTTTCTTTTTTTGTTGATTTGTCGCCAGTGAGTTCATGTGAGCGTTATCATCTATGGAAGATGGAAGGCAGAACGTTCAGATCACTCACTTGTTCTTTGTGCTTTTTTGTCTCAAATATTCCTAATGTGGTTTCATTGCTGTCTTGGGGAACAGAAAAAAAAGTTGTTTTCTCTTTCACCTGTGTAACACTAAGTACCTGTCAGCTATGGATATGCTTTGATACTTCTGTGGCTTGGAACATTGTTGGCCACAGAGAAAAATGCACCTTTTTCTGCTCCTTTGTTTTTCAATGAGAGATGAGCTAATACAATGCTGTCAGGAGGGACTGCCTTTGTTCTGCTAAGATGTATCATTTTAGTTGTGATTGAGTCTTGGAAAACAAAAGCATTTAATTTTCTACCGCAAGAAAGTAATCTGGGTGAGAAACTGGATAAGAGCACAGGCCATTCTGCTCATAGGAACTGCCTTTCTGCTTCTGTCTGTAGGAACTACCTTGGCTTTTTTCTATTTGCATCTTTCTTTGAGGGATTCCTACACCTTTTTGTTGTTGTTTTCCTGTGGGTTTTGTTCTTAGAAAGTACTGCAGAATTTCATTGCTTTATAGATGTGTTTATCTTCAGGCTGTTTTCCAGTCCACCAGGAGCAATTGCGAAGTTGCTCCCGCATAAACTTTAAACAAGCCTTATATATCCCTGTAAAATCACATCTCCATTCATCCTGGAAATGCGGAACCTCCTCTTGTCAGACTGTGCTCTCAATCTGGCTGATGTTTGCTACCATCACAGCCATTGTGAGTCATCATCTATTTAGGGACGTAATTTGACCATAGGAGGTAGACAGCCACATCTACATATAACCTTAATTCATGATGACCCTTGTTTTTCTTCCCTGTCTTGAGCAGACTGTCTCCATTCAGGCAGCATCTAGCCTGAGATAAATGAATTGGGTGCATGCTCAGATGTGAAAAAGATTGCACAGAAGCGATCATCCTAGTCTCGGTTCCTTTAGGGAGTTTATTCCAGCGCTGCAGTTCAAAGCTTGACTTTTTGCATATCAGTCATGTTTATAAAGTCTGCACAGAAGTGACTTAAAAGGATTCAGAAATTCCTTTTGCTTTGGGATGGTGCTGTGTAGTATAAACTATAATTACTTTCCTCTGCGATAAAGAACCCAGGTCTGCATTCAGGAAACAGGGACGCTGCAAGAACGCAGATGGTTGGTGGTTTGTAACAATTATCCAAGAGTCTGTTGGTGGGGATGTCTGTCCTGACATTCCCTGCTCCTGGCCTCTCTCAGGCTCATTTTTCAGTCTTTCTGTAAACTGAAGGGAATCTCCATCCAAATGTTCATTTTTTATTTTCCGAGGGAGGTTTCTGATCTGGAGGACACCTACCTGGCTTGGGGCCTAATCCCAGCGCAGTGCCGCTTTCCCCACATGGTTTGCAAGCCTTTGCTCTGCCATCTCCTTAGCAACTCGGAGCAACCAGCAGCACAGAGCCATGCGGCCCCGGGGGCTGCACTTCGCTATTTATAGGCAGTCGAGGCTGGGTGAAAATTTCCAGAGAGCTCTGATAAGGCCTCTGAAGGAAAAAAAAAAAACAACACCTTATGGGTCCTGCTAGAGCACCTGGCTTGGTAACTGTATCTCTAAGCCCTGGCCTTTGCACAGTGCTCAGCCCTTACAGTAGAACACGTTCACTCCAATACGCAGCAAGGATTTTCTATTTACATAGCTGCTAATTAACCTTTCAAGAATCATCCTCTCTGTAACTGAGATTAGGAAGTGAGATGCAGGTGCAAAAACAACAGCCTGGGGTTATATCGTGTTGTAACAGGTGAAGTCTCAAGGATGATGCCATGTCTGTTGGCTGTTTTTTTTCCAATTCAGGACTATGGCTTAGGGAGATCTTAGCAAACAGGAGAGGAAAATATTTTTTCAGAGCTTTGTGGTTAGCTTTTCTAAATTATGTTTCTCCTGGTTGAATTCCATGCTGAAAACAAGATTTAATCACTGGTTATATTGTTTAGTGTTGCTCTGCAAAGGTTTATTGATTCAGCATTTCCCTTAGTCACATGGCTGAGAAATTGAGTAAAGGATGTGTGGTGCTCAGAGCGAGTCGGAGCATTGAAGAAATAAAAGATAATCCATTAAAATGGGATGGATGGTGACCCTGAGCAGAGCACCTGTTTCCATGAACTCTTTATGTCTGCTGAGCAGAAAGTAGTTGAGACTCAGGACGTGGCTTCACAATTACTGTGGAGATAAACCTCTTTCAGGCGAATCTGAGGAGCTTTCTGAAGATCTCAGAGTTGCCATATCTGCACACTTTTTTCACCTGGCAAAAACATAATGAATGACTTTGATAGGGCAGTGGATTTTCTTTCCTCTTTAAACCTCGCATCTGGACTTTTGGTACCAGTGTGGGAGGATTTTGTGTCCTAATCCAAGGGCTTTCCTCCCAGATTTCCTTCATACTCTGCATTCCTTGCCAACGGCTGCTAATGGGAAAAGCCTTGGAGGAAATGTCATTCTGCTTTTAAAATAGGTTTGCTGTATCAGATTAATCGCTGCAGTAGTTCTCCTGGATGCTGTGGCGAGACAGTAATGTCTGTCTTGAACTGGAGAAACAAATCTAAAGCAACATTTCACCTACTCCTGTTGATAGGAATGTGGGGATGTCATGCTTTTCTGTGTGCTTGTAGGGGGAGAGAGGGAGCCTCGAAGTGCAGTAAGAACATAGGAAGGTGAAGACATGCAATGGATAGGCAGGTTGATTGACAGCCCAGCTGGTGGAGATCTGTAATTGGAAATACATTGCACATAAATCTTCTGGTGCTTATGGTGAGACATAGGAAGGAGAATATCTGAGCTCTGAAGCACTTAACTCTTTCAGGGCCATCTGGGCAGATGTTCAGCTTTCAAAGTAGCAAGACTATTGGAGTATTTCTCCTTAAAGACTTAGGTTTTTGTTGTAGTGAGAAGAATGCCGATGGAAACAAAACCACCATGTGCTTCAAGTGATAGCATTTAGGCGAGCAGCTTTAAATATTTTATGTTTACTTCTCTTACAGAACAACTTCAGATTATTTTGGAGAATTCATCTTTGTATTTGGTGGGAATACATTTTGCCCTTACAAGACACATCTTGCACGTGTTGCCTGCCAATTTCATGTCTGACTTACCTGATATGTCTCCACATTGGTGAGCTTATTGTATGTTTGTCCATCTGCCAGCAAACTGCAACTGTATTTTAAGAGATTTGTTCATGTCTAAACATTTATATTATTTTCCATGAGGCTGAGACTGATTGAATCTCTGCACCCTCCTTCTTCCCCCAGCCCAAGTATGTTTTTGGTACATTTTCCTCTTCGCTTGATTTCAACACTCTGGTGGTTTCCACTATGCAGTTTTGAATGTATAATTGGTTTCTGGTGACCACATTTTTTCTCATTTATTTTGGTCTGCCTCTGTTCGCACATATTTGTCTATCCATTAATGTCAATGTGAATTACAGACGAAAAGCAAAGTGTAGATAAATTAGCAACCACGCAAAACGGAAGGCAGCATTTAATGTTCCGAATTACTTGTGTGGGCATAGGACAGCTAATGAATACCTGAGGATCTGAACAAACAAGCAGTTATGGGATGCAGGGCAATGCTGTTGAGGCAATTCACAGTGGGATGGCTCGGGAGAATGGCGACTGTATGGGGCCAATGCAACCATAAAAAATTTTAACACTTACTCTCCTGGCAAGTGTAGTGAGTAGATGCAAAGGGATGTTGTGGTTTTGTAGCCAAGAACTGTGCTTGCTCTAGCATCAGTGCTTTTAAGGGAGCAGATGTCTATACACAATAAATAGAAGAATGAATCATAGAATCATGGAATCACAAGGTTGGAAAGGACCTACAAGATCATGTAGTCCAACCGTGAGTTGGACGATGAGTTGTTTCCATCTCAGTCTATAATGTACTGAGACTTCTCTCGACCCTTAAAATGGTGTAAAAATGTCCAGAATGGTGTTTCTCACTGTAAAACTCCAGTGTTTGGATTAGAGCCTCCCTTCAAGATGGGCCATGCTCTCTGTTTCACTGCCTGTGGTAACATTTTATTCATTTATGTCAGGAGAAAACCTTTTGTCTTCAGCTGAACAACTGCTCTGCTTGCGGTGCCCTGCAGAAGCATTATGAGAGGTTCCCTTAAAGGGAAACACTTGGCTGTTTTCTAAGCTCACTTTCAAAGTACTCTGAATTAATTATAAATGAGTAAAGCCGTCTGGCTCTTGATTACACAATTGCCTATCCTGGATTGCCTGTAATGAAATGTAAGCAGGCTCAGTCGTTGTAAAACGGGAGGTGCTTTTGCTCCCTTTCTATCTTATGATCTGAGCTATTCTCAGATCTACTGTCCTGATTTCTTTCAGGCAGCAATGCTGCCAGTCTTAAATTTCTTCCTCTCTCACCCTGCTGCCCTATTTTTATTAGGCTTTTTTTTTGATTGCACTTACTATGCTCATATCCTGTTATAATTTCCACTGGAGGTGGCTAAGGTACATTGGTACAGTGCCTTTTGCACTAAACAACCCCGATGCACTTCATTTATTTAAAGCATCCTAAGTGCATGTGGTGTCTAAGTGTTTGACAAACGCATAAAAATACACAGAAGTCAAGCACTTAGCTACCCTGAGAGGATGGCTTCCCCACTGCCTCTTCTAGGAACATCCATAGACCAAATTACTCACGTAGCACACAAGGGAAAAACAAAATGAGTTCTGTGCTTTCTATAAGGTGAGTCTGCTCATGTGTTTGTGTTTGTGTAGTGCTACATACAGTCTGCAGCAGTTCTTCTTATTGCTATATTTCCACTAGGTCTTCAGATGAGATGTAAGCTGACTGCAGGTACAATTAGTGGCCTGGGTGCTTTTTGCTCTGTGAAGTTTTTCTTCTGGGGAAAAAGAGCAGTATGGTGCTAAGAAACCATAAGGTCTTGCTTTGTGCTGTAAAAGCAGTCCAAACCTGAATAGTGGAGAAGAGCCCATTGAGTCCAGACACACTCAAGACATGCCACACATGGTGGAGATGGAGCAGCTCCTTGGAGCTGTCTTGTAGTGCCTGGCTTAACCCTGGCGTCCTGCTTGCTGACAAACGATGGGTTCACAATGGCTTATGACAACAGCAACAGTCTTTTCTAAGGAACAGCGAGTGCAACATATATTTATCATCCTCCTTTCTCTCATCCACGCTTCCTTGTGACAGTTTAGGGAGGTAAAGTAGTGCTAAGGAAATGTATTAAGCCATAGTTTTCCATCTCTTCTTAGAATGATGTCATAAAAATATAAGTGGGATTGTCTAATGATAACGGATCCTCGTGGCTTTTGGTTTCATGCCTTTGATGGAGATACTTGTCTGCTGTTGTGCCAAACTTGGAGCTGTCTCCATTGAAATCCATTTGAAGGAAAATGCTTGAATCTTTGTTTTCTCCTCCTGTTACTGGGCAGTTCCTTCCTCCCACCACTGCACCGTGATGAGAACATCCCAGTTACCATTTAATAATTGGGTACTGCAGTTTATCACCTGCTCCTTTCCAGCTCCCTGTGCCCTGACCTCCAGCCTTGATGTCTGTTTGTGGATGATCCTCAGCCTTCAGGGCCCAGATGAAGACATCAGCCCTGAAGGTTTAGCCTTGAGCAGTCATGGCAACTGAAGCATAGTCCTAAGCACAAGTCTCTTTAAACATCCATACAGTTGACTTCAGGAGCCCTCCACAAAGTGGGTGTGAATTGTCACTTGATACCATTTAGCAAATAAGGCAGAACTTGGAGAACATCTTTTCTGGAGATGACAGAAACTGTCGAAACTATAAGGCAGTTATGCTAATCTACCTTCTCCCAGTAAAAGGACCCTCAGTCTGGCCATGCTGGAAACCTGCTAGAAAGGGGCAGTCTTTTAAAGAAGTGTATATATATTTTCTCAGCCATACTCTGTAAGAGGTAACTGAGGCGTCTATAGGCAAATCATAGATGAAGTATTTGTCTGGAAGGAAAAAAAAAAAAAAGAATGTAATGAGAAAGTTGATGCCAGAACAGTGGAAAATAAGGCTTCAGAAGAGAGATTTGTCATTTTGCCTATTCAGTCTGCAACCAATACATTTGAGCTACAGGTTGACCAGTGACCCACAGAGATGCCCCTTGAAATTTAGGAGCTGAGCTTGGTGGTATGGGAAGCCCTCAACTTCGGTGTGCTCGGAGTCCTCCTGCAAGCTGTACTATCCATGTGAAGGCTCTCAAGGAGGCATATACATATAGCAGGAAAGCTTTCAACTACTCTTGTGGAACATAAAAACTGAAAATGGGAGCTGATGAGGATTTTGACTGCTTGACCACAGTGACGGGGTTGTGGTGGTGGAATGTGCCAGCACGCTTCATGCTGGGCTGAGCTGGCTTGCAAAAGGCACTCAGAAAAGTTGGTGCTAAAATAAAACTGGAGAAGGAAAAAGTATGCAGGCTTGCCGTGAGCAGGAGACAGAAATCCTAGGCATTTGCGATCTCTTGCCAAATCCATCCATCTCTTTTCCCACATTCTCTCTCCATTTCTGAAGAATGATGCTTAGCAGTTACTTTCTGTCTTCAGAAGTAATAGATGTGAGCAGCTGTGACGTGGCAAGGTTTTACATATAAACTGTTATTAGCATGTGTTGGAGGTATATATTCAAGCAAAGTGACACTTAAAATACATTCCATGTTATATGTCGGCATCTTATAGAAAGATCTGATGGATCAGTAACCAAAATTAGCTGTGGAGCCATATCATCGTATGTTAGGTTTTCTTTTCTTTTCTTTTCTGTTTTTTTTTTTTTTTTTTTTTTTTTTTCCTGTGGAATAACAGACCACTACATAGCAATTTACTTAGGTACTTATAATGCTTTTATTCATACTTATTTTCCCACTCCAGTATCTGGACCCATGTTGGTGGTTTTTCAGCAGGGAGGTGCTGATGTGTCCTGACCAAGTAAGGGCCCTTTTGGCTGTGTGTTAGGATGCCCTTCTGTCTACATCTGAGCTTCATCCCAAAGCTGCCCTATTGCCAGAACAGTGGGGAAAGGTTTCCTTGCTGCAGAGGAGGAACTGAAGCTCAGTAACTCTTTACAGGGAAAGGTGTGTAGAAAAACAGTTTAAGGAGATCTGTTATTGCTTCCCACGAACATTACCCTGCATCTTTAAGCAGTATCGTGAATGAAATCTGTGTCATGTAACCATAAACATGCAGTGGAATGGACTACGTCCTGCTGACCATGGAATTATCCAGGGCTGGACATGCAGGAGCTCTGCACTGCCTGCTCTGAGAACCACAGCCGGACACTTAAAGCTAGGAGTAGGAATTTCTTCCAGCATTTCTTCTTTTCTTTCAGTTCATTCTAAAAGGAAGGAGCTCCTTCCTCCCCTGCATTTACAGTGTGAGTGTCCCACTAGCTTTAACCAAGCTTGCCTGGGTGGTAATGTGGTCATCCTGGAGGCCTCTGGGATGGTGCATGGCCTGGGCTCCCTGTTGGGTTCCCTGCAGGAGCAGGTGGAACGGGTGCCATGACTCCATTCAGGAGTGCTGGGCCTCTGTGATGAATGCCATTGAGAAGGCACTAACCAGGCCCTTCTACCTAACAGCTGCAAGTCACTGAAACCCTGTTTTCAGATGGGAAATTGCCCTTTTATCACTGGTATTCACTACATAATAGTGCAGAGTATTAGTCAGCTGAACCTCACCATGGTTTATTGTATAGTTGTAAATCCTAATTATCTGACTAACGTTCTCTGATGTTAAATGCCTTAAATGGTTGTTTGTCCTTTATTTTTTTTCTACATTTTTGTGTTCACTGTTTATTCCAGTTGTAAAATGTAATTAGAAATTAAAAAGAACAAAGCAAACCTTGAAGCCTGCTGATGTAGATTAAAATGAATCATCATCTCTTGAAAGTGTGTGTAATCCAATCTCTGCAACCTGATACATCTCCCAGTCATTTGGTAAATATTTAAAATATCCACTGACATTTTTTCACATTGCTGGACAAAGACCACATCGCTGTGTATTCACTATTGTTTCTGAGTACCAATGTTTTGAAGCTGTGGTTTATTTAGTTACTTTTTTTTTTCTTTTTTAATTTTTAGTGTTTGTCATTCTGTACGAAAACCAATATTAAAGGAAGAAAGAGAAGCCTACCAATTTATTTGCTTTTTAATAATCCAGATGAGTATATGAAAAAGAAAACCTAAGCAACTTTAAATATTGCCAAAGGCTGTAGTCTTTGAGAGCATGAGCAGTTGAATTAGAAGGTCTGGATAATGGACAGAGTTGACGATACTTGTAATAAAGTGGATAAGCTGTTACAAATTGTTTTACACCATGTATCTTTACATAGCTAATCTCTCATGTTTGCAATTTCTGTCACAGGTTCTTGAGCAGCATCCGGCTAGACTGTACTTCTCCAAAGAGTGTTGTCAATGCTGACACTTCGTATAGATTTTGATAGAGAAAAGAGGAAAATCTCTATTGCTTTTGCTCTGGGTCCTATGGTACAGCCCCATTAACAGTCATTAGTTCCTGCCCTTGAGCAGTAAATACTGACTTCTTTCTCTTCTGGTAATGGCTCTTTTTCTTTGCTAGATCTTTTTGGCTTGGATTTCTGTTAAGTGCTCTTTGCACCTTCTGTAGCATTGGCTTTCCTGTGGATAGAAACAAATTCTAGGAAAGAGACACATTCTTCCTCCAAATTCCATTGAGCTGCCCCGTGGCTCATCGTTTTGCTGTCATTGGAGGCCACTGGATGGCAGCTGTGGTGAGGCTGTGTGCTGAGAGATGCTCATGGCCTACTCCCACCTCCAGTAACGCCAGCAGCACCAGCATGGCCTCCTCTGCTGGGAGCAGGGAGCTGGGGCCTGCACTGTGGTATACTCACAAGTCTTATCTTTACCACATCTTAGCCAATAATGTGGTCTAATGCTTATTTTGAGAAGTAAAAATAAGAGAAATGTTTCCTGTTGGGTTTACTTCACACCTGTAAGTTATCCTTCTGTGCAATTCTCCACTGGCTTGAAACATCCTACCAAAATGGGACCGTGATTCTAATCATGGAATGATATTTGACTTATTTTCTAGTAATGTGGATTGTGATTTTTTTTGTTTGTAATAAAACCTGTCAGCATACACACATGTGTATTTTTTAAATAGGAACTCCTTAAATACCATAGACTGTGCTTTGGCTTATGTGTTAGAGTAGACTAGGATGACAGTGATTTTTTTAGGGAACAAATTGTTTGACTTTCAAAATATGTCAAATTTAGTTGCTTGTGTTTGAAACAAGAACTGTCTTTGCAGTTAAAGGACTTGAAAAGCCTGGAATCAGTTCCTTGCTATTCTCCAGCACTTCTTGCATCTCCTTGGGGAGGCAGTTTAGGCTTTCAGTGTTCAAATCATCATCTCTTAAATGGGGATAATAAGACTTTCCTGGTGCCGAGGAGTGTTGAGATGACAGATCGACTGATGGATCGCTTATGGGTTCCAAAAGCACTTACGATCCCCTCTGCAGCTGTAAACATCAGCCCTTCCCAAAATGCAGCTACCCACTGGATGTCTTCAGCCTGGATGTACTGAGTGATTATACTCTTATTGCACTGTTCTTCTGTGAAAATAATTTGCTGGGATGAGCTTCCCCTACCTTTGGTCCTGTTGTGATGGGAGGCATTCTACACAAGGCTGAATGAAGTTGCTTTGGGATCACTCAGAACCATTTCACACTGTCTCCTAATTTAGAGTAGGGGACTGAAGGCAAATGTAGTTGTGCAGACTCTGGACAGTCAGGTTGGTGTTACCAGTGATCATTTCAAATCCATCATCTTGTGGACCATGTTTGCTGTGCTGTAGTGTTGGATCAATATCAACTGTGGAGAGTACCTGCAGCATTTTCTGTGATGTCCTGTGGATGTTTCTGTGTTTTCCCCTCCTTCAGATTCTGACCCAGCACTGCCCTGCTTAGTGCTGTGTTACCTGGGGATATTTCCTTCCTTACCCTTCTTGCACCAGAATCCCTATGTCAGCTAGATTAAACTTGTGAAGTCAATAAATGTAAAATATAGCATCTTCCTCAAGTGTACAGAAGCCTAGAGTTACTGTAGCTCAAAAAGCACTGACAGTGTACATAAGCAATTTACTGGCTCTCTTTTGGGTCTTCTCCTTGCCTGGTGGGATCACAGAATCACAGAATATCCTGAGTTGGAAGGGACTCACAAGGATCATCAAGTCCAACTCCTGGCTCCACACAGTACCATCCAAAATCAAACCCAATGTCTGAGAGCTGTGTCTAAATGTCCCCTGAGCTCCGGCAGCTCTGGGCCGTGCCCACTGCCCTGTGCAGGCTGTTCCATGCCCACCGCCCTCTGGTGCAGACCCTTTCCCTCACCCCCAGCTGCCCTCCCCTGTCACAGCTCCATGCCGTTCCCTCGGGCCTGTCGCTGTCACACAGAGCAGAGCTCAGCACTGCCCTCCGCTCCCTGTGAGGAACATCTTACTAAGAATCATAAAGAATTTGTGACAAACAGTGCGGCACATGGTGTGGCTACCAGTAGTCACTAACTATCAGGATTTTGTCCTTCTCTTGTTTTTTGTTGTTTTTTTTTTCTCCCTCAGCTAGAAGCAATAACCTTAACATTATTTAATTGGAAGCTTTGTGGGTTAATTAATTTAACTCTTCACTGCCTTCAGTAGTATGGTTTTATGAGTATTTTTAATTGATCTTACTCGTATGGAAATGCAATCTCGCTTTAATTTAAGAAGATGGATACAAGTCACTGGTCAACCCAGCTGCTCACTCAAGGGTGTTGCTCAGTGCTATTTATTAGGTTTGGGTTGAGGATTATGGCCACCCTAGAAACAAAAAAATGCAAAAGCGACTGCTGGTAGAGAAATGTTGTATTTGTAAGCAGGTTCACTGCTGGGTGTTGTTAGGTTGAATTTGTCCTTGCCCCAGTACAAAAAAAAAAAAAAAAAAAAAAAAGGAAAAGCTTTTCTTTTCCTCTCCCAAACAAGTAGAAATCTGGAAATGGACATTTTGACCTGAGAATTTCAGACAGGTTGGATTTAAGCAAACAAGCCATTCATTCTTAGATTAATGGCTTGCAGGCAGGCTCTATCAATTGTGGACTGTATTGTATTAATTTGCAGTGGCAAGAGTTAATGCTAGTAATTGCGTTTCCTCTATAGAGAGAGCCTGTAGTAGATTGTTTTTACGTGGCAATCTGTGATTGATAGATCAGGGAAAACATGACCAAAGAAGGTTACTGCCTCCCAACCACTTTCCCCTTCAGATTAAAATAATTTGCAATTTGTAGGGTGCCTGCAGCACGTGCTGTGGCAATGAAGCAGTAAACACACTAGGCTGCATTCCCTTCCAGCAGCAAACCTCTTACTGTATTTCTTTCACCAAACCAAACCAGTCGTGTTGTTGGGACCCATTTAAAACAAGTGTGCTGGCAAAACAGCCCCCAGACCCCTTCAACAAACTTCCTGTAGGGCCAGGCGGCCGGCCTGATGAAAGAGCGCATTTGTGAACCTTTGGATTCCTTCCATTGATTTGTAAATCCACTTTAATAAAGTACTGGCGAAGCTAGTGAAATGAGCAACTGATGTTCTGCTTCTATCAAGTTTCAAACAAATATCTGATGCAGCTTGTGGCACTGGCGCTCGCACGTACTCGCTTTATTTCCCCCCTCCCTACCTTGGATCGTTTTGAGAGCTGGGGAGTAGGGAAGTAGGAAAAAAACCCACCCAATCCCGCTGCCTCCATCAGCCACCAATTACACGGCAGCTTTCTTTCTCAGTGCTGCTAAAACTCAGCTTATTTAATATCGATCATACCGAGGAGCCTGCAAAGTACGGTGTTAATTGGGTCCACTGGAATCCCAGCCCATGGGACCAAGAGCTTCCTAGGCAGGAGGCGGAGGGAGGCGTGGGGAGGAGGGGACCCGCTGCGCACCGCATGAGATGTGAGTGCACAGACACAGGGCTTCTGCTGCCTGCGCTGCAAAGCAGTCGCGGCATTTCCCACCCGCCCCCTTCTCAGAAATTAGGCAACTCATTTCATTTCTATTCTTTTTTTCCCCCGTCGGGCAGTTCATTTGGAATTAACAGCTCTTTCCCATTATTTTTCTTCTTTTTTCTTTCTTTTTTTTTTTTCCCCTTTGCAGAGCTTTTTTTAAAAAAAATATTTTATTGTTTTTCTTCTCCTTTCTGCAAAGCTGCAAAAGCTCTGCTTTGAAAACTGCTGCCCCAGAGTGCAGTTGCTTAGCTGTCCTGTCAGCATTGTTCTAATGCTCATTCCATATGTATGTCACATAGGAGCAGTACCCTCCTCCTCGTCCTCCTCCTCTCTCCCTTCCCCCAATCCATGCATTTGAATTTTTTTTTCCTCCTAAAGACTGATTTTTTTTTTCCCAAGGAGCTTGCAAACAGGGAAATTCAAACTGCACGATCCTGTGCTGTGGTTAGTTCTGTAGCCAGGACCAGATTTCTCTTACAGAAAGTGTTTGCTCTGTTCCTTCTTTCCCTTGCTCCCTCTTTTTCTTCCCTGTAAGCACAAAGGCTTTTAAACCCTAAGATCTGTAGTTCTTTTTGCTTTTTCTTGTTACCGTGACAGCATGTATCTCTGTTGCTGAAGAATGAAGCAGGCAGGCTGGAGTTTTTTTATGTTCAGTGCTTTTGGGACCACTAAGGAGCAGTCCGCAGAGAAATATGTACAGCAACTGTGCCAACTGAGTTTCTCGTGCCTGTTATCTGTCACTTATTCTGACTAAAAGGTAAGGGATTCTTTAATATTTTGGTTTTTCTTGCTAAGTCTTTGTGCATTGTTTGTGCAGTGTCATTTGACATGTGCAACTAATTGGCTGGTGAGGGAGGCGGGCTAGGAGGATTTCTGCGTTAAGGTATTACATACGGTTTATCCAAGAGCTGTAGAGCTCCTGACATCCAGAGGAAAAAAAAAAATCGGTTTTGGGGGGGGATTTTTTTTTTCTTTTTTCACCTGAAACGCTTCTTTCCGGTTGACTGTCCCTAATAGAGCTATAAAGCTGGGACATTATCACTGCTGCTCATCTTCACTGCTCCTTTCCCCACCTAGAAGCACACAAGGCGCTGGTGTGCGTGCGCATGTGTGGGGCAAGGCATGTCCCCTCATACATGGGAATGCCTGGCAGCGTGCACATTCTTCTCCTTTACTGTAACTAAACGTCTTCAAGCACTCTTTGCAAGGTAAGAATGCCTTAGTTCAGCACGCTGCAGCTTATGCCTGTTTAAAATTATTACTTGGATTACAGTGCACACTGTGGAAAGTTATTAGTTTCCACAGAGACCAGTTTAATTGGGGGTATGTGTGCTGCGGTTCTGTTCTGTGCTTTACACACAGCCTGAAATAGTATTTTTTTCCTTACTTCTTGCAAGGAGTGAAGTTTACACTTTCTGCTCAGCATAACAAATGAAGTTAGAGCAGAAATGGAGTAAAGCTGCAGAGGAGCATAGCCTTACAAGGCTCTTCAACTCAGCCCCAAGAGTCAGGAGAGAGTTGACTGAAATATTTTTTTTGCACTGCACTGTAATATGCAGAAATGTTGGTGGGAGGGCATCTTCACCCAGAAGTAGCTGCAAACGTTGCCTAGACTGCATCTTTATATCTTTTATGTGTCATCCCTAACGTTGGTGTGCGCTGCTTTTCTGCATGTGTGTATGCTGCAGCCTCTTGGTTCAAGAGGGCTTTGTTTTATGAAATGTGTTTTAGGCTGGTAGGCAGGGGAAGCGCACTCTGTAACTGTCCCCTCAGCTGTGACACGGTGCATTACTGACCATTTTGGGAGAGGCTCATTTGGAAGACTTTGGTTTCTTTCTTAGGTGTTTGCCTTCTGTCTGACTTGCTGGCTGCTGGTTCTGTGCTGAGGAAATGCGTTTTAAGGGTGTTTGTTTCTCGTACTTTAAAATGAACAGCGGTGGAGACGGCTGAGCAGCCTCCTTTGCTAACACTGCCTTACCTTGAGTGCTGTATTGCTTATCAACTCACCAGGAATGCCACCAGACATGTAACTAGTTTGGCTTAAAAACAGTCCAAAAATCCAAAGTATGAAGGAGGAGAGAGAAGTCCTGTCTGAAGGCATTAATTTCTGTCTTTACTGTAGCTGTTTATAATGTCATTTCCAAGTCAGCTATTTCCTAACACATACTCTGGGACTGTATTTTCCCATGATTGTTGCTTTATATCAGCACTGAGAAAACACTCATTTAGATAACACGTTTTCATTGACATCCTTTTTATAATATGGAAAGGAAGAAGCAGTAATAAGTTAAATTGGCATCTGCTAATTATGCTGAATACAGATTGCAAGCTCTGCAAGTCGTCCCTTTGCCTTAATACTGTTAGCATATTTTAGCACTGGCAACCAAAGGAAGGAAACTTGAGTGCTTGTGAAGAAACGTGAAGTTTTTTAGGTTTTTATCTTTGTGTGCTGTTGTCGGAATGGGAGAGAGCATCACATGCAGCGCAGCTCGTGGTGAAATTGATTACAGATCATTGAGACATTGGCTTGCCTGGTGATCACTAGATTGATTTTGACCCTCAGCCAGAGCTATCAGATACATAACTTTGCCTTTGGTCAGGAAAAGTTGGAGCGTATCTTTGCCACAAAATATCCGAATCTTTCAGGTCTCTGAGAAGCCAGTAATTTCGTTCCGAACTCAGCCGCGGTTCCCCGCGCTGACTGCAGGTTCTGCTCATCTCCCGGCCCGGCTGGGAGCTCCCCGGGCGGCAGGAGGGCCGTGCTGCTGCCGGCTGATCTCAGCGTGCCGTGGGGCCGGGATTTGGCTGCCTCTGCCCGGGGACCGCTCCGACGGCAGCGCGCAGCGGATGGCTCCGCCGCTAGAGGGGAGGCGAGAGCTGCGCTGTGGTAATGCGGAGTGTGTCAGCGTCGGGAGGGTGATGCCTACAGAGAGCTTTGCAGCGCCGAACGGCTGAGCTAACTTGGATGCTCCAGATGCTGGGAGCAGTCAGCGATGGCAATGAGAGGCGTATGGGCTGGTGCAGCCCTTCTTCGAGGATCTCCGTGCTTCTGGGGTAAATGACATCTGTTACAAAGTTAGATATTGCAGAAATACGTCTACTCTTTGTGCTGAAAGTCCCTTGGTTTTCTATGTTGGGAGCTGCCTGGGTGCTGCTGCATGCAACCTCCTCCTGCCTGGGTTGGGTGGGAGTGCAGATTCACCTTTGAGTTTGGTGGTGGAACTTCTTGCTATGAATGTGGCAAAAAGCAGAAGTTTGGGAGTTTTTTCTTTGCGTCTTGCATCTCTAGATGGTACATTCCTGGTTGCTCTAACAGAGGTTGACTGGCAGTGAGTGGTCCATAGGCATTGGCTTGAAATCTTGGAAATGCCTCTCTTTCCCTTCTTATCTGTTTGAACTTTCTGTATGCTCATACTTCAGAACTCCTACCAGGTCACAATTTGCTGTAAGTTTCATCCCTTTCAGTCTGTAACTTAAAGCATTGCCATCGGATTGTATGTCAGAGAAGGTAGTTTCTGGGAAGAAATAATTTTTTACTTATTACAGTTGTACAGTGGAATGAGCAACAGTACAAGAAAGACATCGAGGCCTGGAGCGTGTCCAGAGAAGGGCAACAAAGAAGTGAAGGGTCTGGAGCACAAATCTTATGGAGAGTGGCTGAGGGAGCTGGGATTGTTCAGTTTGGAGAAGAGGAGGCTCAGGGGAGACCTTATTGCTCTCTGCAACTGCCTGACAGGAAGTTGTGCTGAGGGGAGGATAGGCATTTTCTCTCCTATTACAGTGATAAGGCAAGAGGAACTGGCTTCAAGTTGTGCCAGGGGAGGTTCGAGTTGGATATTAGGAAAATCTCTTCTCAAAAATAGTGGTGAGGCATTGGCACGGGCTGCCGCAGGAGGTGGAGGAGACACTGTCATAAGATCATTAAGGTTGGAAGATCATCTAGTTCAACTGTCCCTGGAGGTGTTCAGAAACTGTGGAGATGTGGCACTGAGGGCCATGGTGAGTGGGCATGGTGGGGGTGGGCTGACAGTTGGACTTGGTGATCTTAGTGGTCTTTTCCAACCCTTAATGATTCTATGATTCTATGACTTTATGGTGGGCACAGCAGGATGTATCCTGCACTCAGAACTGCAGGGCTGAGTAGGGTGGGAGAACTCTGCATCAGTAGGTCCTCCAGGTCAAGGTGAGCTTTCCTAGGGTTGGGAAGCACATGCCTTGAATACCACTATGTTGTGCTACAGCAGAGCTCTCACTGCAATTTTCTTGTAAGCCTAATTTTGCTAAAAGTGATGTCAAGAGTCTTTTTAAGAAAGATGTTATGATTTTGGCTTCAGTTTTGGATTTCTTTACTCTCTTCTGTATATGTGTGAAATGCAAAGCATATTTAATGAACAAATACCTCAGATGTTTCCAAATTAATTAAAAACAGCTCCACATCTGGAAAAAATCCAGTACCTTTCATGGATGGCTTCAACTTCATCTTTTCTTCCTCTCGTGAGAAGCCCTGAGAATATCCCCGTGTGGATGCTTGTGAGAGCCGGAGTGATAGAATCCAAGGTTATTTACAAAGGAGAGAGATCTGAGGCCCACTGAGACCAATGGGATCTCAGCCTGTATTCCAGCAGTCTCTGGGTAAGACCTAATAACATGTGAAATTACATAATATGATATACCTATGCCTGGACAGATATTTTCAGGGTATCCTGACTTGAGGGCAGCTATGCAAATCTTAATTAGAATGCGTTGTTTCTCGTGGGTTCAACCACTGTTAATTCATGCAGATTTCAGTGGGACTTGAAGGCACCACAAACAGAAACAGCATTTTTGTAATGAACTTTTTTTTTTTTTCTTCTCCCTTCTCTTTCTCCAGAAATAAATAAAACGATCAGATTTTTCTCTATGGGAATGTTGTGATTTAAACTGACACAACTAAGTGACCTAAAGATAGGCTTATTGCATACATAAAAAATGCAAGGCTGGGTTGTTTGAACTGCATTAGCATCAGAATGAGAAACGGCGGGGTGAGCTGGCCGAGGTGGCCATGCAGAACTGGGGAGGGTTGTTCTTTGGAAAGCCTCTGAGCTGGGAATTCTTTTCTGAGCCATAGATAAATAAATCTGTGTCCTGAGCAATTAATGAATGCTGAAGCCTGGGCAACTTGAAGCTGTTTGGGATATTAAAAAAAAAAAACATATGGTGCTTTCGTTAGTGTTGTAGATCTCTATTTTATTCCAGGTGTGCATGCTGTTGTTTTTTTAAAACCTTCTTTATTTTTGCTGAAAGATGCTGATGAGATTTTTTTTTTTTTCCTGCCAGTGCTGTACTGTAAAACCTCTGTTAACTCCCAGATCAGTTTCAGCACATGTTGAGGGAAAATGCTGCCCCCAAAACTTTTGATCTTCCAGATACAGATGGGGATTGCAGACAGCTTTGTGCTTACAGTGCCTCATCTTTGGAGTTGTGCTCTAGCTGCTCCTGCTCATTACTCCAGGGGTGCCAAGAAAATGGTTCTGCAGACATTGTACTGTGAGCGTATAGAGAGCTTTTCCGGGGGATCTTGGTGTGTTTTACAGACCAAAACTAATTAAACCTTACAGCATTCACTGCAGGCAGATAAGCGTGAACGACAAGTAAACAAGCTAAGATGCAGTGTGGTGAAGAGCTCAACTTTCTCATGATAGAGACCAGTGATATTCCCACTGAATGAAGAGGAGCTATAGGTGCCTTGTACGCTGGAAGTGAGGTTGCTTTGGAGACAAGCTTAATGGAAGCAGTTAAATTTGCAGTCCTGCATCTAGCACCTGCCTTTCAGAGATGCAAAAGAGTTCAAATCTCCTTACTTAAACTCTTCTTGCTAGTGAGTTCTTGGTGAATCAGCACAAGTAGCTTCATTTTGGAAGGGCCCCATCCAGCTTGGCCTTGAACACTTCCAGGGATAGGGCACCTACAGCCTCTCTGGGCAGCCTGTTCCAGCACCTCACACTCTCGTAGTAAGGAACTTCCCCCTGTTATCCAACCAAAATCTTTCCTCCCTGAACTTAAAACCATTTCTCCTTGTCCTGCCATTATCTACCCTTTCGAAGAGTTGACTCCCCTCCTGTTTGTAGTCTCCCTTGAGGTACTGCAAGGCTGCAGTGCAGTCATCCCGCAGCCTTCTCTTCTCCAGGCTGAACAAGCCCTACTTTCTGAGCCTGTCCTTGAAGGGGAGCTGTTCCATTCCTTGTGTCAAAAATGAGTAGTGAGAGAAAGCTACAGCCCTAATTTATATGGCCATTTAAGAAGATGTCTTAGGCAATAGAACCAGCTATAAAGATTAATTGGGCAAGATCATTTTGTGTGGTATTTGTAAATGAGCTTCAGAGCTTGAGAGGATGAAGAAGCATCAGACTGCTATGAGGCAGCTCATGAGATGGGGCTGTTTGTGGAGGTGAAGAATGAGGTTCAGCCCCACCAAGGTCTACGAGAGGGGAGGTGTGAGAAAGGCAGCAGAACTTATTGGGGATGTAAACATCTCTAGAATGATATGAGACCATCCCCAAAGCAGCGTGGGTAGAAAAGAGAGAGGTAAACAAGTTGTCTTCAGGTCTGAGTACAGAGGCAGTGGGGATTGCAACAGAGAAGGAGAACAGATTCTGAAAACCAAAGAGACAGAGCTCTAAAGAAGTAGCAGCACAAGGATGATGGAACCTTTTTTTTGTGATACAGCTTAACGCTTGACAGCATCAAATAGAGCATGGAGTTGTGTGACTCTGTGCGTGCCTTGGAGTAGCAGCTGGGAGTTGGGTTACTTAACACTTGGCTTCTGTTCCTGGGGGCACAGTTGGAAATACTGTAGATAGGTTAGGTTATGTACTTTGTTCTCATAAAGGGTGTTACAGTTGTGGAAAAGTGTGAACCGAAGGGAATTCAGTTCTGTCAGGGGGAAAAGGTTAGGGAGAAGGCTTACAGGGGCATGTTAAAGTGTGTGCCTTTATAAAACCCTGACATGTACTGGAAGGGAAGAATACCAAAGTTCAGCCACATAGTGATGGAGTGGTTGAACCTGACCAGAACTGCTTTATATTCAATTGTTTGTTGGGTGAAATAAGCTGCCACAGAAATCAGAAGAATAAATGAATGCTTGTTGGAGTGGGTTTCAGGCCACTGGGCTCCTGAGAAGTGTGGAAGGTTGTGGTATTTCTCTTGTTGCACGTTTCGGTTCATTGAGAAGTGGGAAGGAATGACAACATCTCTGCTCTGTTCGTTGCTGGTTATGCCATTTAATTAATGCCCATCATTACAGATTTTTGAATAAGTCTCATGAAGATGAATGGCTTGGAAGCTTAGAGAAACCTCCACGCATCAACTCCATATGCAGATGCTAAGAAGGGTCTGTCTGTGCACTGAGGACAAAAGGGCTCTTTATGCCAAAGTAGCTTGTTAGCTTTTTGTTTTGAAGCTGCAGCATGTCAAAGCTATCAGGGTGTCACACTAATAAACTGGCCAGTCCCTGAGCAATCTACATTCTCGGGGGTGATTTAGAAGGTGCATTTATACAGTAGTCTCCAACTTCATTACGGTGCCGTTTCCCTGGATACTGAGCGTTGTGCATGTCATTACGACAGTGACATTAACAATGCTTGGTGGCTGTCATGCTTTTAATAAAGTTTTTTCTATTTCTTGATTAATGGTCCTCCTTTTCCTTTAAGTTTTTATGTTAAGGAGAGAAAACAGAAGGGAATGATTTTGTCAGCTAATTTGCACAACTTCTTTTGAGCCAAAAATGTTTTTTTTTTCATAAAGTGTGGAAATCCTACAAATGTTATTTGTGGAGTTGTGTTGCTGAATGGACTTCAAATAGGAGTCAAAGTGCTACTATTCAGTACAGCATCAAATTCAGACTGTTTGGGAACAATCTTACAATAGCAAAGAAAAGCTGTTCAAATACTGGGTAGTAAGCATAATTTGTTTTGAGCGTGAAAGCATTTAAATACTTCATGTGTCTATTTCAGACTCTGATATTTCGATAGTGTTCAGTATGTTTCCTGAAGGTACTTTCTTCTTTGTACACACCACCTTGGTTGCTTTAATTCCGGCTGTTATTGACAAACAGTTTGGGCTGCCACAGACATGAGGAGGAGGATGCCCCAGGACCTGCTCTGTCTCCCTTTGTGGCTGTGTTTGTGATCGGGGAGCTCAGGGAAGAGAAAATCTATAAAAGCAAAGCAAAACAAACCCAACAGCAGGAAAAAAAAAAAATGGAAAAAGGGAAGAAAGAGGTGAATCTGGAAGCTGCTTCGGTGGTGATGGTGGCTTATCCTGCTGTGGTTTCCAAGCTGTAGCACGAAGCAATGGATGTGGATGCCTAAGTATAACAAGTCTCAAGTTCAGCTGTGCCTGCAATTCTTGTGAAGGAGTTGGCAGGCGTCAGGCTGTGGTAGCTGGCATTAGAACATCTCCTGGGCACAACTGCAACGATAACAGCAAATGAGTCTCAGGATGGGTAGTTAATGGAAAACAAGGGCAGCTGGGCATGGTGAGATGGGCTCGATGTGTGTGCATAGCCCTGCTTATATTGCAAGTGTGCTCACTTTCTGAAAGCACTTTGAAAGTTTGAGCCAGTTATTTTTAGTGTTAAAAAAGCTACTTTATGTTCCTACCAATACTTTTTCTCAGAGAAACAGTATATATGGTAGTTCATTTTATAAAATAAAATCATGTTTTCCCAAAGCCAAAGATTACAGAATTTAATACACTAGCATTGGAACATAAATTCTAGGGACGTATGTGAGATGGCTCTTTTACAGTATTCTCAGTTTTATTGTAGTCCTCATAGTGACTTTCATATGCCAAGAGCTATTGAGAGTCTTCTTTTATTATATCCAAACACATTTTCTCTTTATTCATAATAGTTAGTTTCACAAGTGTGACATGCATTCTATTTTTTTCCTTTCTGTATGGATTTGTGATATTGCTAGATTTGTTTTAGCAAGCAGCTACATTGCTGTTTTATAACTTTTACTTTTTTGTTCTTTACTTTCATCTTAAAAGTACAGAGGAAACAGATAGTGCAGTCTCAACTCATTCTAAATCATTCCTGATGACTTTGATTTGTGACCTGAAGCTGTGTGACAAAGATTTTTTTTTTTTACCTTTCTGGAGATTTTCAGGCATCAGATTGAAATGGCAGCTGACTTCCAATCAGTGCACGGAGCAGGATGAGGATGAGCTATATGCATTAAGTACCTTGATAAGCAAAACTTCATTGTCAGTTGAGGTTCTAAATTCAACAGCAAAGAGTCTCACTGGACGTGAGCTAACAGCTATAATTTAGGCTGGAATCCTTTCATTTTGGGCACTTTGAGATGAGTGACGTGCTCCAGCAAACTGACAGCATGCTGAGGTTAAAGGGGGAGGCATGAGGAAGGCAAGGGCAGAGGGACCAAGCCTGACCCTGCTGCATGTGTTAGGGTGATTTACCCTAACCAGTGCCCAGTGTGCCTGTGGCACGCGTGGAGTTTCAGGATTTGAGTACAGGCATCACAGCTTGACTTCAGGTTGCAGATGATTCTGGCTCTGGGAGAGCAAATGAAGTAGGGTAAGGCATTAGGAGACGATCCTCTTCTTCATGACCTTCTTCTGTGGGACGTAATAACCTCTAATTGCACCAGGGGAGGTTCAGGTTGGATGTCAGGCAGAATATCTTCTCAGAAAGAGTGGCGAGGCACTGGCACAGGCTGCCAGGGAGGTGGTCCAGTCACTGTCCCTGGAGGTGTTCAGGAACCATGGAGATGTGGCACTGAGGGACACAGCAGTGGTGTGTTGGCATGGTGAGGCTGATGGTTGAACCAAATGGTCTTAGTGGTCTTTTTCAACCTAAGTGATTCTATAATTGTATGATTCCTAGTGGTGACCAGTTTTAGCAGCATAATGGAGTCATGGACTCACAGTCATGATGGAGTTATGATATTGTTATTCTTCTTGTTATTTATTTTTAATATTACTTGTTTCCATTTTATAATGTCTCTAGTTAACTTTTGAAGATTTAAGTATGATTTGTCAAACTAAAGCCAGACTGCTCAGCTGTGAATAAATCATGGATTTGCAGAGCTATGCCACAGCAACAGGACTAGAGGAATAATTATTTGACCTCTGGTTTTGAAAATGTAGCCATGTAATGCTGGTGAGTGCTGCTTTGTAAGGAAACCTTCCTTCCCAGACTCATGCAGGTACAATGGGCAGCGCAGGCAGGCTGTGAGGGCCAGCAGCAGGAGTGTGTTTGGGATTTTCCTATGTGGGTTGGAGCAGGAGGCTTGCAACATCAGTGCCTGTTTCCTGAACTGGAAATGGGATGAGTGTATGCACTGCACTGATCTGTCTGTCAGATGTACGTGAAAATCATGGAGTTCAGTGGGAGCATTTTTGAAGTAGATACAGACACTTGGGAAGTGAAGCTTTACTGACAGTCACTGTGAATGCTTTAGGAAAATCCTGGATCTGTCATGATGTCAGGAGGGGGATAGCATTCAGCTTTGGAGCAGTTACACATACTTCCCCATGTGCCTATGTGTGGGGCTTCCCATGCACCCCATAGTGCCCCACTTGTTTTAAACACCTTTCTTGGGGAAGGGATGGACCCTAGCTCTATAAGCTGGTCTCAGTCACTTTCCATGCAGGAATCCTGTTTCTTTTAGAAGAAACATCACCCTTCTCCCAAGGTGAAGAGGACTAAAAATTTAAATTGCTTTTTTTTTCTTTTCTTTTTGTTATGATTTTGGTATATGATTTGGGCTCATAAATACAGTATTACTCTTTATTAGGGTCTGTCTGTAATGCCATATTTTTTAAAGGCACTTTTCCATGATGATTATCAAAACTCTGAGTTAAGAGATATCTCATTTAACTGGGCACATGTTGATTGCCATGAAGATATTTTCAAATACTGTACGAGGTGTGTGTCACCCTCCAGGACATAAATAACTTCTGGATTGTAGGTAACCATGCAGCTAGCTGGCAGCTTATGGGTAACCTCTTTTCTGTCTCAAAAATAATGGATTGTTTGTTCCTTATGTGTTTTGATGTTTCAGATTTACATTCTTAGCACTGTGCCTGATACCATTCAGTGTTCTGGGAAAGGTCTTTCAACTCGTGTTTATTCTGGAGTGTTAGTTTTCCAGAAAACAAATAAACGATTGACAGTTAATGGTTTTGCTATAAATAAACAAAAGCAAACAGTTTGGCACTGAATAGGGATCTCTGCTCTTTGGAGCTTGGAACTGGGACGTTCCCAAACATATAGCAGGCACTGAATCCCTGCTGTGGTGACTGGACTCAGATAAGTTGGGAAACTGAAGTGGTTTGAGTTAATGTTTTTTTAGGTAAAATATTATCATCTCAAATATCTGTGCATGAAATGGCCGATGGAGGACTGGAGCGGGATAGAAGCATGCGTGATTTCAGTATAGGGAACTTGCTTGGATTTCAGCATGCAGAATACTTTCAGTGCTTTGCCTGTCCTTTGATGGCTGATGGTACCATAGATAAGTTCTTTACAGAGAGAGTGGTGAGGTTCTGGATTAGGCTGCCCAGAGAGGTTGTGGATGCCCCGTCCCTGGAGGTTCAAGGCCAGGTTGGATGGGGCCCTGGGCAGCCTGGTCTAGTATTAAATGTGGAAGTTGGAGGCCCTGCATGTGGCAGGGGGGTTGGAGATTCATGATCCTTGGGGTCCCTTCCAACCCTGGCCATTCTGTGATTCTGTGATTCCCCTGTGCTGCAAATGCAGGTCTGTGCAAATGCACTTCCTTGTGTGTCAGAAACAGCATGTTACAGTATCCCATTGAAAATAACTGGAGTCCACACCTTCCATGGATTCAGATATTTTTCATGCAGGTATCATTCCAAGGTGGGCTTTGAAGGAAAGTTGTGTTCCTTGTGGTGCTTTGGCCTTAACACATAGCCTGGAAAGGGAATTAGTGAGTTTTTGTGCTAGCTTTGTTCAGTTTAAGGCGCACCCATCAATTTTCTATTTCAGTCTGCAGTGTGGATTCCATTTATCTGAGAGAAACTGTGTTGTCTTTGACCCAGTGTATCCATGTTTTGTTTCTTACTTAGGCACGTTAATCAATTTGCATGATCTGAACTGTGTAATTTTGAAAAGTGATGGCTTCAGCCCTTTCTCTAAATGCTTCCTGTTTGATTTTTTTGTGTGCAGGAAGATGCAGAAATTAGTGACTGTTTGCATTAGTGGTTGTTTCTGTTTGTTTTATGTGAACATCTGATGGTGAAGACTGGCTCCAAATTGTCAGAGGCCGATTTATGGGAGGCAGTTTTGAGAGGTTGTGTTTCAGAATGGTTGCTCAACATTGCCTCAACTCTGTATAAGCATCTTGAGATGGCTTTAGACACCTCCAGAAATGGAGGCAGATTTGAGTCATGTCTGCACATCTGTGGCATGAGCCGGTACCCTGCAGATACTTGCCATACTGAAAGGAAAAAGAACACTGCTCAATCTAGGTTTTGTTCTCAAATCCCAAACTTGCTGAGAATCCCAATCAAAATTTTTGATTCCTGTGTTTGGAGCATGATTTCTTTTTGCTGTATGACACAGCTATCCCAGAATCCAAGAAACGCGTAATTGTAGGGGTTGGAAGGAACCTCTAGAGATCATCGAGTCCAATTCCCCTACAAAGCAGGCCCCATACAGCAGGCTGCACAGGTGGGTCTTGAATATCTCCAGACAAGGAAAATCCACAACCTCCCTGGGCAGTTTGTGCCAATGCTCCATCACCTTCGCTGTGAAGAAATTCCTTTGAATATTGGTATGGGACTTACTATGATTATGTCCATTTCCCCTTATCCTGCCCCCACAGACCGCAGAAGAGAGCGTGACCACATTCCTTTGACTACCACACTTAAGCTAATTATATACATTAATAAGATCCCCTCTCAGTCTTTTCTTCCCACCCTCGGTCTTGGTGGAGCAGGTGCTCAGTCCAAACCAACAGAGCCAGGTGGAGGGCTTGCTCTTAGACTCAATGGGATGCTGCTCCTTGGGAAGGACCTGGCCTTTCTTTGCGTCCTCAGTCTTGGTGGAGCAGGTGTTTAGTCCAAACCAGCAGAGCCAGTTGGAGGGCTTCCTCTTGGACTCAATGGGACATTGCTCCTTGGGAAGGACCTGGTCTTTCTTCTCATCCTCGATCTTGAGGGGGCAAGTGGTTAGACCAAGCCAGGAGAGCCAGCTGGAGGGCTGGCACTCGGTCTCTAAGGGATGCTGCTCCTCGGGAAGGAGCAGCTTTTTGTCCCAATTCTGGTTCCAGCTGAGACAGCTGGAAAGGTCAGGAATTGGAGACATGAAAGCAAGTAAGATCAGGAAGAGAGTCAGGCTGAACTTCATCCTGTTCTCTCCCAAGGACTACTCTCAACACACAAGTGGCTGTCACTCAGAGGGAGCTCCAGCAGTGACTGCCAGGACGGAGCGACCCGTGCGCCCAGCTCGGGGCTGGGGACCCTACACCCAAATCCCACCGGCGTGTTCCACCTCCCCTTTCTTCCAGTCCGTCTGCACTCTGTAATATTCATGAGCACACGAGGTCATAGAATCATAGAGAGGCCTGGGTTGAGAAGGCCCACAACGATCACCTAGTTTCAACCCCCTGCTACGTGCAGGGTCACCAACCACCAGACCAGGCGGCCCAGAGCCTCATCCAGCCTGGCCTTGAGTGCCTCCAGGGATGGGGCATCCACAACCTCTTGGGCAACCATTTTATTAATTTTATGGCTGCTAGAAAATGGAGGTGATGTCTGGGAGAGGTTGGTGTCCAGCCAGTATAAGACATTGTTGTCACTGCAGGTGCCTTCAGCTTCACCTTTGGTCATCATCTGACCTACTCTGGGGGACACTGCATTACCTCAGTGGTACGTGGGTTCCTGCTCAAAATGTCCCCTCTCCCCCTGAGACACAGCTGTCTCTGGACACTTCACAACCACCAATGCCTCTTTTCCCCTGCCCCTATCGTGTCCCCTCCCATAGCAGTGTCAGTATTTGTCTTCTCCTCCTCAGGAACACAATGTTCTCCCTGACGCAGAATCACAGAATTGCAGGGGCTGGAAGGGGTCTCTTGAGATTATTGAGTCCAACCCCCCTGCCAAAGCAGGCTCCTTATACCAGGTTGCTCACATTGTGTCCAGGAGGGTTGTGAACATCTCCAGACAAGGAGACTCCACAGCCTGCCTTGGCAGGAGTTCCAGTGCCCTGTCATCCTCAGTGTGAGGACTTTCTTATGCATGTTTGTGTAGAATTTGTGCAGGTCATGTCCCAGTCTGTATGTTACTTGCAGGTATTCCTTCCAACCTGCAAAACTCTATACTTGTTTTTTTTTGCTTCTAGGCTTAAGAATGAATTTTTTTTTCCTCCTTAACATCCATAACATTTAACTACTTTTTTTTTTTTTTTTTTTTTTTTTCCCTTATCTGGACTGGGATGCATCTCTCTCCTGCCTGCCTTTCTTGTTTTTATGAACTGATAGAATCAAAGGATCATTTGAGTTGAAAATTGTCTGTTCATGTTTTCTGGTCCAAATGTCCTGCAGTGAATAGGGACACCTACAAGTCAATTTGGTTGCTCAGAGCCCTGTCCATCTTGACCTCGGATTGTCTCTAGGGACGGGGCATTTGCCACTTCTCTTTGCCTGTGCCTCCCTATCCATAATGTGAAAACTTTTGTTCCCTATTTCCTTTGAAATCTCCTCTCCGTTATTTTGAAACCATTTTCCCTCAGATTATCTTAGAGTTATAGAATCACTAAGTTTGGGAAAGACTTCCAAGATCATCTCGTCCAACTGTCTGCGTCCCCCTGATATTCTCCCACTAAGCCATATAGAACATCTAAACTTTTTTTGAACATGTCCAGGGACAGTGATGCCACCACCTCCTTGTTCAGCCCGTTCCAGAGCCTGACAGTAGAAATTTTTCATAATATCGAATCTGAGAATAGAATAGAATCATTTGAGTTGAGGAAAGATCATCCAATTCCATCCCCGTATTTCACAGAGCTGTTTGTATAACCCTCACTGGAGTGCTATTATTTTGACTTGCAATGTTGTTATCTTTTTCCATGCTCTCCATTTTATGTTGTGTTTCTTTATATGTATGGCTGTCAACTGGCAAGAACTTTTGTATATTCATCTCTCTTTCTAGTAGCTGGCTTTTGCCTTTTTACAAAGATTTGGAGCATTTGAGTTGCTTGGCCTGAACATGCGGAGAGGCTGAGGAAGATAGTTATTTTTTCTCTTTGAGAGTAACAACTACTGTAGTCCTTATACCTACATACCTATTATGGCCCTGGAAACAGTAGTTGTAAATCTCACAGCTTTCTTTCTTGCTATAAACTGTAGCCAAATAGTGTATACAAGACCATACAAGCTGTCATGAGGAGCATGTGCAGGATCCCAAACAGAGAGCAGAGCAGCTGCAGAGCTCAGCAGGGCAGGAATGGATCTGAAAGAAAATTGCCATGCAATAATGTTCATAGGGTGGGAATGAACCTTACGTGAGAAGGGTGGGAGATGCTTTTTCATCTTTGGAAGAGGAACTTTTGCATCAGCACTGTGCCACAGCTCTTGGTGGATTGGAGCTCGTGTATTGTTAATAGTTTATTTGCTTTATAATAAAGGATAACTGCTCCAAGGAGCCCAGTTGAGTCCCTCTGCCTGAATGTCACTGAAGCCCCAGTTTTAGCACTGGGTAGAAGTGCTGCATGGTGCAGTGTGGTTCTGCTGCCTGTCCTCGCCCGCTGCCTGCAGGGACAGATGCTGAGAGTGCAGGTCTGCAATGAGCCAACTGCTCCTTTCAGAAAAGCTGAACAAGCTAAAAGTTGCATCTCTGAGTGTGTGTCATGGGGAAGCATGCAGCCCCGATGAAGATAGCTTGCTCATTTTGAAACTGCCCTAAAGCTTTCTCATTTTACAGTGATTAAGAAGCAGGAGCCTGGGGGGATTGGAGATAAAACATAAAAACTGGGTATTGGTCTTTGTTTCCTCTGGGACAGACCACCAAGGGACAAGCTGAAATCCCTTGTAAGATAGCTCCCTGGAACTCCCTTTTGACAAATCTCACATGGCGGCAAATTATTCCTCCCCTCTCCCCCACTGCCCTTTCTCCAGGCCATGTTTCATCCTTTGAGGGGAGGGAGAGCTTCAAAGATGCTTTGCAGCAGCTCCCCAAGGAGACAGACAACACCCGCTCCTGCTTGCAAGTGGAAGTCTTTGCTGATGAACTAATACTGGGCAAATTTGGTGTTGCATGGAAAAATCCCCAGCACCTGCTAGCAAGCCAAAGTTATTCATAACATAAGGCTGGGTGGCTAAATCTTCACTTCCTAGGGACAGCCTGGAATTACACTTGCTGCATGCTGAGCGGCCTTTCTCCTGTGCAGAATTATATGCTGGCAGCAGGAGGATTTGCAGCTCTAAGGAAGACTGGGATTTATTGCACTGTCTGTTGCAAGGGAATGGTTGGTTTCTCTTCACCTTCTCTTTCTAGAATAAACACATCGTGATACAGTAATCTATATGGAAAATCATATCTTTGTACTCATCAGAGAGCTGGTAGCCCTATGAATATATTCTCTGCCATAAATCTACTATCAGTGTCAGTTGAGCGATTTTTCCCCCTTGCCTAGAGTTGAACGTGCATTTCTAATTCATTTCCATTTCAATCCATTTCATATGGCGCTAACTCTCAGTTCTTATTGTAGATTCTAATTTCTTTCCCTGGTCAGTAAATTCTAAGCATTTCCTAGCTGGGTAAATTATGCTGGAGTATGTTTGGGTACAGTTTAGATGCCTGATTAGAGAAAAGTGTCATTTAAATGTTATTTTTTTCAGAGTATTCTCATTTGACAATGCCAATAATAGTGCCTGCATATTGAGTACAGAGTATAAAATCCATGGCTATCTCTAGACCGTGTGTAAAGTATGTTGGCAGACAGACATCCTTGTCTTCATACTCCTAGATGACTGTTTTCTACATGCCTTAAATATGGATTTCTATGAGCTTTGAAGAGTTTTCCGGAGCTCTGAACTATGGAAGAGGTTCTTTCCAGGAGAAGGCAGTGACGTACATGGGTCCCACCTCCTGACTGCAAAATGATTGACTTGGTGAAAATCAGTTTTTCCTATCAGTGTTGCAGCTTGATGTAAGACTTAAATAGGTAACAAATGCAAGGCAGAGTTTCCTGCATGACTACGCGCTAAGTTTTAAAAGAAGGCTACTGCCGATGTTGATCTTGTTTGAGTGAAAGGAAGGAATTACTTGGAAGACAAGACGTCACTTCCAACAAAACCTCCTTCTGTTCCTGCTGCAGTTGCGTCATTTTGCAACCTACTATTTAGATGTCATGTGCGAGTGATGTTTTCCTGCCTTCTAAAAAAAGTCCTTCGCATTTTCAAATATTACCTTCTTGCTGTAAAGCTGCTTATTTAATAGAATGTAAATAGCTATTTGTCACGGGGTTATCCTTAGATAGAAGTCCGTGACAGGGGGGCACAGGCCCCGGGAAGAAGATTAAAAAAAAAAAAAGGGGGTACGAACTTTGCCGCAACCCCGCCGGCCCTGGGCCACCTGCGCTCCGGGCGAGGGGGAAGGGCAGGGAGCTAGCCGGTAGTTTTAACGAAGAGAAAACACAGTGGCAACGATCTGAGGAGGAAGGGTAATTTACTGAATTTCACTAAATCAAACAAAACGAGAGAGACGAGGGTATCAAAAAATGGGAGTCAGCGGCGAGCTGAGCCGGCTGAGCCGGGCCAGACGGAGAGAAGCGGCCGCTCCGGGTCCCGTCCGCAGCTCCACCCCACTGCCTCTACCCGCCAGCTCCTCCGGGGATGCCGCCCCTCCCCCTTCCCATCAGGATGCTCAAAGAGTCCACAAAAGGCAGTAAGCGGAACCAGAACATTAACTCGTTAACTCCCACTCGTCCACTTGATGTTCTGATGTGGAATGCTGACAAAAAAAAAATCACCAAACCACAGCAGTATTGTTTGACTGAGAATTATGACACCCTTTCTGAGAAGGGGTTACTATTTCCCAATTGCAGTATTTTCCACGCCTTGAACTCATCACATCTGTTCTGTCTGATGAGACATCCTGACTTTCACAAGTTCTACGGGAATAATAAAAATAATGATAAAAACTTCCAGGCAAGACCAAACCTTGTTTTCATGTTCTTCTTTTCCTTCTTGGACAAAGGTTCATAAATACCTTGATTCTCATAAAATTGTCTTCTCAAGTTAAAAAGCTGTTTTTTTTCTCCTTGCATCATGCTGCTGTCCAGAAGGCCTTTTAGATAGGAGCTTCAGTGAGTCTTTGTGGTGAAGTTGGGAGGTGGAATCCAAAAAATGACAGGGAGGTGATATGGGAAAACCAGAATATCTTCACCAAGGGCAAATTCTGTATGTCCCTGTTTGTTGCAGGGGAGTTGGTCTAGATGATCTTTCAAGGTCCCTTCCAATTCTTAAGATTACATGATTCTGTGAAATTGGTTTATTTTCCCTTCTCTTCAAAAGGACCTGTAGAAATTCTTCAAAAATTTGCATAGTATTAGATGCTGACATTCTCTATGTTCATTTGCACTTGCAGCCCAGAAGGCCAGCCGTATCTTTCTAGAAATGCATGACTAGAAGGTTGAGGAAGATGATTCTACCCCTTTACTCTGCTCTCATGAGACCCCACCAGGTGTACCACACCCAGTTCTGGAGCCCCCAGCACAAGAAGGACATTGACTGTTGGAGCAGGTCCAGAGGGGGGCCATGAAGATGATCAGAGGGCTGGAGCACCTCTCCTATACAGACAGGCTGAGGGAGCTGGGGCTTTTCAGCACGGAGAAGAGAAGGCTCTAGGGGAACCTTATAGTGGCCTTCCAGTACATGAAGGGGGCCTACAGAACTGGGGAGGGACTTTTTATAAGGGCACGTAGTGACAGGATGAGGGAAAATGGTTGTAAACTGGAAGGGGATAGATTTAGATTAGATATTAGGAAGAAATTCTTTACTGTGAAAATGGTGAGACACTGGAACAGGCTGCCCAGTGAGGTTGTGGATGCCCCCTGGAAGCATTCAAGGCCAGGCTGGATGGGGCTGTGAGCAACCTGGTCTAGAGGGAAGTGTCTCTGCCTATAGCAGGGGGTTGGAACTACATGACTTTAAGGGTCCCTTCCAACCCAAACCATTCTATGATTCTATGATTTATCTGATGGTCAGCTGCAAATACTCCTATAGGATATATTTGGACATGGGGGATAAACAGGGGGAAAGGAAAATATTTTTCTTTTCCCCATTGTGTATTGTGAAAAGCTTATTCCTTTTGCCTGCTGAAGAAGTTTACCTGCTGTATTCCTCATGTTTTCTAAAAGTTCTTTTGGCACTTGTTCAGTATTGTCACAGTTTACCCAAGAGTATATATATTGTTTTCTCTTTAATGTATTTTTCAGTATGGAGATCTTTGGGATTGGAGGAATTAGTCTTGGGAGAGAGAACCAAAAGGAGGATCATACAGCACTTGTTTAGCATCTGCACATTAGATTAGACCCACAGTTCTGGTGTGTGGGAGTCTTGGCAGTTCTTGGGACTGAAGTTGTTCCCAGTCTGGTAGGCTGCAGACTGTCAAAGCCAAGAAGAAAAAAAAGGATTGAGTCTCATACCTCTGATAGTTCCTCTAAGGTGCACCATCCGCCCACAGATCCTGGAGCTACCCTGCAAGGGCTGAGTTATATAGTTATGCCTTGTTCAAGAGGCGAAGGACAAGCAGCTGAGTGGAGAACTAAACTTGAAGTCATAGTTCTCTATCACTGTTAAATTCATTTTTTACAAGATTAAAAATGAAACCACACCTTCTGTGTCTCCATTCCTTTATTTCCACTTCAAGACCAGATAATTTAATGTGAGCTGGAGCGGAAGGTTGCTGGACTCATACTCTATGTCATCTTGTTGCCTCCTTGGGTATTCAGAAAGTTTTGTGTTTTAGTCTCCGTTCTTGTAAAAAAAGCTGTTTCTTTTCTTGCAGCTTTGCACTATTGGGGGACTTTTTTTTTTTTTTTAGTAGCTCCTGCCCAAGCATTTCAAAATCAAGCACAAGTAATCACAGCCTTTCTCTTCAGTCAAAACCATAACATTTTTTTGACAAGAGGTGCCTTTAAAGAAATGCCTCTTAATTTACGGTGGGCTGCTTTGTACTTTGTTTCTATAACCTATCACATTACATTTCCTGTGCGTTAAGTATGTATGTGTTATGAGCTCTTAAAAACAAATACCCCAGAAGAAAGGAATTCAGTAAATGAATAAAACATTCTTGGGTAGCCCAAGTGGAAGTTTAATAGCTTGTCTGTTGGGACTTTCAAATAATACAATAATGATGACCATGTAAATGTATGGATAGATGAATAACTTCAGTGAGGAGCTTGTAACAACACTGCATACTGCATCTGAAGGGAAATCAGACTCTGAAAATGCTGCCTGATGGGAAAATCCAATTCTTCCAGTGCCAACCCTGAAGTTATACCTAAAAATATACAAACTGTTTCTGCATACATGTGTACAGAACTGAAACACATTCACAAACACACACGCTCTGTGTACATACACATATACATAGGTCTGTTTGTATCATATGTTGTTTCTATGTGGAACTTACTGCTTCTGGATCTTGGTTATACTGAACCACTAAAACCTTACAGACTGCTGACATAAGTGGATTTACAGTTGTGCATTTGAGATTAGGTTTTGGCCCTGGCTTTCTCTAAAAAGAAATAGATAAATGCAATGAGCATAAGGTTGTCCCATTATATTGCCTGGAATAAACACAGCTTTCTCATAACGCGTAGCTTTGTAAATGTCTATTCTGGTGCCTGTCTGCCACTGCAGAGTCTGTATCTGAAGGTAGAGTTATTTGTGGCAGTTTTCTTTTGCTTGTGGTATTTTTCAGGAAAGATGATTTTGGATTACAGAGAATCTGGAAACCTGATGTTGATTGCTGTGAGAGGAAAAAAAGAAGCCAACTTGGGCTGAGCTGTGGTGTCGACAGAAGAACTATACCACTGAATGATATACAAATGGAATACTATACCTTTCTGTACCCCAAATTGACCTGTTTCTGAGAAACTGCTGAGTCGTAGTCAATTACACTCTGGGTGTATTCAGACAGGGAAGTGTCACTTGTGCTTCTATGGGGTTTTGCCTTGTTAGCTGGGAATGCAAGTTCAAGTGGTGATAGAATCTTAGATGTTTATTTTCTTGATGAAGAGTTCTTTACTTGTGGTTTTTAAAATAGAAAATAAAAAGGAAACAAGGGCAGGGGGAGCTGCATGTGCAAATAAGTGTGTTGAAAGATGTGTGCCTTGACAAACATTTGGGAAAGCTATCAAACTGATTAATATGCTAAGAAATGGGATATAGACTGTGGGATCAGGAAGTTAAGTGTTTTGTGTGAACGTCTGAACATCAGTGCAATAAACTGATTGTCATTAGTACTTAAAAATGCAATAGTCATTCAGTTATATTGGAAGTGATAACTAACACAAATTCTTACTCCAAAACTTGCCTGCAATTTATTAATCTCCTAAGGGATGCAGAAATCATGTTGGAAATTTAACTCCTGTCATTATTGACAACTTTTCCTATCCTTTTCCACTCTATATTCTAGCTTGGAGAAAACTGTATTTTCAAGCAGCTTTTAAATAACACTGAGAACCATGCATGTGTGCAGTGGGTCTTTTAATAATTGCCTTTTGCAATTGATTTCTGTGATTTTCATGAGTGACAGTACTTTGTAACAAGGGAGCTTATTCACACTGCCTCACTTTAAGCATCTGACAGGTCTCCTCAGGCTCCTTTCCCTTTCTTTCAGTGGAAAGCCATCAGCGGGAACCTCATTCAGATCTGCAGCAATCTCCGCCAGTCTCTGCTTCCCCTATCTCTGTATAGCCTGGAAATCATAGAATGATAGAATGGCCTGGGTTGAAAAGAACCACAGTGATCACCTAGTTTCAACCCCCCTGCTATGTGCAGGGTCACCAACCACCAGGCTGCCCAGAGCCACATCCAGCCTGGCCTTGAATGCCTTCAGGGATGGGGCATCCACAGCCTCCTTGGGCAGCCTGTTCTGGTGTGTCACCAGCCTCTGTGTAAAAAACAGATAACCCAAGTGAGGCACTGTGACTAATACGCAATTGGATTATATGTCCAAATCTTCCTCAAATATCTGCCTTTGACTGCAGTGCTATACTTTGGCTTATGATTCACCTTTTGAAAGCAGTGGAAGGGCTCTTGCTGCTTTGAGGTGGTGAAATTGGACCATGTGTGGATTAAGACAGGCTGTTGGCAATGAAACCACTTCTGATTTGTGGCAAAATTCTGCCTGGAGCTTACAGAGCTTACAGAGTGAAATGGGTGCAGGCAGGAATTCACTCTGAGCAAGGATGTCTTCAGGCTCAGTTCGCAGCAGGACAGACAGTAGATTGGAGAACCTTTTTCCTAGGTTGGGATGAGGCTGGAAT
Organism: Phasianus colchicus; assembly: GCF_987193195.1. Taxonomy (NCBI): domain Eukaryota; kingdom Metazoa; phylum Chordata; class Aves; order Galliformes; family Phasianidae; genus Phasianus; species Phasianus colchicus. Next base: position 188,034,346 of record NC_143436.1, on the reverse strand, counting down.
AAATAACTAATGGAGCGTTTATGGAATGCATTCAGCATTCACCAGTTGAAAACTGTTCTGCCCTTTCTTCATTTTCTGCACATTACCACATGTACTGGGTGGATAGTAGTGATGGTAATTACAAATACCTTGTAGTACATAAGCAAGAGTGGACTTAAATCTGGTGTGCTATCTGGCTGTGACATTTATTGACCTGAGTCTCTACCTGGAAACTTTGTTGAACAGTTATATTTTCTTCACTGTGTTTTGCCTGTTCTCAGTATCTGGGTATGCATGTGCATATATGTATTCAATTACATTTAAATAGCCACAGTTTTTCCTTAATTTTGATTTTTGTTAGTTTTGTAGGTGTCAGTAATGGTTGGCTCTTATTTTTATGTACTACTTTTTCTTGATTTCTCAGATCTCATTATGTGATGTTTAGCTGCCCATATAAAACCTGATAGCCTTGACTATCTCGGTGCTACATAGACAATGAGAATCCTGTTCCTTCCAAAGTTTGGGGCTAAAAAGAAGTCTATCAATGTGCTATAAAAGCAATCAAGTTTAGATTTAATTGAAACTATTGGTAAATATAAACAATAATTTCAGAATGTGATTCATCATCTTATATGAACTTATTCAAATGTGTGTCTGATTTTATTCTTTTTCCACTGTGGCTTTTATATTGTCTACATCTACATACAGATGTGGTTGGATTACATAGGGATTTTTTATCTTAAAAAAGTGTGTACATATACATATACATATACATATACATATACATATACATATACATGTATATGTATATGTATATGTATATGTATGTGTGCATGCATATACATGCATATATACAGACAAAAAATATAATGAAAAATTGTTGCTTTTGTGTGCGTATAGTGTTCTCCCTTTCTGTTTTGTTAAATTTGTGGTAACTAGTTCTTTTTTCAGTACAGTTTTTACCTCTCAGTCACTCACCTTCCTTTTTCTCTCTCTGTTACAGTGTGAAAGGATGATGTGATGGAGATGAACATGGGCCACTGGTCAGGCACACGGCCCCCTCCACCTTGCCTTGCCCTTCTGCTTGCCAAGCTCCTGGCCTCTCTCTTCCAGGTAGCACATGGAGCCACCCCGCTTGGCTTTCACTTCACACATTCCACTTACAATGCAACTGTGTATGAGAATTCGGCAGCCAGGACCTACGTCAACAGTCAAACGAGAATGGGCATTACCCTGTCCGACCTTTCTTGGGATATCAAGTACAGGATAGTGTCTGGTGATGATGAGGGTTTTTTTAAAGCAGAGGAAGTTGTCATTGCTGACTTTTGCTTCCTGAGAATAAGGACTAAAGGTGGAAATTCTGCTATATTAAACAGAGAAATCCAGGACAACTATTTATTGCTAGTGAAAGGATCTGTCAGAGGGGAGGACTTGGAAGCATGGACAAAAGTGAACATCCAGGTTTTGGATATGAATGACTTAAGACCTTTGTTTTCACCAACCACATACTCTGTCACAATAGCAGAAAGCACTCCATTGAGGACTAGCATTGCACAGGTGACTGCAACAGATGCGGATATTGGGTCCAATGGTGAATTTTATTATTATTTCAAAAGCAAAGTTGATCTCTTCTCGGTACATCCTACGAGTGGTGTTATCTCCTTAAGTGGCCGGTTAAACTATGATGAAAAAAACAGGTACGATCTTGAGATTTTGGCTGTAGACCGTGGGATGAAGCTTTATGGAAATAACGGTGTAAGCAGTACAGCTAAGCTTTATGTTCACATTGAACGTATAAATGAACACGCTCCAACAATAAGTGTAGTAACGCATATTCCCTTCCCATCAGACAAGGAGCCTACCTATGCAGTCATTAACATTGATGATCTAGATGAAGGAGCCAATGGAGAAATTGAATCTGTTTCAATTGTGGCTGGAGATCCGCTAGAGCAGTTCTTTCTGATTAAAGAAGGCAAATGGATGAATGAGTACAAAATCAAAGAAAGAAAGCCTATTGACTGGGACAGCTTCCCCTATGGTTACAATCTGACTCTCCAAGCAAAAGACAAAGGATCTCCTCAGAAATTTTCTGCAGTCAAACTGGTCCACATTGCTAGTCCCAAGAAAGAAAGTATCCCCTTGAAGTTTGAAAAGGAAGCATATGATGTTTCAATCAGTGAATTTTCACCTCCAGGTGTGGTGGTTGCAGTTGTTAAGCTGATGCCTGAGCCCCTGGGTGTGGAATATAGAATATCTCCTAGTGAGGGTGCTGAGAATTTTAAGATCAATCCCATCACAGGCCTCATTACTACTGCTCGTTCTTTAAAAATCATTGAGAAGGACCTCTATGAGTTAGAAGTGTATACCAACAAAGGGGATGATTTAAAAGCACAGGTTACCATCAGGCTAGAAGATGCCAATGATCACACACCGGAATTCCAGCAGCCTTCGTACAGCTCATTCGTCAATGAAAGTGTCCCCGTGGGGTTTAGTGTTTTGGCAGTTTCAGCAGTCGATAAAGACAGGGGAGAAAATGGATACATAACATACAGCATTGCCAGTCTGAACTCACTGCCATTTATTATAAATCAGTTTACAGGTGTCATCAGCACATCTGAAGAACTGGATTTTGAGTCCTCACCAGAAAGCTACAGGTTCATTGTGAGGGCTTCCGACTGGGGTTCTCCCTACCGGCATGAAAGCGAGGTGAATGTTACCATATACATAGGCAATGTCAATGATAACAAACCCCTCTTTGAAAAAGTGGCGTGCCAGGGAGTGATTTCATCTGACTTCCCTGTCGGTGGTCACATTACTGCTGTTTCTGCTATAGACATAGATGAGTTAGAGCTTGTAAAGTACAAAATAATCTCTGGAAATGAGCTTGGCATTTTTTATTTAAATCCTGATTCTGGTGTCCTGCAACTTAAAAAATCGCTTATTAGTTCTGGCATAAAGAACAGCAACTTTGGCCTTAAGATAACAGCCACTGATGGAGAGAACTTTGCTGATGCAATGTTTGTTAATATTTCAGTAGTTCACGGGAAAGTATCATCAAAGACATTTAGCTGTAGAGAGACAAGAGTTGCACAAAGGCTAGCAGAAAAATTGCTCAAAAAGGCAAAAGCAAACGTGAAGTTGAATTTAGAAGACGGTTTTCTCGATTATTATTCGGTGAACAGGCAGGCACCACATTTTGACAAAACCTTCCCAACTGATGTGATGGTTTCAGAGGATCTGCCAGTTGGTGCCACCATCCTGAGGATAAAAGCCTATGATGCAGACTCAGGCTTTAATGGAAGGGTAGTTTATACAATTTCTGATGGTAATGCAGATAGTTGTTTCAACATTGACATAGAGACAGGGGTACTAAAAGTTCTTATGCCGCTGGACCGTGAAAAAACAGATCTCTATATCCTTAACATTACAGTTTATGATTTAGGTAACCCACAGAAATCAGCGTGGAGGCTGTTGACTGTCACTGTAGGGGATGCAAATGATAACAAGCCTATTTTTTTACAGGACAGTTACTCAGTTAACATTTTAGAAAGTACAAGTATTAGTACAGAAATTATACAAGTAGAAGCCAGAGACAAAGACCTTGGGTCCAACGGGGAAGTGACTTACTCAGTTCTGACGGACACCCAGCAGTTTGCCATCAACAGTTCTACGGGAGTGGTGTATGTGGCTGATCAACTAGATCGGGAAACAAAAGCAAACTACACCCTAAAAATTGAGGCTAGGGATAAAGCAGAGAGCGGCCATCAGCAGTTTTCTGTTGTGCCTCTGAAGGTGTTTTTGGATGACGTGAATGATTGTTCTCCAGCCTTCATCCCGTCCAGTTACAATGTGAAGGTGCTTGAGGACCTGCCAGTTGGCACTGTCATAGCTTGGTTGGAAACCCACGATCCAGATCTCGGCTTGGGAGGTCAGGTCCGATACTCACTGGTGAATGATTACAACGGGCGTTTTGAGATAGACAAAGCCAGCGGAGCTATCCGCTTGAGCAAAGAGCTGGATTATGAAAAGCAGCAGTTCTACAACCTGACTGTGCGCGCCAAGGACAAGGGACGCCCAGTTTCTCTCTCTTCAGTTTCTTTCGTGGAAGTGGAAGTGGTGGATGTTAATGAAAATCTCTATGCTCCCTATTTTCCTGACTTTGCTGTCACTGGATCTGTAAAGGAAAACTCCCGCATTGGTACAAGTGTTTTGCAAGTTGTTGCTCGAGATGAGGACTCTGGAAGGGATGGGGAGATCCAGTATTCCATCAGGGATGGCAGTGGACTGGGGAGATTCAGCATAGATGAAGAGACTGGTAAGTTTTGTTTCTAATATCATTTTCCCTTTATAGAGATTTTTGCAAAAGGAAAGCTTAGGCATAATTATTTTCTACTCAGAACAAGAAATTCATGTCTTCTTAATAGGAAAGATAAAGTTATAAATAAGAATATTCCAGGCACAGCAATGACATGATTTAATTATCTGCTTACATTCATCATTCTGCGGGTGTGAAATAATGTACATTGCTTTTCAGTAGCTGTGTAATGACTCCATTTAAAAAACAGTGATAGTTCCATAAGGTCTTTTTTGCAACACGGTATTACCTGTTGATCATTCTTAGGTGCTCAGGTCACCTCAACAGAGTCACAACACTCATGACCTTGAATGTAGTGTTAAATCCAGTGGAAGGAAGGAAGAGGCAAGAAATAAGACTGGCTTCATTGACTTGTTTTTGGTGAGGGTAATTTTTTATGGGACTCAGTAGACTGGAATGAGATGCCATTCTGCATCATGTACTGTACTGTAGCACATGGTCCTCGTCAGTGTAGGCATGCTTGTGTAAAGGCAGAAATACAGGGTAAGATATGCTCAGCCTGTGGTAGCTTTTCCTTGGTGTCAGTATCATTGACAGAGCGAAGATTTTTAAGAAGATTTTAAGATTTAAAAGACCACCCAATAAAACATAGCTAACAAGCTGGCTGTTTAAATGTTTGATAGCTGTTGAGAGCAACGGTGCAGCTGTGATACTAGAAGAAGTAATATTAGAAAATTTTAGCCAACAGTTTCAAAAATTATATTAGATATGTTGAGTCTGTGGGCTTACTGTGGTTTAAGCAGACTTTGTATGTCTTATTTTGCTGAAGCTTTTACTTGTGAATGTTGTATTAAAGCATAAGATTAACATGTATGTTTTGACAAATTCAAACTGTTTAATCGAATGACAACTTTCTAAACTGAACGTTATGAAAAACAGATGACATTACAAATGCAAATGGATCTTGTCTGAACATAAGCAGTGAAAAATATTTTTATTCTATTTGTGCTGTAACCTCTGAGCTGCAACTGTGCACAGATGATAGTCAAAGAAACATTAAAGTTGAATGTCGGAAGTCAGAGGACACCTCGTCTAATTACCAGAAATTTTAAGAACTCACATATGCGACGGTGTTAACAGAAGTTGAACATGCGTGGGTGATGTTATTTAGGCAGTTGAACATGAATTTTAGTCTTAAGCCCCTTTGTTTGAAAATGTTTGAGTAGCATGAAGCTCAGCAATAAGATATTGGTCTGAATGCTCTAGCTTTGTTCTATCTTGTTGAATCCCAGGGTTCAACATTTGTTGAACTGAAAAGGATTGTTAGAAAATAGGCTTCCAGGAGGATAAGTTAGCATGTATTCTTTGTTAATAAATTAACCCGAGTTAATTTATTAGCAAGGCAATACCCAGAACTGAGTTAGGGCCCTTGTTCACTAAGACATGAATTACGTGTTGAGATGACAGAAACAGGATTAGTTTATTCCTAGAATTGAAATCATAGAATCATAGGTTGGAAAAGACCTCTAAGGTCATTCAGTGCAACCTCCACCTGTCACCAATATTTCCCACTAAACCACATCCCCCAGTACAACATCTAAACGTTTCTTGAACATCTCCAGTGTCAGTGACTCCATCACTTCCCTGGGCAGCCCGTTCTAGTGCCTGACCACTGTTTCTGAGAAGAAATTTTTCCTAATGTCCAACCTGAATCTCCCACAGCACAACTTGACACAATTCACTAAAATCCTATCACTAGTTACCTGACCCCACCTCAGTATAACATCCCTTCAGTTAGAAATCTGGTTTGTGAAAATAAAAAGCAAAAAACAAACAACAACAACAGAAATGCAAAAAAAAAAAAAAAAAAAAAAAAAAAAAATCTCAACAAAAAATACCTTTATAAGTTGGAAATCCTTGTCTTTCCTGAGTATTTTCATGAAAAAGAGCCAACCCCATCAGCCATTCCAGAAGGTATTCCATACCACAATAGTTCACAGTTCTCTTTTGGATCCTTTTTGTATCTGTTTTTCCCCAGTTGTTCAGTGTTCAGTAAGCCATCTTGAAAGCAACTCAAAGAGCACTTGTATGCATGACTGCAGCTTGGGTGCGTGGGAGCAAGTTTGGGGGATTCAGGAGCTACTCCAAGTCACGCTTTTGTAACTTGAGTGCAGAATTCAACCTTCTGTGTCAAACAGGACAAAACATTAACACTCTGCTCTTAAACTGGTGGCAACTTAAATGCTGCTGAGTGATGAATCAGCTTCCTAGATGTAGAAAAGAGCTCAAGTCACATATTGAATTAATTTGCAAAGAGATAGCTGTTTATTTACTTTCAGTGCAGTTAATTTGTCACTTTAAAACTGACCAACTCAATTGGCTTATGCACCGGCCTCTTGAAATTCGTGAAGGTAAGCAGGAGCGTGAAGTACAACAAATCAATATTTTTGGCTAATGCCTTAATGAAAAGAAGACTGCAGTATCCATTATAATCATTAGGATATAAACTGGGCCAAATTCATCCTGAAATGTGCAGGCTGGACTCCAAGCAAGTCTGTGCTTTCAGCAGAATTCTGCTCGAATGCATTATTTTTATTCTTCTGCAATATTCCAGTGTAGTGGTGTTAGCTGTGCCTGTATTCCCTGGGGTGTGCTGGTACCCAGAGAGGCTGTGGAGGAGCCTGAAGACGAATGAGTTTTAATGTATGGTGGATCCTCACCAAGCCATGCTGCCATGTGCTTTTTGGCAGGATGGATTTGTTCTTGATCCTCTCTAGATGGATACAGTACATATGGGTGCATTTAACTCCAGCTGAGTTTGACCTGGATGCTGGGGCAGTTATTTCTATTGGCAGTTCTACTTTCAGGTCTGAGCCTGTGGTTCATGGTGAGCAGGCTTGGGATTAGCCCACATAGAACCATAGAACCACAGAATCATCAAGGCTGGAAAAGACTTCCAAGATCATCAAGTCCAACCGTCCATAGGCCAATATGGGTCATTCTGCAAAGGATACATGTGCAAATTCTGATATTGTTGCTGTTTTGTAGGATATGGGCCACTGTGATGCTTGCCTTCACTCACTATGGTTCTTCATCTTGTGTTGTGGAGAACCAGATTTGAGGATTGTTGCTGTTGCATTATAGCATTTGCTGTTAAATACTTCAGTTCATAAGCAAAATTTTACATGTGTTTGGTCTCACAACCTCATGAGTAACTTCCCACTTTGTTTCTCTGGATTTATTCTAATTTCCCTTACCAGGGGGTGAAGCCATTACAAATCTCTATATCAACAGAAACTCTCCATCTGTAGAAGGCAGCAATTCCTGACCTCCTCCAACTCTAACCTCAGTTTCCCACTCGTCCCTTAGCCAGCAGTGGGTGATGATGATTGCTGGATTTACAAAACAGCTCATGAGTCACAGCAAAAAAAGAGGGAAAAAAAGAAAGGAATTCAGTTTGTTGCCAGCCTAGGTGTACAGTTCAAACTCATTGATTTTCTGTCTTCATCTGCCTATTCATCAGCTTTTGGATAAATGTCACAAGCTTGCCATTGAAAATACCTATACAGAGAGGTGTGCAATGTGATCTCGCCACTTTTGGATTCTCTTTTTCCTTCTGTGTTCCTTTCAGGATCATTTTTCTTTACATCTCTTTTTTCTTGGACTTGAGATGTAATGTACATAATGAAATGTGATCATCTGCAGACAGAGCTAGGCTTTCCTTATGGGCAACAGAGAAAAACAGTTGACTGAGAAATGTAATTTACTACATTCAAAGTAAAAATATGAAATAAATTTGTTGAGTCATGCTCTAAGAATTCTCTGGACAGGAGCATCCCACCCTCTTTTTTCATCTATAGAAAGGGAACAAAATCTCATTCTTTGTTCTTACTGTCAAATGTGGGTGAATATCATAAAATCATAGAACCACCAAGGTTGGAAAAGACCTCTAGGATCATCCAGTCTAACCATCCACCTATCACTGATATTTCCCACTAAGCCGTGTCTCTCAGTACAACTTTTTCCATATGTATCTCATGGCCATGGAGGACCTTGAGGCTTTTCTTCATCCCTGATACCACTCCTCACTGGGTGTATTTCTCTGCACTACCCACCAGCCTTGTAATTTTGGTTCCTTAGAAAAGAATTGTGTAAAAATCCTCATATTTCCAGAGTGCTGTAACATGAAATGACCAGAGATCATATAATTATAGAATTGTTGAAGTTAAAAGAAACCTTTAAAGGTCATCTGATCCAATCCCCCTGCAAGGAACAGGGACACCTACAAGCTCAGTCCAGTGCTTGGAACCCCACCAGCCTGACCTTGAGTGTCTCCAGGGACAGGTATTTACCACCTCTCTGCTAGTGCTTTACTCTCCTTATTGTAAAAAATAGTAATAAAAAAATCCTTATATTCATTCTAAATTATTTGTTAATAGATCTGTTAAAGGTTTTTTGGGATGGCAGCATGTTCTGAGATTTCATTCTAATGATGGCTCTGATGGATGCAATTTGATGTTCAGAAGTGATCTCTGTCAGAAATCCTCTATTGCCATCTTAAATTGCTGGATTTTCTCCACTCTCATACATATACATTTGCACTGCTAATGCCACAGCAAAGTGGTACGTTTTTGCTGTCTCGGGAGCTCGTGGGGACTCTAGCAAATATGAATGGGCATTTGATGCCACTTGCCTTGGTGGAAGCCAACAGCATTTCTGTCCTAGCTGAGCAGGGACTTTGACAACTATCGAGATTGCCTGACTTTTCAAGAAGTTGTGTTAGATGAGATCACTTTTAGCCTAAATGATGACATCCTCCTCATTTTTTCATCATTTGTGGTGCAGCTAAACAACATTTTGTACTCCAGCTCCACTTTTTAGTCTGGCATGTGTTCCTGCTCTTTGCACAGTTGATGTACCAGCCTTGTATTAGAAGAGTTTCTGTATTTACCCCTACTTTACTTGTGGTTGTACTAGCAATAGAAAGGGAATGAGCTGAGTTCTAGAGGAGCAGAGAGATGAGGCACACTCAGCATTTTCTGCCGCTGAGCCTTCGGTATGGCATTACAGCACCATAGGATTCAGGTAATGACTAACCCCATTGATGGACAGTTAAACTGAAGCCACCATCTTCTGCTGCCAATCAGGAAAGCACTGTAACATCTCAAATTGTACTGAAATTTAACATGTAGGGAAAAAAATAATGGTGTTAAAGAAATACTTCTGGGATATTTAATTGTATTGCAAAGCCAAGCCCATAACCATGGATTTAAACAACACTTTCAAAACTTCATAGTGCTATTTTCTGAGATTATCCAGCAGGTTGAGTACCCTGATTTTTACTGGGACTTGAAATTTTGGCATTAGATGGCAGTCATATCCACGCTTGCACAGCCCCCATTAATAAGAAGGCAAGCTGGAGGATGACCCCGATAACTTCCTATCCTTAGGTGTTTTCAGCCCTGACAATTCCAAATGAGTAAGCCAAGTCTGTCTTTCACAGCATAGAAATCTTAAAGATAATGTTAAATGGAAGTGGATTTGAAATTATTATAAATTCCATGGATTTACATTGCCAAGTGTAGCAGTCTGATGTATTTTGAGACCTCTTAAGGTGCCTCAGGAGTGATTGAAATTCCTGACAAACTGTTTCTGGAGTCCAAAAAGAAGCCAGTTAGTGTTGGAAAACCCTAATCATGGCTTCAAACGAGTAATAATGGAAACAAGAAATGCTAGACTATATAGTTTACAATAAAACAGACCTGCCGGCTCTGTTACATCTGTCTGGCAGAAGGGGATAAATGTATTTCTTCAGACTCCTTGCATATTATTCTGTCTTCTAAAACAGTTTTCAGTTATTGTGTGTGCAAGTTAAAGGATACTTCCATTTATTACAATCTGAGTGGTCTGATAAATATTTATGTGGGACCGTTACCAGTGTTTCCTTGAAACAGAATCAAGTAAAAATGAAAATGGTTTGTGATACGCGCTTCCTTTTTTCCTGACTTGTTTAGCAAAGCATGTAAGAGCCGGTGACTAAATCTGTGAAGACTCACTCATAGACTTGAACTCAACGTGGAGTATTGAGGTATCAGTGTTACAGACGTTGTTCATTTTCCTGGTGAGTGTAGGCAAAATTAACTGCTGAGGGCAAGCGTTTCTGAGCCACTTAATTAGGAGAGGCTTCTAAAAGCAGTTTTAAGAGTAACTTTAGGTTAAGAGAAGAACCAGTGGGTGCTGCTGTGTGCTGGCTCAGGAAGGGAGGGTGCGGATGCTTGCAAGATTCGTTGCAGCTGTCCCCTAGGGCTGGCGCTGGTTGGGGCTGAGCCAGCTCTCCTTCATAGTTCTCTATGGGAAGGAGAATGCTGGTTGCAACTCTAGCCAAAAGTTGATCTGTCGGCCTCTGTCTGTGTCAGGCATGAGTAAAGCATTCCTAGCAGCAGCTATTTTGGAGTCTGCTGTAATGTGTTACTGTTACTCTCTGAGTTATCTCTGGCAACTTTTAATAGGGCAATCTTCCCATCATTTATGATATCCAACTTTAGGAAAGTAATTGTTAACACTTCTCTTTTTCTTTAAAATTAGTTGTGGTAGAGAAGAAAGTTGTTAGTTTTTTTTTTTTTTTTTTTTTTAATAAATTCTGGCTTTGTGTATTTATAATTTCCCTGTCACTTGTAGCTATAAATTGGGAAAGGAACAAGGCCATTCTTGGTTTCACTGGAGTGAATTTGTTTAAGTTTTTATTTAACAATACAAACCCTAAAATAATGCCTCAGCTTACAAAAATATTTACTTTAAAGAGTCCTTTATATCATTTTGACATATTTTGAAAGTTTCCTAAGTGAGACCAGCCATGCAGACTTGTTCCATTCAAGCTGTTCAGCCCTCTTGGCTTTCTACCCCATGAAACAGCTCATGATGTACAGCTTGCATAGCTAGCTGTTATTTGCATGGTTTTCCTTCTTTGGAAAGTGTTTGGAGAAACTCCTTTATTATTAAGGATGCTCCTGATAATAGGACACTTCTTATTCTCTGAATAAATTAGAATCATAGAATGGTTTAGATTGGAAGGAACCTTTAGGATCATCGAGTTGCAACCCCCCTGCTGTAGGCATGGTAACTCCCTTTAGACCAATTTATTTATTAATAAAGAAATACAGTTTTTGTTTCCTCCTTTACCTTCATCCTCCTTGAGATTTGCTTACAAGAGTATTTTGTACCGTTATTTTCTGTTATTCTTTCCCTTAGCTTTTTTTTTGCTTTGAAGTGATCCTTACATTGTCCTGTGCATCACAATCCCTTAAGTTACACCCAGGTGCTCCTGCATAAAGCCATGGGACCAAGCCACCCGCTCTCCTCTTAGACACAAAATTTCCTTCCTGTGTCTACCATTTGGTCTGAGCATCTGAGCACCAGCTTTATCCTGGCATCACTTCCGACCCTGATCTACCTTCACATATGAGTGATTCATGGTAATTGAGAGAAAAAGGAAAGCTTTGGGGAAGGAAAATCCATTTTAAATCTTCCAAGGCACCAATGGAAGTCCATAGCTGGGAGAAGTGATGTTGTCAATGCGAAAGTGCATGTTTATTGTGTTGTGGGCAATGCAAGCAGTCCAGTCCTCCTGGGATGTACTGAGGAAGAGGAAAATGGATGTTAAGGCACTGTCTGAGATTACATGGAACCACTTCACAGCACTGCCTAATCCTCTTCTGAAATGTGTCCAAGAAAAAGGATTCCCTGGTGACCAATAATATTGAGGACACACTTCCCATCTGACCCGTGCGGCAGGTTGTGAGGCTTTTTAGGAAGCAATAAAATTGGACAGAGGAGGTCAGGAATTTCTGGGACTTGTTTGGTGGTACAGAGAGGTGGTAACACTGGATTGATAAAAAATCTAAGTCTGTACATTTCTTCTCCTGCTTCAGTACATACACAGTGTCAAGAATTTACCCTGGAAGTTGGCTTAAATTATGCTTTGTACAAAGTTGTTCTTTCTCCAAAGACTGCACGTAGTGGTGAACTAGGCACTGGATTGGAAAGCTCTTCCACTTTTTCACTGCTCTCACAATTAAAAATTATATTACATTTCAAGACTTAGTTTGGCTAATTTCAGCATTCAAGTCTTGGAGCTTGTTAGGTCTTTGTCAATAAGGTAAACTTTTTCAAACAGTCCTTCCTCTGTTGGATAGTTCTCTTTGTACATACAGGCCTACCTGAAAATGGATGAGCAGAGTTGAGTTTCTACAGCTCACAGAGCAGATTCTTTTGATTTGTAGTCTGCTGTTTAATGTAAACATCTTTATTACATTTTATACACTTATGGTGTCTTATTAGCACTGAAGTGTTGCCAGTAAGAAATAACTGAGAGAAAGCCAAACTGTGCATGTGGGTGGGGAGATTTCATTACAGTTGGTTTTCATTAGGCATTTAGACTAACAAGTTTTTGTGTTTCTCAAACTTGAGTTGTCCACTGACATTGACCTGATCATTTTCTGCACGCCTCGTATGAAAAAAATGCCTAGTCCGTTCACGTGCAGCGAGCAGATTGTCACATCCTTTACTTTTTCTGTGGTTGTTTTGAGGTCACCTCTGCAGGATCCATGCTGCCAGTGTTCTGCTGCATACGGGGCAGAGTGTGGGGTAGGCAGCTGCATGCTCTGTAGGATGCAATCCCTAAGATTTCTTCTTGTAGATAATGCTTTTCAGTTACTTTGATGGCGTTTTCTTGTAGTTGAGCAAAATGTTCTCATGTTGCAGGTGTGATTGACAAGTGCACTGAAATGACAGACTTGAGACGTATTGGTAACCTGGTCTAGTGGGAGGTGTCCCCTGCCTATAGCAGAGGGGTTGGATGTAACTGTAAGGAACATGATCTTAAGGGTCCCTTCAAACCCAAATCGTTCCATGATTCTATATTTAGCTCTGGGCTCAAGAGATACAGATATTTGTGTCTAGAGATTGAGTTGGGTGGCTGCTTATTGCAGTGAAAATAACAGATTTTGGTTATCAACCTGAACTTCCCATACAGAAAATTGTCTTATTGAGAAGCACAGGTTTGTGGACACTGGAAGAGTCCCAGTCACCAGCCCAAGCCAAACAGGGGCAAAAGGAGCTGTGCACTGGGCTTGGGAGGGGAGCCTGCAGCACCAGCAGCACATGGCAGCAATGCCAGATGCAGCCCGATGGGCGGCTGGTGAGAAATTGAGGTGAATTAATGAGATTTTTCAGTTAGAGCCAGAAATGTAAATTCTATCCAAGGCAAAATGTGGGTGTCTGCATGCATGTGGCCATTAACACTGATGGATAATCATCCTAGCAACTGTAAGGAACAAAATTAAGCTTTCCTGCTCTAATTTATGAGAAGACTAATTATTAAGAAGTGTTTACCTTGGCCCAAAAGTAATCTGAATGTATGTGGTTTTAAACAGCCATCTGTTTCTACAATGTGAGGGCTAGATTGGTCCTTTTTTCACAATCAAAGTGTTCTAGTTTTTTTTTTCCGTTTTATCAAAATATGCATAGCAGATTTGTTTCTGATTTGCAGATCATTGCAGCCCAAAATGACTTATTTGCCTATTTATTTGGGCATTTTTCCTCTTATTTCATTTGAAAGTTGTGCTGATCATTAGTGTTCTGGAAATGTGACTCTGCACACAGATTGTTAAAAATAGTTTTGCTTCTCACCACTGCTTCAGTTTATAAGGTGAGATTTTGCAAAAAAGAACAAACCAAACCCTCACTATGAATCAGTTAAATTTTTAATAACTTTTTTTCCCCAAAAGCTTTATTTTTTTATGAGAGAATAACTATGGGGTTTAATTAAATTTGCCGGGATACTTCACAGTCCCCAAATACCTTTCATCTAAAGTACACAAATTATTTTTCACATTTTAATGAAGGAAGCTCTTTGATGTGCAATGTTTATGTAGTTTCCCATTTTAGTGATAGGTTGTGAGAGGTGCAGATAAGTTAATAGTTTGATTCTTTGAGGGGGTTGGGAATGGCAGTGTAGAAATGCAAAACAATAACAGGAACTTGGGGTGTTCAGCATCTCTGTTACAGGGCAGCACTTTACCACAGCGTACAGTGAGGTGGATTTTTCTGACTCCCATTGTGTCTTGCCATAGAAGGCCACCCATCTAATGCTACACAGGATCCCGGAGCTGGTGTTAAAAGGAGAGGATTTTTTTGTTTCTTCTTGAGATGCTCTGCAAGGACAAACTGATTTGCACTGTTACTTCTAATTGCCTCTCTTAGTGTTTGTTTTTTAACCTTGCTTAATTATCATTAGGCAGTAACTCCGAGGTGATGACAGATCACAGTCCAAGTCCATGATTAAGGCAGTTCCCTCTGGGACCATAAGCCTACGTTTTGCTGTGAGGGAAAGCACTTATAGCTACGAGCACCAGCAACCAGATGCAGTCAGAGGGCGACAGGAGCCCTGGGCATAGAGCACAGAGTGAGACCTATGGCCGGGTCAGCCATTTGCTTATGAGATCTGGAGTGTGTTTGCCTTTATCAAGAGACCGTCATTTGAACAGTGTGTGGTTTGGCATGGGCAGCAAGCAACTCCTGATGTGCAGAGCGTCCTTCTGGAGAAGGGAAAATGATCAGAAGGGGAGAGAGCACCCACAGGAACATTCGGGCTTAAGGTTGGACTCAGTGATCCTTCTGGGGCCCTTCCGATTAAGTATGTTTTATGACTCTGTGATTAGAGAGGAGATCAGGACTGTTAATGGGGATGGAAAAGAACTGGCATTGAGCTGTGCTGTCCAAGGGGTAAATGACAAAGTCTGTTTAATTGAGACCTAATGATTTTAGGACTGCTGACAGTAGAATTTGCCCTTCACCATTTATTACTTGTCAAAAAGCAGTTCTGCTTCTCGCTAAATATGGAAGGCAATATCTGAATTACAAGCTGTATGAAGAGTTTAGTGAAGCACTGGAACAGGTTGTCCAGAGAAGTTGTGGGTGCTCTGTACCTGTAGACATTCAGAATCAGGCTGGATGGGGCTCTGAGCAACCATGTTTCTCTGTTCATTGCAGGAGGGTTGGACTAGAAGGCTTTTAAGGGTCCCATCCAACTCAAGTGATTCTATGATTCTCTGATTCTAGAAAGTTTGAATTAGTTGATTCTGGAAGGCTAAGTGCTGAACTGCTATATTGTTAATAGCACAGCTATTTCGTGGGGATTTCCTTTAATTGCTTAATCTTTCATAATGAACATTAATCTGTCACCGGCAAAGATAAAATCCATCTAATTCTCAGAAAATCTGCTTCTCTTTGTCCATACCCACAAATTAAAACCACTCTGATGCTGGTTAAGAGCTCTATCTAGACACTGAGTGTGGCCAGAATTAACTGGGTGGTTGCAGCGAGGAGAACTGTGCTGCTCTGCTCTGCCAGGTGTGATCCAGTCCACTTTGATGAGAAGATTCATGTTTCCCTGGAGAGTCCCCAGAGGTAATGGGAACCTTTGACAAGGGAGCCATGATTCCCTTTCTCTGCTCAGCTGGATCTGGGAATCGTAGAGTAACAGAATGTCCCCACTTGGAAGGGCTTCATAAGGATCATTGAGTCCAACTCCTGGAAGGTGCCATTGTCTCCACTGTGGTTCCTGAAGGAAACATCTAAACAGAAAAAGCAATTATTTAATATTTAACATTATTATAGTTGAAGAATCCCATTTTTGCAGTAAATTGAAGCTGTGATTCCCAGCTCCCTTTAACCTGGCATGTACAAAGCTCAGCTACAGAGCTCAGTGTTGGGTTGCTTTTTTGATGGCTGTTGATGGTCTTATGGTGGATTAACATGACTGAGACCTGTGGGTTTGAGTGCATCCATGCAAGTAGCTACAAGGCAATAACTCTCACTGTTGAAATTCATTCCAAGATAAATATAATCACATTTTGTCCATATAGGAAATTTATAGTTTATTCTCCAGATGTTGTTCAGTGGAAAGTTTTTCAGATAAACAAGTAATGAATTCAAGCAGGTTGGAGGAATAGAATGAAAATAATACATGGTCAGAGCTTCTTTGTCCAGGCTTTGGTGTGGAAGTAGCAGTAGTGAATGAGCTAGCAAGATGTGTGCTAAGATGGGATTTGGTGTGTTAGCTGATTAAGGTGGCTGTTTGCTCCACTGTAGTTATGGTCTGGGCCCCTTAGCCTGGAGCTGATAACACGAGTAAGAGCAGCTATCAGATGGCTAAAGCTGCTTACTGTATGTTACAGAAGATACAAAATCCCTCTGGCGGCGCGGCTAACCTTTTCATGCCTCACTTTACCTGTCTGTACAATAAGTCTAATGACCATCACGTTGTCAAAGGCATTTGTGTGCTAGTTATGATGTTTGCATGATTAATGGCTTTAACATGCTACAAGTGATTTTGATGGAAACACACAGCAAAGAGCACTGCATAAATACAGTGACTTGCTATTTGAAGTTGAAGGATGTTAAAGGAGAAGCCCCTTCAGGATTCACATCTTTCCCATTCTAAACTCCAAGAAAAACTGTAGTATCTCAGTGACCTACTTAAGCTCGTACATTTATTCCAAATAATTAATTGTAGAAATGTTCCATGGACTGCACTGGGCATAGCCAACAGCCCCACAGTCAGGCTGCCCAATTCAGCCTTCTGGGCTTGAATAATACTCCAAAACATGGCTCGATTCAATGCACAGTGAAAACAAAATGGAAGATTAATTTCAGTATCAAGTGAGATGAATCCTTGCTTTTGTTCCCTGCCTGCTGTGGCTGCAGTGCTTCTGTTGTTGCTTCTGTTACTGAGAGGTCGTGCTTATTGTGATGTGATAGACGAACTATCGAGATCTGGTTTCACTGCTTCACTTCTGGCAGAAGGAGAAGGTTCAAGATGAATTCTGTCTCCAGACGGAGGGGAACCAGGAAACCTGGACACCAGCCTGGGGCATCAAAGCTGTGAAAGGTCTGGAGCACAAGTCTGAACTTGGGGTTGTTCAATCTGGAGAAGAGGAAGCTCAGGAGAAACCTTATTGTTCTCTACAACTGCCTGAAAGGAGGTTGTGGGGAGGTGGGGGTCAGCCTTCTCTTGCAGATAGCAGTGACAGAATGAGAGGGAGTGGCCTTAAGTTCTTCCAAGGACGGTTCAGGTTGGATATTGGAGAAATTTCTTTTCCAAGAGACTGGTGAGGCACTGGCACAGGCTGCCCAGGGGGGTAGTGGAGTTATCATCCCTGGAGGTGTTCAAGAACTGTGTAGATGTGGCACTGAGGGTCATAGTGGGCAGGGTGGAGACGGGTTGGTGGTTCTAGAGGATCTTGGAGGTTTTTTCCAACCTTAATGATTCTGTGGTTGATTCTGTGATTCTATGGGGCGGCAGATGAACACCCCAAAATGAGCAGCCTCTGCCCTATGCTTTGGTTTAAGTGTGCAATATGAGTGTTGCCACATGGGAAAGCAGTGGTGAGGGCAATGCACACTGGGAGCTCCACTTCTCTCTTGATTTACTTTGATAAATAGTTTTGGCAGCTCCCAGCTAACCTTTGGTGTTGCATTTTTGGAATGATTACCATGTCAGTGAGAAACCCTTGGTGTCCTTGTTTTAAATACAGCACAAGGCTCACCAGAGAGGTGACAGGAATTAACCTGAGCAACTCATTCCCGTGGCTGGGCTTTGGGCCAGGCGATGCAAGGCAGCACGAAAGGGGAGCACTTCAGCAGTGCCTGCAGCATGGAATGTTTTGGCTCGAGAATGTGCTGAAAGAATGAATCAAGCATAGTTTCAGGGGCTTGCCAAAATCTTTCTTGTGTTATGTGGCTTAAAAGACAGTAGTAGTTCTTTCAAGGAAGGATGCTTCATATTTCTCCTTTTTTTTTTTCTTTTTTTTTTTTAATTTTCATAACTGTATCGACTTTGGTCACACAAGGAGTGGAAACGAGGGCAGAGATGTCCACTATGTGCTCTGCAGGTAGAGCTGCAGATGGCTCCTTTCTTACATGCGATACTTGACTTTCTCTGGTTTTTTTTTTAAGTTTATTTATTTATAGTTTTAGTTTTAGTTTTGCTGCAGTTTTCTTCTCTTTGCTTTACATCAGTGTATGTGAGAATCTCCTCTCAGTGCCAATCTAAATGTCAAATTATTCCCCATAGAAAAAAATCCTGTTGTCTTCAGGATGCAGTGCTTCAATCCGTAGTCATTTTTTCATTCCTCCTTTGGAATTAAAGCACAGGGCTGGGCATCTTTTTCAAGATTTCAGGAGTGTGTTGCATATCATGGTTGGAAGTTATCCCATGTCCTCATGCCACAGCTTGGCCTGGCTGTAGAACCAGGTCTTGGTAGTGTGGAAGAGAATAGAAATGCCCTGGGACAAGGCAAATCCATAGATTAGTGATGCTGCAGCCTCAATTGAGTTGCTTGATGTCTCTAAAGTTTATTTATTTATTTAATTCAGTATTTTAAAGATGTGGGAGCCTTGAAATGGAAAGCCTTACAAATATTTTTAAGAGTTATTAAACTACTTTGCAGTAAAATAGCTTTCCCTGTCCCTAATCCTTCATACTGTGTTGTTTTTCTGTGAATATGTCTTTGTGTTTCTAATCAGACAGTGGTTACACTGCTAACAGTGATAAGCATAGGCAGCAAGGAGAGGGAATACATTCCTCAGTCTTTGTCACTAGCTTCCAGTTTGACTTTTTCATTTGTGTTAGTGATAAGCAATGCTGGAGTGTCTCCTGGGCAATGCACGGCCTGTGTGGTGTGATTTATGGGCCGCTGTTTTCGAGAAGCTGCAATATTCTGCCTCCTTTGAAAGGGAAGTTTAAAAACATACAAAAGTTGGGAAAATATTATCTGTCTTTTAAAAGGAAGATTCACGAATAGATGTATATATCTATTGTGTCACCATACAGATGGGCAAAAAACGTTTAGTTGTCATGGCAGCAGTATGTACAGTATCACAGAAGAACTAAAAATAGAAGAAAAAAAAGAAAGACTGCCTTGCCAGTTGTTGTACTATGGCAGCAGCTGCTGAGCTTGAGTTTTCTTGTCTTGAAACTTGAATTCTGAATACTCCAAACCACGCTTCTTGTCATCAGCAGTATCTGTGCCTTGTGATGTTCTGCGATTGGCCTTCAGAGCTGCTCACCCTGGGAGACATCAATATGTCCATGTTTAGCCCTTTATTTAAATGCTTTCTCTCTTGAATGAGAGCTGGACAGCAAGTAGTGGGCTGGTAGCTGCTCTCAGGAAGCAGCTCCCAGATAAATTGCCATTTCTTAGGGACGTGGTTTAGTGGGCAGCATTGGCGGTCGGGGGGATGGTTGGACTAGATGGTCTTAGAAGTCTTTTCAATCATAATCAGAAATCAATCATAATGATTCTGTGATTCTGTGGTTCTGTTTTGGTGTTCATTTAGATTTGTGTTTTGCTGGGTGTGATGGGACTGATCTCACTGATAAGGTGGAGCAGGAATTATTTGGGCCGTAAGCAATGTTCCTGCTCATTTTATACAGACATACACATTTGTCTACATGTTTAGACAAAAGTGAAACATGTACAGTATCCTTTGTATTATGTTATATATTTTTTGCACGATGATATTGTCCATATTTTTAAATCTAACACTGGCTATCTTGATGTTTATTCTCCCCACTTACTAAGACTTGGAAAAAGAACTATAAAACTTCTTCCAGGCTCTTCATTTCTCTTTCTGTTTTTCTGTGCATGATGTGGTTGTGCAGAATTAGATTACTACACTGTGGCCGTGTTTTAGTTCTCCCTTCAACTGCTTGATTACATTTACAGAGAAATGGAAATGTATTCCTATTATTCACTGAGGTATTTCTCCCTGAAGGAACATTCTGTGCAGGAAGATGAGACAGTACGGAGGGCTGCACTGTGGTGGTGGTTGGGAAGCGATGTGGTTGCATGCATGGCAGCATGGGGTCAGGCTGTGACATTGCTGGACCTGGAGTGTAGTCTGGGTTCCTCTGTCCAAAATGTGCACAGCTGTGAGTGTGCCTCAGTAACAGCGAGAATTAAAATGATCTGCCAATGGAAAAATGATTGGTAGTAACAATTAAGTCATTTCAGTAGTAAACTCAGAGCTATTGTCAAGATTCCTTCCTTTGCCATATCCTGCTGCATGGTTCTGAGCTGATTTTTAAAATGTTCTACAAAAAGAGAACTGAGAGATTTATCTTCTACTTCACTCCTGGCTGCTGGTACCTGTTATCTGCTCTGTGGGTTTTCTGTAATATTGCAAATGTTTGGAGTTCATCCTCTTGGTTACTGAAAATGAGGTGTAGCCATTTCCATTTAAATGATTTTTTTTTTCCCCTCCTGTTAGTGGCATTTCATTTTAGGAATAAATAAACAGAATGCTGAGTTCTCTGAAGGTCAAAACTGTTTACAGAGCTCTTTCCTACTTGGCTTCTGTCTTTAAAAATAAATAAATAAATAAATTGGGATTTCTGGGATTTTAGGATTAGTTAATGTATTTACCCAGCCTTTAGAAGGTAATTTTCATAGGATAGAGAGATCTTGTTTACAATGTGTATAAAAAGATTAAAAGGAATTAATTTTATTGTGTAAGAATATTGAGTAATCTGCCTTCTGCTGTGAACCTCTCATACCTTCAGCTGTGTTACACTTTCTATTTCTACTTCTTAATCTTCAATTAACTAAAAAGCTTTCTCCCACTTTTAATTCTCTTGTTGCCTTCCAAAGCCTTCTCTAGCAAATTCAGACATATCCCAGTGTGCATCCTCTCCACCTGCCCATCTGTCTCAGATTGTCTTATTGTCCCTGCCACCAGACTGGGGCCTGATTCAGCTAAGTGCTTTTAACCCAATGAAGCCAGTGGGATTTCAGTGTCTCTCTGAATGCCTTGGAATGGTATTAGCATCACCCTTTTCTGAACTCAGCCCTGTGAGAATTTAACGTTTCAGTCTCCAAGTGGAGCAGTGCATAGTTGCCTCTGTTGTGTAGATAGAAAGCTGAGGCCCAGGGAAAAGATACCACTGGGAAGGAAGATTTGCTTGGAGTCATCTTGCGATCACTGAAAATTTAAGAACCTTCTACCACTGTGGCTTAGGCCTTAAATTGCTTCAGGGCAGGTTGGATATTGGGAGACATTTCTTTTCTGAAAAAGTGGTGAGGCACTGCCAGGAAGGGGGTGCAGTCACTGTCCCTGGAGGTGTTCAAGAGCCATGTACATGGAAGGACGTGGTTAGTGGGGATGGGCTGGTGTTTGGACTAGATGATCTTGGAAGTCTTTTCCAACCTTAATGATTCTATGATTCTGTGGTTCAGTGCTTTAATTTATATCACTTGATAAGAAAATGACGATGATTTCTCTTTCCTGTGTCATCTCCTCCTGCTTTCACAGCTGCTGATTGTTTCTTCTCTTTGATTTACATGATCCTTAAGTCTTTACTTGTATAGGGGGGGTCAGTTATGTGGAATGAGGACATCTTCTGCCTTTATTCACAAAACAAGACCAATAAATCTTCATGTTGAATTACTGCCAGACCCTTGAATTGGCTCTTGAAGTGATCTCTTTCTTGCTTCTCCTAATGACTGCTGGCTTTTCTTTGCAGGGGTGGCAGATGGGATGGTGGCTCCCCATGAAAAGGTCTCACCTTGTATATACCAGAGTATTAAATTCCTTTTATCACCATCAGCCTTATTGTACTCCTCTTCTCCATGCAGCAAAGCAGCATAAGTGTCATTGAAAGTCAGATTCCCTAATTTTTTTGGTATGTTGTAAACCAGACATGTTTCTGTACAGGTGGTAATCCAGAAGAATTCCAGTGTCTCATTGTTTCCTGCATGCCTAGTTTTTCACATTCATGGATGAAGGTTAATGCTCAAATTTCCTAGGGCTTGCTGTTTTGGTAAGCTTAGTCCTGGTGTTGCAAAGCAGTGACTAGAATGGGCTTTCCCCTTGTAAGCTGAGGAGTTCCACTGTGATTTGTTTTTTGAAGATTCTGGCCCCGGTTCCTGCAGTATTTGAAGTGCCCAGGCTCTGAAGTGCTCCACCTAGAAAACCTCCACTCTTTTGTTTTCTAGTCTGAGTGCACGTTATTAGTGATCATCGAGTCTGATCTTAAGGATGTGTGTTAGAGATCGCTGCCTTCTTACAAATGTGCATGCGGCATGGAAAGATTCATGGCTGTGAGTCCTCAGTAGTTCACAACCAGTAAATGAGCTAATGATGATACATCTTCCCCTCCTTGCTGCACTCTGAATTTTTATTACAAGGCCAGTGTCATTTGTTTTCATCTCTTGCAAATCCTCCCTACATCCTTCGCCATCCTAATCATTTCCTCTGAAAAACATCTACTGCAGTGACCTCCATTTGACTACGAAATGGAAGCACTGATCAACAGGGCTGCTATCCGGGAGGTTTTGTAAGTGTTACAGAGTGCAAATCCCTTTCTATCTGCATTAGCCCTGAAAAGGCAATGCTGACATTTCTAAGCAATGAGGAGCAAGGCATTTACTTAAATGTGAATTTCTGTCTCAACATCAGCCTCACTTTTTAAAAGCATATTTAAGGAGACAATATAAGTGCAACTGTTAGCAAAATGCAAAGTTCACTATTAGTTTAACCCTCCATCCTGCAGGCTAATATACATAATCTAAGGTTAAAGATCCTAAAATAAAGCACTTCCTGAGCACAGGAGAAGGCTACTGAGCATTTTCCTTGTGAATGTTTTCATTATGAATCCTGTGCTCTCCAGTTCTGTCTGTACAGGGAGCTCTGCCACGAGGCTCTGCTTTAGGGATGGCATTTCTTGATGTCATTGGCATGCACAGCAGAAACAAATTGCTATTTCCATGTCAAATGCATGGATGTGGACAGCTCTTCTTTTCCAAGTAGTAGACAGGACATGAAGATATCCTGCATCAGTGCATGCCTAAGTAGAGAGAGATTTGCTAAATTTTGGAAGGTAGCTTGAACAGGTCATGCTCTTTATAGGGAAATGGATTTCAGCTGAATCTTGAAAAGAACAAATGTGTGTCTGCATTGTGTATTTATTACTTATTGTCAAAAAGTGAATTATCGATTTGGCAGATCTGTGTCATAGATGTCCATAAGAGATTCTGACAGCCTAAGCTGAATGCAAGAGAAGGTTTTTTGTCTAACGTGTCTGCAAGGAATTAATATTTTGACTTTCTGCAGGATTTGTTAAATATATTTTAATTCTGTTTTGGTAGTGGTACATGACTAATACATTGGATAAGTGCATATGTGGGTGTATATAAGTCAGTTGAATGTCTTTTCTTTTTTTAAATAGTAATAAATCAGTCTTTGACTTTTTAAAGTACCTGATAAAGTCATAAAATCAGTGATTGGAATTCTTATGACCTTGCAGGTTATTTTATGCACTTGCTGATCCACTGCATTATTTCCTCAGACCTTCATTTTAAGCATTCCAAATGTGGGGAACTTCTTCCTTTCACCATGCAAGACTTTTACTAGGATAGGGACGTGTGGCTTTGTTTGGGCAGGTGGTGAAAACCCACAATACACTTACATTAAAAAAAAAAAGAAGTTTAATTTTATACTTTTGAATATAATGATCCCTGTTATATCCCTGCTCTAGAGGGGTCTAAAAATTCTTCATACTTACCCCTTTAGACATACAGATATGCAGTCTTCTTTTTTACATGGTTTAATAATGATAGGACAAGCGGGAATTGTTTTAAGTGAAAAGAGGGAAAATTTATGTTAGGTACTAGGCGGAAATTCTTTACTCAGAAGGCAGTGAGGCACTGGCACAGCTGCCCAGAAAGCTGTGGTGCCCCATCCCTGGAGGAGATCAAGGCCAGCTTGGATGGGCCCTGGGCAGCCTGAGCTGGTGGGTGCAACTCTGCGAGTGGCAGTGGGTCAGAAATGGATGGTCTTTAAGCCCAATCTATTCTGTGGTTCTATGGTATAAATACTTCTGGATGCTCATTCAGAGTGCAGAGTTCTCCCGCCCTCCCCATTGCAGACACCCGTCTCCTTCTCCCTTCTCAGCAGCTGTCTGGGGTGACTTTGTGTCCTCATACCTTTCCCTCCTTCCCACAGCACATACTGAACCAATTCTAATCTATAATTAATGAGAATTTCCTATTTGCCCCTCAGGTCTCTCCTTTCTGAGCCTCATCATTTCTTCAGTGATGTCCAGGTGTCTGGCATGGTGACAAATAAACTCTTTCATGCGTCGCTAGTTCAGAGAGCTGAAGCTTAATCCTGACGTGTCCCTGGGCTCTCCCTAAAAGCATGTTTTTAGCTGTAGTTCATGTATTTTCTTAATAATTATATTTTTAGCACATTAGAGCCTCTCTCCGTCCTTTTTTTTTTTTTTCCCTTGGCTTCATACCTAATTAGTCATTCCCTAAATAAATACCATGGTGCCTCCCAAATTGCTTGTGCCATAAGGGAATGCAGTTCTCTGTCTCCTCAATACAATCTGTTTCTTGCTGTATGGGAATGATGGATTTGTCTCACGGATAAATTCACTGGGAACATTCTTCATAACCCTTTAGCTTGAGGCATATTTATGTTTTGAATCAAATCTCACATTTTTTGGAGGTTTCTCTTTTTTTTAGAGGCAGTCACTGTCTCATTCCTTAAGGAAAGATTGGGTGGAGCTTCTTAGACTTACTCCTAATGGTCTCCTTGGTAGAGATGGTGCCATTCTCTCCATTGGAGCTGCTTATTTCTTATATTTCACCAATGTGGTGAAATTTGGCAACTTCCTGGTATTTTCCTGTTGACTATCAGTTCCTAAACTTGAAATATGGAGCATTTCAGGTTTTAATGTCCTTTATATGTCTCATAGTGTGCACATGTGTATTTAATGCTCGGAGTCGTGCTCCAGATTTAGCTAGAAGGAAATGCAAGCCATGAGATAAAGGTAATCAAATAATGAAGCTGTAGTCACACTCTGAGCTCCTAATTTAATGAAAAAATCACCCGAATGATAAAGTGAGCAATTATGCTGATTTTCATGACACTTAGGTCACAAATGGATTCTTTCTTGTGTACAGATGACATCAATTAATACCTGTTACAGCTTTCTGTTAAGTCACATATTTGGCGATGCTTTTATATTAAATGGGCATTAATTCTTGCTGAATTGTGAAAGGAGTCTTCTGTATTACTTGTCCCACCTACACAAATACCTGGAGAGATCCTTCTCTGTCCTGGTGCTGGAACAGACTGTACCACAGAAAGTTCCTTTTGCTAGAAATGTATCTTCTTGGGAACTGTCTTGATTTTCAGTGAACTTAATTTTCCATTTCTGTAGAAATACAGATTTATATGGAGTATACATATTTATAATGCTCATGTCTGTTTTGCCCAAAGAAGACATTTAAAAGACTGCAGTTGTCTGCTTATACCCCAGAAGTTAGGGAAGAAGCATAGCAATGATGTTCCCAGGGCTCATAAGAACACTTCAGCAATAACATGCATAATTAGCAGGGCAGTACTGCTCAGTTTGCATATCCACTCATCTCTCTTCTCTACTGAAAAGGTAGTAGGTGGCTAATGTGAATGCTGAGACAGGAACAAGATCACAGACAAATACTGTCCAGACCATTTCTTGGCAATTCGAAATTACAGCTAAATGAAACTAGCACCGTATAGTAAGAGATAAGAACCACATAACCGAATCAGAAAAAGTCCAGATGAGAGGTGGGGAGGGGAGGGAACTGCTTTTCTGATGTGTTCTCACTTGTAGATGAACATTTTCCACTCAAAATATCTTAACCTTCAAATAAATGACTATTTCAATAATATGAAAGGCATATAGAGGAGTAATAGTATATAATATAATATATATACACATTTCATAAATGTGTAGATAAATACATTCAAAATACATAATAATGACTTTTTCCTGGGTCTTAATAAACCTCACTAGGAGATAGTTCTTTTTTCACTTTAGTCTCATGATTTGAACTTAACTCCTTTCTCTGCTATGTTATTATTCTTTGATTTTTCATATATTCCAACTAAATTTTGTTCGCTGAATGGTAAGCGTGGTTCTTATATCTGCAGAAATGCTAATAAAGGATGGCATGCCGTATTTGGGATTTTTATTGAATTTAATTAATAACAAAGTGAGTTAATCAGGTAACATTCACCTTGAACTCTTTACTTTAAAGGGAGATAATTTCTCATCTCTTGCATTTTTGTATTAGGTGGAAAATTTCAAAGTGCATTCTAGCAGCTAGATTTGAATATCTTTGTAGAGCCTTGTTAAATATTCTGTTTATAAAAGCAGCTGCTTAGTGATCTAATGAGCACAATACCAGTCTCTTGCCACTTTCCATCTCTCTGATTCTTTACAGTCAGCGAATGCATCTGGATTCGTTCAACACGTAGAGCTGTTGTCAGTTTGTGTTATTTAAAATGATAGGAGATAAAATAATAATAATAAAAAGACCTGAGTGCCGCTGAATTATCATTTTTAAGTTCCAGTCCTTGCATTTTGTACGTAGAAGAAACCCTTCATTTTAGGGCATTTAAGGGGAAATCAGACAGTGCTGTAAAATAATGACAGTATTTCACATGTATGTGCTAGTTTATATTGTAGGGTAGTGCATATGCAAAAGCCTTTTGCCTTAATGGAGAAACTGTATATGGATTTTACTGGAGTTTTTCCAACTTCAGCTGATTTTCCGTTGGAACCAGTAGGACAAAAGAAACACCTTAAAATAGGTATTCAGAACATGATGTTATGGACGTAATTCATAAAGCTACAGGAATTATTTCAAGAAGAAAAAGTAAGGCTGTATAAAATGACATTATAAATCTCGGGCTGGAGGGGTAGGAAGATGTAAGAAGGAGCATAAAGAAATCACCCTGGTCTTCAGGGAGAGAAATGTTAATCCAATGGTGAGTGCCTTTGAAAACTTCACATTTTAGTATTCATGTACCTGGAATACTGCACACTGAGAGTGCACAAAAAGATTGTGATCAAGTTGGCAAAGCTAAAGCACTCAGCAGAGCTGAAATGCCTTCTCAAATCTAGTCTGCCCATTCTGTGTCTGCGTTATCAAACACTCATTAATTTTATCATCATTAGTTGTAGTAGGGTTATTTTTGCATCACTTTGCTCATTCAAAGCACAGTTTCTTGGAGACTGTTCATTTTTCCTTAACATTCATTTATTGTACCTCAGTTCTCCATATTTTAACACTCTTGAGTCTTCTCTAACAGGATGAATTCCATTATGCTTACTGGAATTCGTTTGGTGCTCTTCACTCCTCACTGTCTCTTAAATTTTTTTCATCACAACTCTAATTGGATGTGGAAATTATGGTTAGGAATCAGCCCCAGGTTCAGACTTGAAAGTATAGACACGTTGCTGGATGTGAACTCGTGTTTGATCAGCTGAACCCACTTGAACTTTCCCAAAAGTTCATTTAATATGCCCTAGCATAGCCTAAAACTGGTGTCCTGCTTCAGCTGCGCAGGAGTATTGGTCCGTGCACAATTTCTGTCATATCTGTCAGTCCCTTGAGAATATCCTGAATCGATAGGAATCTGAGTTGGACTGAAGTTGAATTTTGTACTTGATGTTAATGTTATTACCACATTGTAGATGGGGAGCATGGGCCCAAAGATATGAAGACAGAAAATATGCAGCAATTTTAAGGTCTAATTTTTCAAGGAATACAGCAGTCTGTATTTCAAAGAACATTGTAAAATTGTAGAAACTGTCAGATTGGAATGTCTTCTTGTCTATCCTCTTACTCCAACCTGATCCAAACTCATTGTTAGTTCAGCACTGTTGGAATTGGTGTGGCATCTCACCAGTCTTATGGCTGCGAGCTTTCACTTACCTCCAGCAAGATTTTTTTTTGCTGTAAAGCTTTGGTTTGGCTGTGATAAATCCACCATGAGTACCACAATCAACGTCTGCAACTTTCTTCCAGTTGAAAGAGAGCTCCATCCACCTCTTTTTTACCCAGGACAGTCTATCGTAGATGCTCCACATGTTATCTCCATGCTGGTCCTGCACCTCAGGCTCTCAGTGGTGCTCTTGGTGGAGTGGAAAGCCCTACTTGAGCATGTTTAGTCATCTCACAGTATTTTTTTCTTGTTTTTTTGCTTCCAGAGCCCAATTTGCTCGCTTTCTGAATACAGGGTACACAAGATTAATCTGACTCCTGCAGCAGGCTCCAGACTGTGCAGCTGCAGATTGGAGCAAGCTCTCATGGCCTATAAAGACATGGGGTTGTCTCCATACCTGCAGAAACAGTTATAAAGTTGAACTGAAAATGTGGTGCCTATAATGATAGTTCTAATGTTAATCAGCGTATGTTATTTAGCAGCTGGACTACTGTTTATTAGAAGTTACTCTGAAATAATTGTCATATTCACTAGAATATTTCTTCACAGTATTATGGGGATAAGTGTCAGCACACTTCGTATTTATTTCTCTTACACATTTCTCTCTCTGACTATGAGCTGGAGTAGGCTAACTCCAGGGAACTGGAAGGACCAAAACTCATTCTGGCTTTGTGAGGAAGAATGCTTCAAGAAAAGGTCTATTTGCAGCCTAGTCAGTGCTGTGCATTTGATACACTTCCTTGCGATGTGTTTTGCCTGTCAGATGGTGCAGCACACACTTGACATTGGTGGTGTAGAAATGATGTGCTGTGTCTCATCGAGTCATTTTGATGTCCTATGTAATGGGCCCCGCTGAGGTGCTGCAGGTGATTTGCCCTCTGGAAGTGGCTGTCTCTTTATACTGGCTGCAAAGCAAGTCTATCAAACCAGATTGGGCTAGACACTGAAATTTTAGATGCGTGGGGTAGTTGGAGAGAAATCATAACCTTGTATCAAATTCAAACTGACTTCCAGAATTTCAAAAAAATGTCACTGATTTTCATTCTTAACATTTGCCTCTTGCATTAGGAAGCTGGGCCAGGAAACCTTTTGATTTGTGCTTTGAGGCTTTTCTGTTGTCTGCAGTCTTAATCTCTTTTCATTGTAGTATGCCGAAGTCACATTGACCAGGGGAAACACAGCGTGTCTGTAGAGGGAACATAGCTGGGCTCCGGAATGGAGGCAGGATGAGGGCAACCAGAGGAGCCCATGCGTTGGCAACATGATGGAAACAACATCCATAAATTTCTTAACCTTATGGATACATGTGGTGAGATGTAGGGACCCTGAGCTGTCAAGGAACAACTCTTTTTTTCACAAGCTCCATGCTTAGGTCCATTAGGCTTTCCCATTCTGCTACTCGATCTGCTCCTGTCTGGTCTGAATGGACCTTACCTCTTCTTTTTCACTTTTTCATTTTCTGCTTGCCATGAATTTCAGTGCATTTGGGACTGACTCTTTGTACTATTTTAGCCTCAGTAAGATGTGGCAGTGGTTTAATACTTCTAAGATTATAAAAAAAGATAATTTTGGTACAGAGAAGTTTAATGATATCCAGATAATTTTACTCTCTTTTGTAGGAACTTCGGTGCTTTTGTTGAAAAAAAAAAAGCTTTGTTCTATGGCTTTGTCTCTTGGGATGGGAGAAGGGGGATCTTCTTTCTCTCCTCATTTCCCACCCAGAATTGTATCTGAATTCTATAAGCTGCAAAAGAAGATTCTATTACAGTAGATTTCAAGATCATGGCTTGATTTTTTTTCTGCAGTGGATTTCAGATTAAGACCCTAATATAGATGCATTTGAAGTCAAACTATGTTATTTCCTTTTAATTTGAAAGGAAAATGGATTTAAAAGCAAAGCTTGTAGAGCGTCTCGGATATTTTCTATGAATTGTTTGCATAAATTATGTGTGAATAAATAGCAGAGAGCATTAATACTTCCCATCTAATTTTCCTTGGATTTGATTTGTTTATTTAGGAGTTGGAGAATATTGTTTGTGGCATTTGTGTAATACTACAAATCAAGTGATCTCTTATTTCATTTTTCCTCACACTGTGAGATTCCTGGGTTCCCATATTGTGATGCTGTGGGACAGTCAGGATGGGTGGAGAATGAGGCAGTCATTTATCCTGGAGTTTTTCCTGTTTTCTGTCTTTTCCCTGTATCTTTTACAATGCGCCTTATTTTCTCCATCTGGTATTTATAGCAGTTTTGGTAATCTCAAGTTTCTTTTCCTCTTATGTTCCCTCAAAAAATAAAATAAAGAAGAACCCAAATGCTGCAACTGTCTGTTTTAGACGTTTGAGGGAAGTGCCTGGGTTTTCTGGAGGAGGATTTCTCCCCGCGTGCTGTGTACTTGTCGTGTATTGCATGATTGATTCTGGCAGTGTTTTCCAAAGAAAGATCTGAAGAAATGTATGAGGGCTTATGGCATTGTTTGTGGAAGCAGACTTTTTCATTTATAGCCCTGGGCTGATAATGTTGCCGTCTGATATCAGCTTGATAACTTGCAGGAAGCGATTTGATGGTATCCTGTATGTTAAAGGGGATTTCTAAGACTACAAAGATTTATCATTTTTGATGTTAACAATTTCGGAAGGGATATTGGTTCTTGTGCTTTAGAATTTTGTCCAGTAGTTTCTGAATCATTTTCTATTATGGCCCGATATTACTTTAATAAAATCAAATGAGATTGAATTTTGGATGACCTGTAACCCCATTTGTCACTGCCATAGCCCTCTTTGTGGTCTGTAGGCTCTGGGTCAGACCAAAGTGTAACTGCTACTGTCGAGATGCAGTTCCTTTTTTAAGAGATTACTCCATATATGTCTGTAGGGACTTGCACAGAGGTGCAGGTGTGCTTACTAAAGATTCCCTTTCCCTAGTGAATTATCACCCATGAGAAGAAAAAAAATGACAAAAGAAATTTCACTAAAAATGAATCACACCCAGTGATTTTGGTTTAGATTACCCAATAAATTTCATTCTCTTTCTAAAAGAGACTAGTGCTGTCCATTAAGGTAAACAGTTTCACAGTCCATTTGGCATTGTGCAATGAAAGACTGAATTCAGAGATTGTTCAGGTTCATCCTCTCAGACAAGAAGGGACCTCTGCTAGTTTATTTTTTAATTATTATTTTATCCCTCTACTGAAGTTTCTAGAAGTTGAAAGGCAGCCGATTAACAAGAATGTTAGTTGGCCATGTTTAATCTAGCCTCAGATATTTAGCAGCTAGGATCCACAGAAATATGTTCAAGGTACGAACTGGTTTTGTCAGGTACTATCTTTAGTATTTTGTGGGTTTTTCTTTCTTGAATTGATCCAAAAAAACAGAACTGAGCCTTCTCATAAGGAAAGAATCCAGAAAATCTGGAGGATGGTTAAGTAGAGCATTTCAGTTCAATTTTTTTTTTGTTCTGTTTTGTTTTGTTTTGTTTTGTTCTGTGTGTGTGTGTTGAAAGGTGAAATTACATTTTAAGCTGAACTTTTCATCTGGCCTTAGAGACTGGATTTTTCATTCTAAAACTGGTAAAATGGGAAAATCTTGGTTTTTTTTTTTTTTTTTTTTTTTTTTTTTTTTTTTTTGTCTTCCCAACTCTAAATTTGTTGCATAAGTTGCAGTTTTAGTTAAAGAAAATGGAAAGAAGGAAGAGAGGAAGGAAACAGAGTGTCATGGTTTTATGTTTTTTGGTTTTCAGTTTTCCGCATCATAACATCATGTAGTGTACTGGGAGTTAAAGTGTTAATGCTCCAATTCCAGGTACCTATCCCTATACATTACGGAAGTCATGGGCTCTGACCCTCCCAGGTGGGGCGGTCTCTTACTGCCTGGCAGTGGGTGCTGGAGGGTGCTTTCCTAGCTGTTCCAAGCTTTTCAGGTTTGATTCGGTCTCAGGAACTCTCTCTCTCCTATCTTATTTATTAGTCTCAATTTCAATTAGATTGTATTATATTGTGTTATCTTGCATTCTGATAACATAGTTAGTAACATAAGTTCTCCTCCGTAGATTGTTGACGCTGTTTTTTTTCTCTCCCTTCCTTCCTTCCTTCCCATTTTGTGGTGCTGGGAGCGTGAGGGGTAGGGCCCTACTGCCCCCCTGTCACGGGCATAGATTGATCTAGTTAACTCTGTGACACAGATAAGACACATCAAACCATAAAACATGTTTTGGAGAAAAATCCCAAATTAATCTTTGTTTCTCCACTTGATGCGTTTCCTACCAGTAAATGTCGTACATTCTCTGGTTAGAAAATAACCACCATACAGAGAGTCCTGGAATGTTCGTCCTATCACCTCTGAAGTCAGCAGAAACACTGAACAGCATTTTAATGTTGTAAGTTAAGAAGTTGTTTTGAAGATACACATAAAAGGTCTGTTTCTAAATATAATAGGAACTGAAATGGTAACCTTACAGTAGACTTCTTAATCATTAAACAGCTGACAATTTCAATCCCTACAGTTCAGGTTCAAATGTGAAAACACAGCTCTTTTTATATACCTTTTAATAGAAGCATTAGTCAGAGAGAAGGCTTAAGTACTATATTAATGGTTGATAATAGAGACAGATGAATCCTTTATTTATTTTTTCTTATTCTCTTCCAAGTTGGGTGTGAAGCACTCTGGAGTCTGTATTAGTCATAGACAAAAATAAAGTGTCTTGTCCCCCTCCCTTATCCTCCAAGGTCTTCAGAGGCTACAATTTCCTCGCTCCCTACCTCAGAGGACTCCTGGGTTGCTGTTTGTGTGCAGCTGGCCCATGCCAGAGCTTACTTCATGGAGGAACACTGGAATAATATCTAGAAAAGTATCAATCCTTGTTACAGTTGAAAAAATGAACAGCTATCCTTATTTGTACAGGGGACCCTAAACTGGACACAATACAGCTTAGAAACAGACATTGATCACATCCCCTCTGAGTCTTCTTTTCTCAAGGCTGAACAGACCCGGGTCGCTCGGCCTTTCCTCATAAGAGAGGTGCTCCAGGCCCTTATCATGTTCATGGCCCTCCGCCGGAGTCTTTCCGGGAGATCCCGGCCTTTCTTTGTACCGGGGAGCCCAGAACCAGACGCAGTACTCCAGGTGAGGCCTGACCAGGGCAGAGTAGAGGGAGCGGATCACCTCCCTTGACCTGCTGGCCACGCTCCTTTTAATGCCCTGCAGGATCCCATTGGCCTTCTTGGCCACCGGGGCACACTGCTGGCTCACGGCCAACCTGTTGTCCACCTGGACCCCCGGGTTCCTCACCGCAGAGCTCCTCTCCAGCAGCTCGTGTCCCAACCTGCACTGCCACTTGCGGCTATTCCTTCCAAGGTGCAAGACTCTACACTTGCTTTTGGAAAACCTCATCTGTTTTCTTCATCTTGCATTCCGCTAGCATACTCAGAAAATTATTATTTTTATCTCCCTTACTCGTTGCCGCTGTTTTGTTGTTAGGCCCATCTCCCTACCTTTTCACTACCTCTCTTCCCCCTTTCCTGGCTCATGGGCTCGTTTGTCCCTCCACCCCATTAGTCACAGCACCGGGCTGCACCGGGCTGGAGCCGTGACACCACGCCAGTGCCCAAAGTCCCGTTTGACAGCCCACAGGCTTCTCTCAGCGACTTCATGGCTGCCGGCCTGAACTACCAGGCAGCAGTAATAATGAGAGGGACGAAACAGACCAGGGAGTCTGAGCCGCCGTACGTCAGGGCCTCCCTCCCTTCCCCAGCAGATCTTGCTGTGGTGTTTTGCCGCCGTTTTCCCTTTCTGGGAAGGCTCTGCTGGTGCGAGCCTCCTCTACGAAGGTGCTGCGCACGGGATCTTTTCAGAACGGGCCCAGCTGAGGATTCCCAGTGTGCTCTGGATGCTTCCCAGCGTGCTGCAGGACTCACAGGCCCTCCCCATGTATTCTGCAGGGGGGACGCTGCGTTACCTCCCTGGGACGTAGGTTCCCGCTCAAAATGTGCTCTCTCCCCTGGGGCATGGCTGTCTCTGGACACTTCCCAGCCACCCATGCCTCTTTTATCCCCGTCCCAGCACCCTTCCTCCTCCCTAGGAACACGCCCCCAGTCCCCGTACAGCAGCACTCTCCTGCACCAAGGCCTTTAGTGCTGCTACTGTCCCGGACCCACTGCCACCACAATGACACAGGATGCAGCAATGATGATGTTATTAATTTATTGAGTGCTAGAAAATGGAGGTGATGATCTGGGAGAGGTTGGTGTCCACCCAGTAGGAGATGTTGTTGTCATCTCAGGTGCCTTCAGTGCAGCAACCTTTGGTGGGTTGAGGCGTGTCCCGCCGCACCGACTGACTGTCACCATTTGACCCACAGGCTGTCAGGTGGAGAGAAGTGCTTCATGGAAATCACTCTCTGTTCCTGTGGAAGCTGAGGCCGTTTGTCCCGTTCCCTGGAAATGACACGGCATTAGCGCAGAGAAAGGGACGCAGGCTCATTTTGCAAAGCGTCAGCCTGCAGGGCTCTGATTCTTGCGCCGCTTTTCCAGCCTCCCAGGACAGCTCGGGGCGACCCGTGGGGCTCACCGCACCTCCGGCAGGCCCTGTTTTGCATGGGAGTGTCCGGCTAGGTGTCAGCCCTACGGCCGGGCAAGTCTGTGGGGAGAGCTGATGGGCCTCTGGAGGTCTGCTTTTCTTGGAAGCCCTCCCAGACTAGACCTTTGCGGTTCCCTGCTCCCCACCCACAATCCCTTCTGTGCAGTATGAATCTCGGTTGCTTACCTGTGCCTAATGTCTTCACCATGCTCTCCAGAGCCGGTAGGCAATCCACGGCAGCCGAAATATATACCAGTCTCTCGATAAATCTATTAAGAGGCAGATGAGCAGGATTTGCATACGGAAGCCCCAGAGGTGGCGCAGGATGTCAGGCACGCTGAAGGCCTTTTGCTCGGTGCGTGGGGACTGCTGCTTTGGGCCCTCTGGAACAAGAGACTCGCTGACTCTGTACGGGACCCATTTGGGGTGTGGAGAAAGGCCAAGCCAGAAGGGCCAGTTGGAGGCACGGCGCTCAGTATTAATGGGCAGCCTCTTCTCAGGATGCACAAGTTTTTTGTCTCCATTCCGCGGACAGGAGTTTAGTCCGATCCAGCAGAGCCAGTTGGAGGTCTGGCTGTTAGTGTCAGCCGGGCTCTGCTCCTCTTGAAAGACCTTGTTTTTCTTCCCATCCTGGATCTTGGTGGAGCTGGCGGTTTGTTCAAACCAGAAGAACCAGTTGGAGGGCTGCCACTTGGACTCAACTGGATGCTGCTCCTTGGGAAGGACCTGGCCTTTCTTTGCGTCCTCAGTCTTGGGTGAGCAGGTGTTCAGTCCAATCCAGCAGAGCCAGTTGGAGGGCTGGCTCTTGGATTCAACTGGGCTCTGCTCCTTGTGAAGGACCTGGCCTTTCTTGGCGCCCCCGACCTTTGTGGAGCAGGTGTTTAGTCCAAACCAGCAGAGCCAGTTGGAGGGCTTCCACTTGGACTCAATGGGACGCTGGTCCTCGTGAAGGACCTGGCCTTTCTTTGCGTTCTCAGTCTTGGTGGAGCAGGTGTTTAGTCCAAACCAGCAGGGCCAGTTGGAGGGCTGGCTCTTGGACTCAACGGGACGCTGCTCCTTGTGAAGGACCTGGTCTTTCTTTGCGTCCTCGGTCGTGGGGGAGCAGGACGTGAGTCCAAACCAGCAGAGCCAGTTGGAGGGCTGGCTCTTGGACCCAACGAGATGCTGCTCCTTGGGAAGGAGCTGGCCTTTCTTCGCGTCCTCGGTCGTGGGGGAGCAGGACGTTAGTCGAAACCAGCAGAGCCAGTTGGAGGGCTGGCTCTTGGACCCAACGAGATGCTGCTCCTCGGGAAGGAGCTGGCCTTTCTTTGCGTCCTCGGTCTTGGTGGAGCAGGTGTTTA
Organism: Phasianus colchicus; assembly: GCF_987193195.1. Taxonomy (NCBI): domain Eukaryota; kingdom Metazoa; phylum Chordata; class Aves; order Galliformes; family Phasianidae; genus Phasianus; species Phasianus colchicus. Next base: position 187,998,295 of record NC_143436.1, on the reverse strand, counting down.
GTCCAAACCAGCAGGGCCAGTTGGTGGGATGGCTCTTGGACTCAACGGGACGCTGCTCCTTGGGAAGGACGTGGTCTTTCTTCGCATCCCCGGTCTTGGGGGAGCAGGATGTGAGTCCAAACCAGCAGAGCCAGTTGGAGGGCTGCCACTTGGACTCCATGGGACGCTGCTCCTTGGGAAGGAGCTGGCCTTTCTTCGCGTCCTCGGTCTTGGGGGAGCAGGACGTTAGTCGAAACCAGCAGAGCCAGTTGGAGGGCTGGCTCTTGGACTGAACGGGACGCTGCTCCTTGTGAAGGACGTAGTCTTTCTTCATGTCCTTGGTCTTGGTGGAGCAGGGGTTCAGTCGGAGCCAGCAGAGCCAGTTGGAGGGCTGGCCCTTAGTCTCACCTGGCCTCTGATCCTCGTGAAGGACCTGGCTTTTGTTCCCGTCCTCCATCTTGGTAGAGCAGGTGTTCAGTCCGAACCAGCAGAGCCAGTTGGAGGGCTGGCCCTTGGTCTCAACCGGCTTCTGCTCCTCGTGAAGGACCTGGCTTTTGTTCCCGTCCTCCATCTTGGTAGAGCAGGTGTTCAGTCCGAACCAGCAGAGCCAGTTGGAGGGCTGGCCCTTGGTCTCAACCGGCCTCTGCTCCTCGTGAAAGACCTGGCTTTTCTTCCTGTCCTCCATCTTGGTGGAGCAGATGGTTAGGCCAAGCCAGCAGAGCCAGTTGATGGTCTGGATCTTGGTCTCAATCCATCTGTGCTCCTCATGAAGGACGTGGCTTTTGTTCCCATCTTCGATCTTGAGGGGGCAGGTGGTTAGACCAAGCCAGGAGAGCCAGCTGGAGGGCTGGCACTCGGTCTCTAAGGGATGCTGCTCCTCGGGAAAGAGCAGCTTTTTGTCCCAATTCTGGTCCCAGCTGAGACAGCTGGAAAGGTCAGGAATTGGAGACATGAAAGCAAGTAAGATCAGGAAGAGAGTCAGGCTGAACTTCATCCTGTTCTCTCCCAAGGACCACTCTCAACACACAAGCGGCTGTCACTCAGAGGGAGCTCCAGCAGCGACTGCCAGGACGGAGCGACCGCCCCACGTGTCTGAGCTGGGGGAGGCTTCCAGCGTGACTTAATAAAGGCTGATGTCACGCCCCGCCCTGTGATGTCACAATGCCTTTCCCCGGTGTGGGTGCACCCGTGCACCCAGCTCGGGGCTGGGGACCCTACACCCAAATCCCACCGGCGTGTTCCACCTCCCCTTTCTTCCAGTCCGTCTGCACTCTGTAATTTTCATGAGCACACGAGGTCATAGAATCATAGAGTAGCCTGGGTTGAGAAGGCCCACAATGATCACCTAGTTTCAACCCCCTGCTGTGTGCAGGGCCGCCAACCACCAGACCAGGCGGCCCAGAGCCTCATCCAGCCTGGCCTTGAGTGCCTCCAGGGATGGGGCATCCACAGCCTCTTTGGGCAGCCTGTTCTCGTGTGTCACCAGCCTCTGTGTGAAAAACTTTCTCCTACTGTCTAACCTAAATGTCTCCCGTCTTAGTTTAAAACCATTCCCCCTTGTCCTATCAGTATCCAGCCTCGTAAGCAGACGTAAACAGAGGTGAGGTGATCCTCTCCCATCCTTTTGACCCCTTCAGTCCAACGACAGTGAATATTGGATTAATTTCCTTTGTTTATACGTGGGAAAGAAAATAAAAGAATATATGATAGTACAGACCAAGAGATTTGAGCCTTTGCTTTTCCATTTCCCGTAGCAGTGCCTGTATTTGTCCTCTCCTCCTCAGCAACACAGTGTTCTCCCTGACGCAGAGTCACAGAAGTGTAGGGGCTGGAAGGGCCGTCTCGATCTAGATGATGCCAAAGCAGGCTGCGTAGACCAGGTTGCACAGGTAGGCGTCCAGGCAGGTCTTGAACATCTCCAGACAAGGAGACTCCGCAGCCTACCTTGGCAGGAGTTCCAGTGCCCTGTCACCCTCACCGTGAAGACGTTCCTATGCACGTTTGTGCAGAACTTCCCATTTTGGCCGTTTCCCATTGTCCAATCACCACGCACGGCTGAAAAGAGCTTGGCCTTGTTTCTTTGCCTCCGTCACCTTAGATGCAGACATTGATCAGATCCCCTCTGAGTCTTCTTTTCTCAAGGCTGAACAGACCCGGGTCGCTCGGCCTTTCCTCATAAGAGAGGTGCTCCAGGCCCTTATCATGTTCATGGCCCTCCACCGGAGTCTTTCCGGGAGATCCCGGCCTTTCTTTGTACCGGGGAGCCCAGAACCAGACGCAGTACTCCAGGTGAGGCCTGACCAGGGCAGAGTAGAGGGAGCGGATCACCTCCCTTGACCTGCTGGCCACGCTCCTTTTAATGCCCTGCAGGATCCCATTGGCCTTCTTGGCCACCGGGGCACACTGCTGGCTCACGGCCAACCTGTTGTCCACCTGGACCCCCGGGTTCCTCACCGCAGAGCTCCTCTCCAGCAGCTCGTGTCCCAACCTGCACTGCCACTTGCGGCTATTCCTTCCAAGGTGCAAGACTCTACACTTGCTTTTGGAAAACCTCATCTGTTTTCTTCATCTTGCATTCCGCTAGCATACTCAGAAAATTAGTATTTTTATCTCCCTTACTCGTTGCCGCTGTTTTGTTGTTAGGCCCATCTCCCTACCTTTTCACTACCTCTCTTCCCCCTTTCCTGGCTCATGGGCTCGTTTGTCCCTCCACCCCATTAGTCACAGCACCGGGCTGCACCGGGCTGGAGCCGTGACACCACGCCAGTGCCCAAAGTCCCGTTTGACAGCCCACAGGCTTCTCTCAGCGACTTCATGGCTGCCGGCCTGAACTACCAGGCAGCAGTAATAATGAGAGGGACGAAACAGACCAGGGAGTCTGAGCCGCCGTACGTCAGGGCCTCCCTCCCTTCCCCAGCAGATCTTGCTGTGGTGTTTTGCCGCCGTTTTCTCTTTCTGGGAAGGCTCTGCTGGTGCGACCTCCTCTACGAAGGTGCTGCGCACGGGATCTTTTCAGAACGGGCCCAGCTGAGGATTCCCAGTGTGCTCTGGATGCTTCCCAGCGTGCTGCAGGACTCACAGGCCCTCCCCATGTATTCTGCAGGGGGGACGCTGCGTTACCTCCCTGGGACGTAGGTTCCCGCTCAAAATGTGCTCTCTCCCCTGGGGCATGGCTGTCTCTGGACACTTCCCAGCCACCCATGCCTCTTTTATCCCCGTCCCAGCACCCTTCCTCCTCCCTAGGAACACGCCCCCAGTCCCCGTACAGCAGCACTCTCCTGCACCAAGGCCTTTAGTGCTGCTACTGTCCCGGACCCACTGCCACCACAATGACACAGGATGCAGCAATGATGATGTTATTAATTTATTGAGTGCTGGAAAATGGAGGTGATGATCTGGGAGAGGTTGGTGTCCACCCAGTAGGAGATGTTGTTGTCATCGCAGGTGCCTTCAGTGCAGCAACCTTTGGTGGGTTGAGGCATGTCCCGCCGCACCGACTGACTGTCACCGTTTGACCCACAGGCTGTCAGGTGGAGAGAAGTGCTTCATGGAAATCACTCTCTGTTCCTGTGGAAGCTGAGGCCGTTTGTCCCGTTCCCTGGAAATGACACGGCATTAGCGCAGAGAAAGGGACGCAGGCTCATTTTGCAAAGCGTCAGCCTGCAGGGCTCTGATTCTTGCGCCGCTTTTCCAGCCTCCCAGGACAGCTCGGGGCGACCCGTGGGGCTCACCGCACCTCCGGCAGGCCCTGTTTTGCATGGGAGTGTCCGGCTAGGTGTCAGCCCTACGGCCGGGCAAGTCTGTGGGGTGAGCTGATGGGCCTCTGGAGGTCTGCTTTTCTTGGAAGTCCTCCCAGACTAGACCTTTGTGGTTCCCTGCTCCCCACCCACAATCCCTTCTGTGCAGTATGAATCTCGGTTGCTTACCTGTGCCTAATGTCTTCACCATGCTCTCCAGAGCCGGTAGGCAATCCACGGCAGCCGAAATATATACCAGTCTCTCGATAAATCTATTAAGAGGCAGATGAGCAGGATTTGCATACGGAAGCCCCAGAGGTGGCGCAGGATGTCAGGCACGCTGAAGGCCTTTTGCTCGGTGCGTGGGGACTGCTGCTTTGGGCCCTCTGGAACAAGAGACTCGCTGACTCTGTACGGGACCCATTTGGGGTGTGGAGAAAGGCCAAGCCAGAAGGGCCAGTTGGAGGCACGGCGCTCAGTATTAATGGGCAGCCTCTTCTCAGGATGCACAAGTTTTTTGTCTCCATTCCGCGGACAGGAGTTTAGTCCGATCCAGCAGAGCCAGTTGGAGGTCTGGCTGTTAGTGTCAGCCGGGCTCTGCTCCTCTTGAAAGACCTTGTTTTTCTTCCCATCCTGGATCTTGGTGGAGCTGGCGGTTTGTTCAAACCAGAAGAACCAGTTGGAGGGCTGCCACTTGGACTCAACTGGATGCTGCTCCTTGGGAAGGACCTGGCCTTTCTTTGCGTCCTCAGTCTTGGGTGAGCAGGTGTTCAGTCCAATCCAGCAGAGCCAGTTGGAGGGCTGGCTCTTGGATTCAACCGGGCTCTGCTCCTTGTGAAGGACCTGGCCTTTCTTGGCGTCCCCGACCTTTGTGGAGCAGGTGTTTAGTCCAAACCAGCAGAGCCAGTTGGAGGGCTTCCACTTGGACTCAATGGGACGCTGGTCCTCGTGAAGGACCTGGCCTTTCTTTGCGTTCTCAGTCTTGGTGGAGCAGGTGTTTAGTCCAAACCAGCAGGGCCAGTTGGAGGGCTGGCTCTTGGACTCAACGGGACGCTGCTCCTTGTGAAGGACCTGGTCTTTCTTTGCGTCCTCGGTCGTGGGGGAGCAGGACGTGAGTCCAAACCAGCAGAGCCAGTTGGAGGGCTGGCTCTTGGACCCAACGAGATGCTGCTCCTTGGGAAGGAGCTGGCCTTTCTTCGCGTCCTCGGTCGTGGGGGAGCAGGACGTTAGTCGAAACCAGCAGAGCCAGTTGGAGGGCTGGCTCTTGGACCCAACGAGATGCTGCTCCTCGGGAAGGAGCTGGCCTTTCTTTGCGTCCTCGGTCTTGGTGGAGCAGGTGTTTAGTCCAAACCAGCAGGGCCAGTTGGTGGGATGGCTCTTGGACTCAACGGGACGCTGCTCCTTGGGAAGGACGTGGTCTTTCTTCGCATCCCCGGTCTTGGGGGAGCAGGATGTGAGTCCAAACCAGCAGAGCCAGTTGGAGGGCTGCCACTTGGACTCCATGGGACGCTGCTCCTTGGGAAGGAGCTGGCCTTTCTTCGCGTCCTCGGTCGTGGGGGAGCAGGACGTTAGTCGAAACCAGCAGAGCCAGTTGGAGGGCTGGCTCTTGGACTGAACGGGACGCTGCTCCTTGTGAAGGACGTAGTCTTTCTTCATGTCCTTGGTCTTGGTGGAGCAGGGGTTCAGTCGGAGCCAGCAGAGCCAGTTGGAGGGCTGGCCCTTAGTCTCACCTGGCCTCTGATCCTCGTGAAGGACCTGGCTTTTGTTCCCGTCCTCCATCTTGGTAGAGCAGGTGTTCAGTCCGAACCAGCAGAGCCAGTTGGAGGGCTGGCCCTTGGTCTCAACCGGCCTCTGCTCCTCGTGAAAGACCTGGCTTTTGTTCCCGTCCTCCATCTTGGTAGAGCAGGTGTTCAGTCCGAACCAGCAGAGCCAGTTGGAGGGCTGGCCCTTGGTCTCAACCGGCCTCTGCTCCTCGTGAAAGACCTGGCTTTTCTTCCTGTCCTCCATCTTGGTGGAGCAGATGGTTAGGCCAAGCCAGCAGAGCCAGTTGATGGTCTGGATCTTGGTCTCAATCCATCTGTGCTCCTCATGAAGGACGTGGCTTTTGTTCCCATCTTCGATCTTGAGGGGGCAGGTGGTTAGACCAAGCCAGGAGAGCCAGCTGGAGGGCTGGCACTCGGTCTCTAAGGGATGCTGCTCCTCGGGAAAGAGCAGCTTTTTGTCCCAATTCTGGTCCCAGCTGAGACAGCTGGAAAGGTCAGGAATTGGAGACATGAAAGCAAGTAAGATCAGGAAGAGAGTCAGGCTGAACTTCATCCTGTTCTCTCCCAAGGACCACTCTCAACACACAAGCGGCTGTCACTCAGAGGGAGCTCCAGCAGCGACTGCCAGGACGGAGCGACCGCCCCACGTGTCTGAGCTGGGGGAGGCTTCCAGCGTGACTTAATAAAGGCTGATGTCACGCCCCGCCCTGTGATGTCACAATGCCTTTCCCCGGTGTGGGTGCACCCGTGCACCCAAGCTCGGGGCTGGGGACCCTACACCCAAATCCCACCGGCGTGTTCCACCTCCCCTTTCTTCCAGTCCGTCTGCACTCTGTAATTTTCATGAGCACACGAGGTCATAGAATCATAGAGTAGCCTGGGTTGAGAAGGCCCACAATGATCACCTAGTTTCAACCCCCTGCTGTGTGCAGGGCCGCCAACCACCAGACCAGGCGGCCCAGAGCCTCATCCAGCCTGGCCTTGAGTGCCTCCAGGGATGGGGCATCCACAGCCTCTTTGGGCAGCCTGTTCTCGTGTGTCACCAGCCTCTGTGTGAAAAACTTTCTCCTACTGTCTAACCTAAATGTCTCCCGTCTTAGTTTAAAACCATTCCCCCTTGTCCTATCAGTATCCAGCCTCGTAAGCAGACGTAAACAGAGGTGAGGTGATCCTCTCCCATCCTTTTGACCCCTTCAGTCCAATGACAGTGAATATTGGATTAATTTCCTTTGTTTATACGTGGGAAAGAAAATAAAAGAATATATGATAGTACAGACCAAGAGATTTGAGCCTTTGCTTTTCCATTTCCCGTAGCAGTGCCTGTATTTGTCCTCTCCTCCTCAGCAACACAGTGTTCTCCCTGACGCAGAGTCACAGAAGTGTAGGGGCTGGAAGGGCCGTCTCGATCTAGATGATGCCAAAGCAGGCTGCGTAGACCAGGTTGCACAGGTAGGCGTCCAGGCAGGTCTTGAACATCTCCAGACAAGGAGACTCCGCAGCCTACCTTGGCAGGAGTTCCAGTGCCCTGTCACCCTCACCGTGAAGACGTTCCTATGCACGTTTGTGCAGAACTTCCCATTTTGGCCGTTTCCCATTGTCCAATCACCACGCACGGCTGAAAAGAGCTTGGCCTTGTTTCTTTGCCTCCGTCACCTTAGATGCAGACATTGATCAGATCCCCTCTGAGTCTTCTTTTCTCAAGGCTGAACAGACCCGGGTCGCTCGGCCTTTCCTCATAAGAGAGGTGCTCCAGGCCCTTATCATGTTCATGGCCCTCCACCGGAGTCTTTCCGGGAGATCCCGGCCTTTCTTTGTACCGGGGAGCCCAGAACCAGACGCAGTACTCCAGGTGAGGCCTGACCAGGGCAGAGTAGAGGGAGCGGATCACCTCCCTTGACCTGCTGGCCACGCTCCTTTTAATGCCCTGCAGGATCCCATTGGCCTTCTTGGCCACCGGGGCACACTGCTGGCTCACGGCCAACCTGTTGTCCACCTGGACCCCCGGGTTCCTCACCGCAGAGCTCCTCTCCAGCAGCTCGTGTCCCAACCTGCACTGCCACTTGCGGCTATTCCTTCCAAGGTGCAAGACTCTACACTTGCTTTTGGAAAACCTCATCTGTTTTCTTCATCTTGCATTCCGCTAGCATACTCAGAAAATTAGTATTTTTATCTCCCTTACTCGTTGCCGCTGTTTTGTTGTTAGGCCCATCTCCCTACCTTTTCACTACCTCTCTTCCCCCTTTCCTGGCTCATGGGCTCGTTTGTCCCTCCACCCCATTAGTCACAGCACCGGGCTGCACCGGGCTGGAGCCGTGACACCACGCCAGTGCCCAAAGTCCCGTTTGACAGCCCACAGGCTTCTCTCAGCGACTTCATGGCTGCCGGCCTGAACTACCAGGCAGCAGTAATAATGAGAGGGACGAAACAGACCAGGGAGTCTGAGCCGCCGTACGTCAGGGCCTCCCTCCCTTCCCCAGCAGATCTTGCTGTGGTGTTTTGCCGCCGTTTTCTCTTTCTGGGAAGGCTCTGCTGGTGCGAGCCTCCTCTACGAAGGTGCTGCGCACGGGATCTTTTCAGAACGGGCCCAGCTGAGGATTCCCAGTGTGCTCTGGATGCTTCCCAGCGTGCTGCAGGACTCACAGGCCCTCCCCATGTATTCTGCAGGGGGGACGCTGCGTTACCTCCCTGGGACGTAGGTTCCCGCTCAAAATGTGCTCTCTCCCCTGGGGCATGGCTGTCTCTGGACACTTCCCAGCCACCCATGCCTCTTTTATCCCCGTCCCAGCACCCTTCCTCCTCCCTAGGAACACGCCCCCAGTCCCCGTACAGCAGCACTCTCCTGCACCAAGGCCTTTAGTGCTGCTACTGTCCCGGACCCACTGCCACCACAATGACACAGGATGCAGCAATGATGATGTTATTAATTTATTGAGTGCTGGAAAATGGAGGTGATGATCTGGGAGAGGTTGGTGTCCACCCAGTAGGAGATGTTGTTGTCATCGCAGGTGCCTTCAGTGCAGCAACCTTTGGTGGGTTGAGGCGTGTCCCGCCGCACCGACTGACTGTCACCGTTTGACCCACAGGCTGTCAGGTGGAGAGAAGTGCTTCATGGAAATCACTCTCTGTTCCTGTGGAAGCTGAGGCCGTTTGTCCCGTTCCCTGGAAATGACACGGCATTAGCGCAGAGAAAGGGACGCAGGCTCATTTTGCAAAGCGTCAGCCTGCAGGGCTCTGATTCTTGCGCCGCTTTTCCAGCCTCCCAGGACAGCTCGGGGCGACCCGTGGGGCTCACCGCACCTCCGGCAGGCCCTGTTTTGCATGGGAGTGTCCGGCTAGGTGTCAGCCCTACGGCCGGGCAAGTCTGTGGGGAGAGCTGATGGGCCTCTGGAGGTCTGCTTTTCTTGGAAGTCCTCCCAGACTAGACCTTTGTGGTTCCCTGCTCCCCACCCACAATCCCTTCTGTGCAGTATGAATCTCGGTTGCTTACCTGTGCCTAATGTCTTCACCATGCTCTCCAGAGCCGGTAGGCAATCCACGGCAGCCGAAATATATACCAGTCTCTCGATAAATCTATTAAGAGGCAGATGAGCAGGATTTGCATACGGAAGCCCCAGAGGTGGCGCAGGATGTCAGGCACGCTGAAGGCCTTTTGCTCGGTGCGTGGGGACTGCTGCTTTGGGCCCTCTGGAACAAGAGACTCGCTGACTCTGTACGGGACCCATTTGGGGTGTGGAGAAAGGCCAAGCCAGAAGGGCCAGTTGGAGGCACGGCGCTCAGTATTAATGGGCAGCCTCTTCTCAGGATGCACAAGTTTTTTGTCTCCATTCCGCGGACAGGAGTTTAGTCCGATCCAGCAGAGCCAGTTGGAGGTCTGGCTGTTAGTGTCAGCCGGGCTCTGCTCCTCTTGAAAGACCTTGTTTTTCTTCCCATCCTGGATCTTGGTGGAGCTGGCGGTTTGTTCAAACCAGAAGAACCAGTTGGAGGGCTGCCACTTGGACTCAACTGGATGCTGCTCCTTGGGAAGGACCTGGCCTTTCTTTGCGTCCTCAGTCTTGGGTGAGCAGGTGTTCAGTCCAATCCAGCAGAGCCAGTTGGAGGGCTGGCTCTTGGATTCAACCGGGCTCTGCTCCTTGTGAAGGACCTGGCCTTTCTTGGCGTCCCCGACCTTTGTGGAGCAGGTGTTTAGTCCAAACCAGCAGAGCCAGTTGGAGGGCTTCCACTTGGACTCAATGGGACGCTGGTCCTCGTGAAGGACCTGGCCTTTCTTTGCGTTCTCAGTCTTGGTGGAGCAGGTGTTTAGTCCAAACCAGCAGGGCCAGTTGGAGGGCTGGCTCTTGGACTCAACGGGACGCTGCTCCTTGTGAAGGACCTGGTCTTTCTTTGCGTCCTCGGTCGTGGGGGAGCAGGACGTGAGTCCAAACCAGCAGAGCCAGTTGGAGGGCTGGCTCTTGGACCCAACGAGATGCTGCTCCTTGGGAAGGAGCTGGCCTTTCTTCGCGTCCTCGGTCGTGGGGGAGCAGGACGTTAGTCGAAACCAGCAGAGCCAGTTGGAGGGCTGGCTCTTGGACCCAACGAGATGCTGCTCCTCGGGAAGGAGCTGGCCTTTCTTTGCGTCCTCGGTCTTGGTGGAGCAGGTGTTTAGTCCAAACCAGCAGGGCCAGTTGGTGGGATGGCTCTTGGACTCAACGGGACGCTGCTCCTTGGGAAGGACGTGGTCTTTCTTCGCATCCCCGGTCTTGGGGGAGCAGGATGTGAGTCCAAACCAGCAGAGCCAGTTGGAGGGCTGCCACTTGGACTCCATGGGACGCTGCTCCTTGGGAAGGAGCTGGCCTTTCTTCGCGTCCTCGGTCGTGGGGGAGCAGGACGTTAGTCGAAACCAGCAGAGCCAGTTGGAGGGCTGGCTCTTGGACTGAACGGGACGCTGCTCCTTGTGAAGGACGTAGTCTTTCTTCATGTCCTTGGTCTTGGTGGAGCAGGGGTTCAGTCGGAGCCAGCAGAGCCAGTTGGAGGGCTGGCCCTTAGTCTCACCTGGCCTCTGATCCTCGTGAAGGACCTGGCTTTTGTTCCCGTCCTCCATCTTGGTAGAGCAGGTGTTCAGTCCGAACCAGCAGAGCCAGTTGGAGGGCTGGCCCTTGGTCTCAACCGGCTTCTGCTCCTCGTGAAAGACCTGGCTTTTCTTCCCGTCCTCCATCTTGGTAGAGCAGGTGTTCAGTCCGAACCAGCAGAGCCAGTTGGAGGGCTGGCCCTTGGTCTCAACTGGCCTCTGCTCCTCGTGAAAGACCTGGCTTTTCTTCCTGTCCTCCATCTTGGTGGAGCAGATGGTTAGGCCAAGCCAGCAGAGCCAGTTGATGGTCTGGATCTTGGTCTCAATCCATCTGTGCTCCTCATGAAGGACGTGGCTTTTGTTCCCATCTTCGATCTTGAGGGGGCAGGTGGTTAGACCAAGCCAGGAGAGCCAGCTGGAGGGCTGGCACTCGGTCTCTAAGGGATGCTGCTCCTCGGGAAAGAGCAGCTTTTTGTCAATTCCGGTCCCAGCTGAGACAGCTGGGAAGGTCAGGAATTGGAGACATGAAAGCAAGTAAGATCAGGAAGAGAGTCAGGCTGAACTTCATCCTGTTCTCTCCCAAGGACCACTCTCAACACACAAGCGGCTGTCACTCAGAGGGAGCTCCAGCAGCGACTGCCAGGACGGAGCGACCGCCCCACGTGTCTGAGCTGGGGGAGGCTTCCAGCATGACTAAATAAAGGCTGATGTCACGCCCCGCCCTGTGATGTCACAATGCCTTTCCCCGGTGTGGGTGCACCCGTGCACCCAGCTTGGGGCTGGGGACCCTACACCCAAATCCCACCGGCGTGTTCCACCTCCCCTTTCTTCCAGTCCGTCTGCACTCTGTAATTTTCATGAGCACACGAGGTCATAGAATCATAGAGTAGCCTGGGTTGAGAAGGCCCACAATGATCACCTAGTTTCAACCCCCTGCTGTGTGCAGGGCCGCCAACCACCAGACCAGGCGGCCCAGAGCCTCATCCAGCCTGGCCTTGAGGCTATTCCTTCCAAGGTGCAAGACTCTACACTTGCTTTTGGAAAACCTCATCTGTTTTCTTCATCTTGCATTCCGCTAGCATACTCAGAAAATTATTATTTTTATCTCCCTTACTCGTTGCCGCTGTTTTGTCGTTAGGCCCATCTCCCTACCTTTTCACTACCTCTCTTCCCCCTTTCCTGGCTCATGGGCTCGTTTGTCCCTCCACCCCATTAGTCACAGCACCGGGCTGCACCGGGCTGGAGCCGTGACACCACGCCAGTGCCCAAAGTCCCGTTTGACAGCCCACAGGCTTCTCTCAGCGACTTCATGGCTGCTGGCCTGAACTACCAGGCAGCAGTAATAATGAGAGGGACGAAACAGACCAGGGAGTCTGAGCCGCCGTACGTCAGGGCCTCCCTCCCTTCCCCAGCAGATCTTGCTGTGGTGTTTTGCCGCCGTTTTCTCTTTCTGGGAAGGCTCTGCTGGTGCGAGCCTCCTCTACGAAGGTGCTGCGCACGGGATCTTTTCAGAACGGGCCCAGCTGAGGATTCCCAGTGTGCTCTGGATGCTTCCCAGCGTGCTGCAGGACTCACAGGCCCTCCCCATGTATTCTGCAGGGGGGACGCTGCGTTACCTCCCTGGGACGTAGGTTCCCGCTCAAAATGTGCTCTCTCCCCTGGGGCATGGCTGTCTCTGGACACTTCCCAGCCACCCATGCCTCTTTTATCCCCGTCCCAGCACCCTTCCTCCTCCCTAGGAACACGCCCCCAGTCCCCGTACAGCAGCACTCTCCTGCACCAAGGCCTTTAGTGCTGCTACTGTCCCGGACCCACTGCCACCACAATGACACAGGATGCAGCAATGATGATGTTATTAATTTATTGAGTGCTAGAAAATGGAGGTGATGATCTGGGAGAGGTTGGTGTCCACCCAGTAGGAGATGTTGTTGTCATCTCAGGTGCCTTCAGTGCAGCAACCTTTGGTGGGTTGAGGCGTGTCCCGCCGCACCGACTGACTGTCACCATTTGACCCACAGGCTGTCAGGTGGAGAGAAGTGCTTCATGGAAATCACTCTCTGTTCCTGTGGAAGCTGAGGCCGTTTGTCCCGTTCCCTGGAAATGACACGGCATTAGCGCAGAGAAAGGGACGCAGGCTCATTTTGCAAAGCGTCAGCCTGCAGGGCTCTGATTCTTGCGCCGCTTTTCCAGCCTCCCAGGACAGCTCGGGGCGACCCGTGGGGCTCACCGCACCTCCGGCAGGCCCTGTTTTGCATGGGAGTGTCCGGCTAGGTGTCAGCCCTACGGCCGGGCAAGTCTGTGGGGAGAGCTGATGGGCCTCTGGAGGTCTGCTTTTCTTGGAAGCCCTCCCAGACTAGACCTTTGCGGTTCCCTGCTCCCCACCCACAATCCCTTCTGTGCAGTATGAATCTCGGTTGCTTACCTGTGCCTAATGTCTTCACCATGCTCTCCAGAGCCGGTAGGCAATCCACGGCAGCCGAAATATATACCAGTCTCTCGATAAATCTATTAAGAGGCAGATGAGCAGGATTTGCATACGGAAGCCCCAGAGGTGGCGCAGGATGTCAGGCACGCTGAAGGCCTTTTGCTCGGTGCGTGGGGACTGCTGCTTTGGGCCCTCTGGAACAAGAGACTCGCTGACTCTGTACGGGACCCATTTGGGGTGTGGAGAAAGGCCAAGCCAGAAGGGCCAGTTGGAGGCACGGCGCTCAGTATTAATGGGCAGCCTCTTCTCAGGATGCACAAGTTTTTTGTCTCCATTCCGCGGACAGGAGTTTAGTCCGATCCAGCAGAGCCAGTTGGAGGTCTGGCTGTTAGTGTCAGCCGGGCTCTGCTCCTCTTGAAAGACCTTGTTTTTCTTCCCATCCTGGATCTTGGTGGAGCTGGCGGTTTGTTCAAACCAGAAGAACCAGTTGGAGGGCTGCCACTTGGACTCAACTGGATGCTGCTCCTTGGGAAGGACCTGGCCTTTCTTTGCGTCCTCAGTCTTGGGTGAGCAGGTGTTCAGTCCAATCCAGCAGAGCCAGTTGGAGGGCTGGCTCTTGGATTCAACCGGGCTCTGCTCCTTGTGAAGGACCTGGCCTTTCTTGGCGTCCCCGACCTTTGTGGAGCAGGTGTTTAGTCCAAACCAGCAGAGCCAGTTGGAGGGCTTCCACTTGGACTCAATGGGACGCTGGTCCTCGTGAAGGACCTGGCCTTTCTTTGCGTCCGCGGTCGTGGTGGAGCAGGACGTTAGTTCAAACCAGCAGGGCCATTTGCTCTCCAGAGCCGGTAGGCATGCCTTAGTAGCCAAAATGCAAACCAGTCTACCAATAAATCCAGAACGATCAATGCTGCCGGGTGTTGCAAGAGGAAGTCGCAGAGGTGGCGCAGGGTGTCAGGCACGCTGAAGGCCTTTTGCTTGGTGCGCGGGGACTGCTGCTTTGGGCCCTCTGGAACAACAGACTTGCTGACCCTGTTCGGGACCCATTTGGGGTGTGGAGAAAGGCCAAGCCAGAAGGGCCAGTTGGAGGCACGGCGCTCAGTATTAATGGGCAGCCTCTTTTCGGGACGTACAAGTTTTCTGTCTTCATTTCCTGGACAGGTGTTTAGTCCAATCCAGCAGAGCCAGTTGGAGGTCTGGCTGTTGGTGTCAGCCAGGCTCTGCTCCTCTTGAAAGACCTTGTTTTTCTTCCCGTCCTCGATCTTGGTGTAGCAGGAGTTTTGTCTAAACCAGCTGAGCCAGCTGGAGGGCTGGCTCTTGGACTCAACTGGATGCTGCTCCTTGGGAAGGACCTGGTTGGTGTTCCCATCCTCGATCTTGGTTGGGCAGGCAGTTACTCCAAACCAGCAGAGCCAGTTGGTGGTCTGGCTCTTGGCCTCAATCGTAGGCTTGTTCTCATGAAAGATGTGTTTTTTCTTGCCATCCTCCATCTTGGTGGAGCAGGTGGATAGGCCAAACAAGCAAATCCAGTTAGAGGCCTTGCTCCTGGTCTGAACCGGGTGCTGCTCCTCGGGGAGGACCTGGTTTTTCTTGCCATCCTCCATCTTGGTGGAGCAGGTGGATAGGGGAAACGAGCAGAGCCAGTTGGAGGTCTGGCTCTTGGTCTGAACTTGGCGCTGCTCCCCGGGGAGGACCTGGTCTTTCTTCGCATCCGCCATCTTTGTGGAGCAAGTGGATAGGCCAAACGAGCAGAGCCAGTTGGAGGTTTGGCTCTTGGTCTGAACCGGGCTGACGTCCTCATGAAGGACATGGTTTTCTTTCCCATCCTCCGTCTTGGTGGAGCAGGTGGTTAAGCCAAGCCAGCAGAGCCAGATGGTGGTCTGGATCTTGGTTTCAACCGGACGCTGCTCCTCGTGAAGGACTTGGTTTTTGTTCCCATACTCAATCTTGAGGGGGCAGGTGGTTAGACCAAGCCAGGAGAGCCAGCTGGAGGGCTGGCACTCGGTCTCTAAGGGATGCTGCTCCTCGGGAAGGAGCAGCTTTTTGTCCCAATTCCGGTCCCAGCTGAGACAGCTGGGAAGGTCAGGAATTGGAGACATGAAAGCAAGTAAGATCAGGAAGAGAGTCAGGCTGAACTTCATCCTGTTCTCTCCCAAGGACCACTCTCAACACACAAGCGGCTGTCACTCAGAGGGAGCTCCAGCAGCGACTGCCAGGACGGAGCGACCGCCCCACGTGTCTGAGCTGGGGGAGGCTTCCAGCATGACTAAATAAAGGCTGATGTCACGCCCCGCCCTGTGATGTCACAATGCCTTTCCCCGGTGTGGGTGCACCCGTGCACCCAGCTTGGGGCTGGGGACCCTACACCCAAATCCCACCGGCGTGTTCCACCTCCCCTTTCTTCCAGTCCGTCTGCACTCTGTAATTTTCATGAGCACACGAGGTCATAGAATCATAGAGTAGCCTGGGTTGAGAAGGCCCACAATGATCACCTAGTTTCAACCCCCTGCTGTGTGCAGGGCCGCCAACCACCAGACCAGGCGGCCCAGAGCCTCATCCAGCCTGGCCTTGAGTGCCTCCAGGGATGGGGCATCCACAGCCTCTTTGGGCAGCCTGTTCTCGTGTGTCACCAGCCTCTGTGTGAAAAACTTTCTCCTACTGTCTAACCTAAATGTCTCCCGTCTTAGTTTAAAACCATTCCCCCTTGTCCTATCAGTATCCAGCCTCGTAAGCAGACGTAAACAGAGGTGAGGTGATCCTCTCCCATCCTTTTGACCCCTTCAGTCCAACGACAGTGAATATTGGATTAATTTCCTTTGTTTATACGTGGGAAAGAAAATAAAAGAATATATGATAGTACAGACCAAGAGATTTGAGCCTTTGCTTTTCCATTTCCCGTAGCAGTGCCTGTATTTGTCCTCTCCTCCTCAGCAACACAGTGTTCTCCCTGACGCAGAGTCACAGAAGTGTAGGGGCTGGAAGGGCCGTCTCGATCTAGATGATCGAGGCCAACCCCTCTGCCAAAGCAGGCTGCGTAGACCAGGTTGCACAGGTAGGCGTCCAGGCAGGTCTTGAACATCTCCAGACAAGGAGACTCCGCAGCCTACCTTGGCAGGAGTTCCAGTGCCCTGTCACCCTCACCGTGAAGACGTTCCTATGCACGTTTGTGCAGAACTTCCCATTTTGGCCGTTTCCCATTGTCCTGTCACCACGCACGGCTGAAAAGAGCTTGGCTTCGTCACTTTACTCTTCTTTAGCAGGTCATATCCCGGGGTGTAGTGATACATGTCATTGTCCCTTCCCAGTTGGAAGACTCTATGCTTTCTGTTTTTAAACCTCTTCTGGTTCCTGTCTGCTGAATTTTCCAGTCTATCCAGGTCTTGCTTATTGGTAGCATAGCATTCTGTTGTGTCTGCTATTCCTTTCAAGTTCGTATCATCAGTGAACTTGCTGAGGGTGGACACTATCCCCTCATCAATGTCGTTGTTGAAGATGTTGATGAAGACCGGATCCAACATCAATCCTTTGGGAACACTGGTTGATACAGGTCTCCAACTGGACTCTGTGCTGCCGATCAGAACCCTTTGAGCTCTGCCAGTCAGCCAGATCTTAACCCACCTCACTGTCCAATCATGAATTTCACACTTCCTCATCTTTGTTGTAGGATTGTTGTAATGAAGTTTAATTGTTATATTTTTTCTTCATTTACCTTAGAAGGATTTTTCCTCCTTACCATTCATGTTGCTTATGAAGTACCCGCCTTACAGTAATTTTCAGCTGGGCACATTCCCTAAACTGCTCATATTTGACCCCTTGTTTGCTTGCAAGCTTTCTGAAATCTTATGCCCCATGCAGTGTTAAATGGATATCAGACTACCAGAGAGCATTCTGGAGATGCTGGCCTGGCTGGGCCACTGCGTATCCTACAGGCTCTGCTAGCTGCCTTGGGAGATTTATTTGCAGTACACCTGTCTCGACTGCTGCAAGGTCTGTATTTTTGAGTGACTTCAAACACTTCTCAAGAAATAGCTGAGCAGTGGTGAGACTAGGATTCTTTGTTTCCTTATCTAACCACTCAGAAAAGACTAATGGGTAAACAGAGACAGCAGTCACCTTTGCTATTTTAGGTAAAACTCTGAACAGGTAGATAACAGCAGGACAAGGGAAAATGGTTTAAAGTTGAAGGAGGGAAGATTTAGGTTGGATGTCATGAGGAAGTTCTTTACTGTGAGAGTGGTGAGGTGCTGGATCAGGCTGCCCAGAGAGGTTGTGGATGCTTCATCCCTGGAGGTGTTCGGTTGAATGGGGCCTAGGGCAGCCTGGTCTAGTATTAAATGTGGAGGTTGGTGGCCCTGCCTGTGGCAGGGGGGTTGGAGTTCATGATCCTTGAGGTCCCTTCCAACCCGAGCCATTCTGTGATCTGTTGATGAATCCACAAAAGTGAAGCACAGTGAAGCACATTGGAGATGCTCTCTGAAAAGTTTGCCCTATTGTCAGAGTTGCTGTGAATCAGCATCCTGTAGAGACCACATGAAATGAGATTCATTTCACTTAACTTTATCTGTTTGAAAGAGAAGTGCATAATTTTAAGAACTTGTCTGGGCTTCTGCTAGAAAGAAGAGAGAGAAGCTCTCAGGACACAGTGCCATCCTCCTCAATCAGGTACCTAAAATAGCTGGTTGGATGGTTTTGAGATGGAGTCATGAGCAAGAAGCACTCTTTGAATAGGACTTCATCCAAATAGTCTGACTGGCAAGCAAAAAATGGTCACTTCCAGTTCTTCTTCCATCATGGCATGGGACATTAGCTAACTTTTGTGTTTATTAAATAAAGGCAGTCAACACTAGAAGAGAATTATTCCCAGGAATGCAAACATTATTAACTCAATTGAACTGGTATTCTTTTCAAAGAAAACCCTGAAACAGTACTTAAAAGACCATAGCAGTACATGTCCTTTTGAGCTGAGAATGTGTCCCCCTCACTTTCCCAGACTCTTTTTCCATCTGACTGCAGAACTTTGCCTATACTATTTGCTTCTGCAATGAAAATGTGTCTATATATAGTGACGTAAGATAACAGACTTGCTTTTATACATAAGCCCATTGATTTAATAAATAGATAAGTGTGTAAAGGTTGAAGTTAGATAAAGAAGCCAGCTAATTAACCATGCAGTCATGTCTTTATCCCAGAGCTATATTTAGTTGCTGCTTAGGAAGTGAAGAGTGAGTAGGTCTGAGCTTGATTGCATTCAGCCCTGTTTTGGCAGGGGAGAGGCAGCAGGTTTGTATTTACATCCAGGAACAAGAGTACCATTTCTGTGACATGACAGTGGTAGTGCTTTGCTGCTTACATCCATGTTTGGAGCAATTTACACCCTACGTGCAATTTACACCACTGTTAAAGCAGCTGCAGGATTTGTCCCAGCAGATTACCATTCATTTACAAATCCAGCTGGCTGGTTGGAAGCTCCCAAAGGAGTACTTGATTGCCAATTACTCTGTTTCTCCTTTCTATCAAATTGGCAAGAGACAGTAACTAAATTGATTTAAAATTATTTATGTTGCATGTAGTCTCAAAACCTTGCAAGCAGGTTATTATGCTCAGTTGCATGGTGGTGGTTCACCCCTTGAATTGTGTTTTTGGGATTGCTCATCATGTGCCCAGTTTAAAAACTTGCTTGTGCTACATTAGCTGTGTTTCCTATCAGATAATTCTGCCTTCTTGTTAGAAAACAATGTGTTGTTGTAAAAGGCAAGCACAACTTGCTTATAGGTTTAGGCAGATGAAGTTAAAAACATTAATATGGAGTTATTGTTGGTTTTGGTTTTTGTTTTTAAAGTTGTCACAGTCACAAAAGAGCCAAATTGTCTATCACTGTGAGAACAAATGGTGTCTTTGTTTATCCTCTGCAAACTGTTATGGGACAAGGAGTTTATTAACTAGGGAAGGCTAGTGCTTGGAGCTGAGCTGTGTTGTACTAAGGCTGCTGTGACGGAGTTATCTGTGTCCGTGACAGGGGACATAGACCCCCCATCCCCAAATAAATAAGAAAGAAAGAAAGAAAGAAAGAAAGAAAGAAAGAAAGAAAGAAAGAAAGAAAGAAAGAAAGAAAGAAAGAAAGAAAGAAAGAAAGAAAGAAAGAAAAAGAGGGAGGAAAAAAAAGTGTTAAGTTTTACAGCCAGTCTGGCCGAACCCCATGACTAATGAGGCAGAGAACTCATGGGTCTGCACCGTGGGAGAGGGGAAAAGGAGGACAGGTAGGGAGATAGTAGATGAGTCTAAGAACCGTGGCTATGGTCTGAGAGGAGTATTAATTTTCTAAAACATGATCTCAGAATGCAAGATAATACAATACAACACAATACAATCGGAACTGAGATCAACAAATCTAAAGTGTCCAAAAGCAAGGTCTTACTGTACCACTGCAGGTGAAAGCAGCCAGGGACCACATACTTCTCTGCGGGGAACAGAGAGAGCCTGCTGACCTACCAGGAGCTCCATCTTTCCTCTTCTGGGCAAGAAGTCCTCCTTTCCTCCAAGAGGCAAATGCCCCACTGATTTACATGATGTTATGATGTAGAATACCAACAACAAAAAATGACAAAATCATGACAGCTGTCAGCAGCACCCTGCCTCTCTGCACCCTGCACTGTGTGTGGCCTTGCTGTGAAGACCTGTGGAATCACAGCTGCTGTGAGCTGTAGCCTCGTGCAGTTCCCTCTGGCTGGTTCTTGGCTTCAGCTGTTCAGAGCATGGCCTTTATTTGATCAAAGTTTATAGGGCAGATTTTGAACTGAATAATAGAATAACAGAATATCTCAAGTTGGAAGGGACCCACAAGGATCATCAGTCTAATTCCCACCTCCACACATCTCCAACCAAAATCCAAACCCAGTGTCTCAGAGCACTCTCCGAATGCCCCCTGAGCTCCGGCAGCTCGGGCCGTGCCCACTGCCCTGTGCAGGCTGTTCCATGCCCACTACTCTCTGGTGCAGACCCTTTCCCTCACCCCCAGCTGCCCTCCCCTGTCGCAGCTCCATGCCGTTCCCTTGGGCCCTGTCGCTGTCACACAGAGCAGAGCTCAGCGCTGCCCTCCGCTCCCTGTGAGGAGCTGCAGCCGCCATCAGGCCTCCCCTCAGCCTGCTCTGCTCTGGGTTGAGCACACCACAGACCTTAGCTGCCCCTCATATACCTTGTCCTCCAGACCTTACACCATCTTTGTAGCCCTTCTTTGCATATTCTTTAAAAGTTCTTTGTCCTTTGTTTGTTGTCATGCCCAGAACTGCACCCAGTGCTTGAGGCGAGGCCACACATTGCAGAGCAGAGGGGACCGTCCCTCCTATATACTGGTGGCTGTGATGGTCTCCCAGGGCATGCTGCTGACTCACACTCCACTTGCCATCAATCAGAACCCTATATTCCTTTCCACGGACATCTCTCCATCCTCTCATCCCCCTGTCTGTATATAGATCCTTAGTTGTCCCATACCAGAGGACAATTAGCATTCCCAAAAGCTTCTTTCTGCAGTAAATTAATGTGGATATCCTTCCTGTCTGAACACACAACAAATACAAGGTGCTTAGGCTTGACGTAGGCAATACAGGCAGTAGTGTGAGGATCCTATTTGAGACGGAGTTCATTTCACCCAGGGTGGAGTGGTATTGCTTTTAGGAAATGAGCTTCAAGCATTTATGAGCATCAGCTTTTGGAGCACTTATAATTTGGGAGAGAAAACAGCCAGCATTTGGACAGAGAAAAGCAAATATATCTGTGACACAAAGGCTTCTCCCTTGCCAAATTCAAGTTCATCTTCCCAAACTGAAGGACAGTGGAAATTTTCAGACAGGTCTGATTTACTAGCAGTTGTAATAAAGTGATTGTACTGCCTGCAGTAAAAATTTTGAAAGGACTCACCGTGATGCAGACAGTCTGGCCTGGAAAATCTCAGTCTGAGTGGCTGCAGTTGGACTAGCAGCTAGTAAGCTGCTGAGAACAGTATTTGTGTATGGGCTTTTAGGGCAAGCATAGCAACAGGAAATGGTACTGACCACTGCTCCAACAAGCATGGATTTGTGCATGCAACTCCATAGCACAGCCAGTTGTTGTCCATATAGCATTTAATGTAGGTGGCAATCAAAACAGTCTGTTCCTGTGCACAAGTGATATGTAGAGAGGTTAAAATATCAGCTTGGTTTTAGAGTGCTATTATACTGGAATATAATATCCTCTGTGACAGTTGACATTGTTCAAAGAGCAGCCCTGAAAAGCAGAACAGAGCTGTCAGTAGGTAGCCAGGAAAAGGTCCCAGCGCTGTGAGCAGGCTGCAGCCCTGCGTTCACATTCATATTGCTGCTCAGCCGTGTTAAACAGCCACCAGCCTGCAGTGAAGAAGTGGATGATTTCAGTGATGGGCAGACTTTATACAGGCAATTTGTAAAGCCTTTGGTAACAGTGTTAGATAAACAAGACACTATTACACAGCTGACCAGCTAAGTTGAGCTTTAGCCATTAATCCTGCTTGGTAAGCACATTATCACAGGGAATTCACTAGTCTAGACACTTTTTGTGATTTTTAACTTTGGTATGCAGTTACTTTAAAATAACAAGCTTTGAAAGGAAAATTGTCTGAAATGGCTAGTTCTTCACTGTGAGCATTAAGGACCATCTAGAAGAGAAAACATTAAGCACTAAAGGGCTCTTCAATCTAGGGAAGAAAGGCAGAGCACAAACTGGGGGCTGAAAGCAGTAGACAAGCAAATTCGTGTAGAAAGTGAGATGCATTTTTAAGTTACAGTCCATTGGAACAAATTATCACTGAAACTGGATTTTTCTCTCTGTAAACAAATTAGGCTGGTTGTCTTGCTGGCTCAGTGAATGACAGATTCCTCTGTACAGTAGTGACTAGGAGATGCATATATACAGATCAACCCATATAGTTTGATAGTTTTCTGAACTTAAATACTTAACACCAACTGCTTATCCATACTGCTTCCCAAGATATCCATTACATCCTTCTCCTTTCTTTCCAGCTTGCTTATTGTGCACATTGGTGCACATGACCTTTAAATTTTGGGTTTGGTGATTTTTGACATATTTACACATCTAGGTGACCTGGCATCTCACTGCATCCAGGCACAGCTGCCATAAGAAGGTCAGTGTTGTCCAAAAGGAGTTAAATAACTGCTCTTCTGCAATCCTACTTCCACAGGCATCTCTCAGTGCCCTTATCTTGCAGTCTGCTCAAAATCTTGTGTGTGTATCATCCTCCGGCCCAAAAGAGCTTGTACTGCTTCTTGATTAATTGGCTGTGAGATGTAGATCTCACCTGAGCTAGTTCTAAGGAAACTTGTATTAATCACACCAATGCAAGAATTACATGGCAAGCCTAGTCAGTGACTGCTTTAAAAATCTTTGAGAGACTTGAAAGCACAGAGACCAGAGCCATACTTACATTCTTCTGATAGCTAAATAAAGCCTTCACAGTATGCGTAGTGCTCCAGCAGGCAATTGAAATGAAGCATCTGGATTTCCTTAGTGTATCACAAAAAAAAAGGAGGAAAAAGAAAGAGGCTTGTGGCTGAGGAATGAATAGTCTTTGAATCCATGTGCTGTGCAAGGAGCCCTCTGGAGATGGCTCTTTAAAAGATCATAGAATCATTTAGATTGAAAAAGACCTTCGAATTCATCAAGTCCAGCCATCAATCTGACCTACAATGTCCTATCCGTAAACCATCTCCCTTAGTGCCATGTCCACATGTGAAATACCTCTATACCTGCAGGGAGGCACACATAGCTTAGATAAGACCAGACTTTTGGTATCATGTGGGTGCGTTTTCCCGACTGCTTCCTTTCGATAGTCGTCATCTTGTTTCCTCTGCCTTGATATTATAGGTGGCCCACAATGTAAAGGATATTGAACAGCTCCTTTGTTATAGAATCAAAGAATAGCTTGGGATGGAAGGGACCTTAACAGTCATCTCAGGAACTGTACCCATTCTGTGCTCTGCAAGAGGCAGGGAGCAAATGAAGTACTGATAGGGATGAAACTAATTGCACTTTGTGTCCCAAGCACAGGCAGAGGCAGCTACAGATAGCCTGGGCACGTTGACTGCCCAATGTTTGCATGCTGGGCTTTGTGAGGTGCCCAACATGACACAACATACGATTGTCTGCAATTAAAATGCTTTGTTATTAATTATTTAAATGTAATTAAATTACGCTTAATTGACTGTGCAAACTCACGCCTACACCTTAACTCTGCTGCAGCTCTGCATAATGTTACCTACATACCAGCTTTTTTGGAAAAGCAAATCTACTCATTAAGCAGGTGTTCCCTTCCTTCCTTAATTCTGGTTTTTCACTAACAATTTGCCCTGGGGGGAACCTGATTATTCACTTGCAGTTAGAGAAAATCATGGCCTATTGGGAGTGAGGTGGTGTGGGAGTTCTTTTCACCTGCCTTGAAAGTTTTTCTTTTCTGTTGATTTTTTTTTTTTTTAATTGTTATTATTATTTTTAATTCTGACAGCAAATTAAGCTCTGGAAAGAAGTATTAAGAAAGCCTACGCTTTATGGGGGAATGGGTTTCTGTTCCAAGAGGGTTTGTTTTCAGCAGGATTTCTCACTTCCACTTTCACTGACTCAGGCTGCCGTGCTTTTCTCCTTCCCAGCCAACCCAGTTCATCATTGCTTCACCTTATTTTTATTTTTCACTCTTTCTGTCCCTGAAATATATTTCTCCTTCACACTGCTGTCCGTCAAAACCTTCTTATTCCTGATATCCCATTCTGCTCACTGTTGCCTGGTTAACTGTCCCTTCTCTCCTTTCCATTTTTTACCCTCCCGCATCTCCCCAGCATCACATAATGAGGAACAGATTGGATTCCTTAGTAGGCTCATCGTCGAGGAGCACCATGTTGATGCCAGGTTGAGCTGATATGATATGATGTTACAGATACAAGTTGGAAATAAGTAACCGTGATTATTGTGGCACATTGAGATTCTTGGCTCTGCCCCAAGGGATTTAAAAAAGAAAAAAAAAGAAGGAAAAAGGAAAAGTGTAGGGAGAAACCCGCTAAATGATCTATTGAAGCTTGCTTAGAGAAAAAAAAAAAAAAACAAACAACCATGCAGAGCAGCAGCTATATTTCTTTGGAGTTGATTTTGTAATGATTCCATCAATCATTCTACTTCATATAATTTCATTTACAAAATAAAAAGTAATGTACTTTTTCTTTCCATTTGTTTGCACTTGTTTGAAAGGTCTCCCGTGGCAACTGGGAGTGAATACTTTGAGAACAGTATAAACTGATCACTTAGCAGGTGTTGGTGTCCTACATGGGCATCATACAGGATGGCTGATAGATGGTATTTCACTTCCCCACGTACTGTTTGTATACGGTGTTTTCCATTTTCTAGAAGCCTATGGTCTAACAATACAGAGATGCACTGTGAATAGTTATTTCTTCCTTGTGGAGCCCTTTTCCAGATAAAGAACATTTGAGATATTCACCACTGATATGAAATAATAACCTTAATTTTAGATTTGTTTCTGATTTATTTTGATTAATTATGAAGAACTTGCATTTAGCATGATTCATATGAGCTTTATGGTACTCTTCGGTGCTTTGGTACCCATATATAGTATTTATTCATGGCCTATTCATGTTTCTATAGTATCTATTCATGGACTGTTTTTCATCTTAAGTTCTTGATTATGATGAATAAACAGATAAAGTTGTGCTACATGATATTTTTAGTTTTCATTCCAAATCTCATTTTATTCAAGATAGAGACCTGCTGAACAGATTGAGAGTTCTGCATTAAGACTTTGCAAAGTCATCTTCTACAGCATCCTTTTTTACAACTGCCTAGAGCTGGGACGCTGAAGGAAAAGGAAAAACAGTTTACAGCCTACAGATCACAGAATCATAGAATGATGCCATAAATTCATTTCCTGCTTAAATCTGTTAGTTATGCTAATATGAGTGCTGTATTGGCAATGCTGGTCAGGAAATACGGCAAGCTTTTCATGTTGACTCTACAGTTCTGTGCTCCTCCACACAGAAACATTGCTCTAGTCTAGCATGAAGTCCTGTAGCATCCTCATGGGGAAGGAGTATGAAGTCATCATTCTCTAATTAATTAAGGCAGTTTCTAGCTTACCTCATGGATAGACCAATTGTGGCACCTAACACATGCCTGCTTATGGTGGTTAGAAAAACTTCTTGCTCTTTTATGTCTCTCTCCTTTGCCCAGCTCATGGGTATGGTAGAGAGGATCCATGAGCTGATTTGGGGCAGATTTGTGCAGCATGCATGGTGCATATTCAGTGTTCAGTAAACAGAAACCACCCAATTTCCTACTCTACTAGTGGTACATTGAAAACTTACAGCAAATCATGTAGGTCCAGGTCCTGAAAAGTATGGAGGAGGATTCTCTTGATCTTGGGGGGAATTTGATACCACGTACTTCTAGTCTGTCAGCAGGGATAAAAGTTATCTCTTGCTGGTTCAAATCATTAGCTGGTGTGAGGTGTTCCAGTGCCAGGGAGATGAGAGCCCTCTGTGGGTACAAGGACATTTGAGGCATGATGGTGTTTCCATTGTAGTTAGTTGGCTGGGTCACTGAAACACCAGTTCCTGTGGGAAATACTGTTGCAAATTTAACCTTTCTTGCAGAGACACTGGATATACTTTTGTCGTGATGGTAGAGGTTGATGAGTTTTCAAAATTGGTCCCCTCTCATTGCATGGATCAGCAGATAGAAGAAGGGAGAGCAGCAGACGTCAGCAACCACAAGGCTCTTTCCCCGCGCAGAAGTGCAAAGTTAATACACACTTTTATAAACATTCAGCTATTGAGGCTCGGCTCTGCCTTGCAGTTCTCTCCTATTCCCAGGCGCGAGTGACAGGTTTGACAGCACTGTTTGGCTGAGGTTCTGTGTGCTGCTAAGAGTAAGGTTTTGACATCGTCATACTGTGGGATGACATTGCATTGTAAGCGAGGTGGGAGAGCAGATGTGTGACTCTTGAGACTTAACATTGGTATTAAGAATCTTTTTTTAAGATTGTGTATGAAAATGTTAATGAATACTCCTGCCATTTACATATTTACTGTAAGCCATGACTCCAGAAAAAAACAGTGTAAGCGCATAATAGCTTGTCGATTACCCTGCTCTAGGGCATGCTGGACAAGGAGAGGAAGGAATCAGTGCAGACTCTAATTCTAAACCTGTGTTAAGTGCAGCTGTCAACAAGTGCATCCTAAGGCTGCTTTGCCTTGTGCCAGATGACATTAAATGGATCACTGATCACTTAACAGAAAATGAATATTGACAGCTTTAGGATATTTGTTAAGAAAAGAAAAAAAAACAAAACATAAACACACAAACCAATACCACCACCAAAAACATTTTTCTGTGAAGCTTGTTTCATATTCATTACACAGAGAAGCAAACTTTTAAGGATGAACTATTTGCTTTTCCAGCTGGTTATTAAAGAGAAAAAGAACTTCTGCTCCAGATGAGATAGTAATATTCTTTTCTTGAAGAGTAGAGAGTTGTCTTTGCTGTCTCATAGAGGAACGCTGTCATGAGCCTTTCCTCCACCAAATACCACTTGTTTGGGCAGCATGAGAAGTAATGGCCTTATTCCACATGTGTAAATCCAAAGCTTTGTAAGAATCTGCTTTTTGCATTCCAAGGAATATTTTAGATCCAGTTTCTATATCATGCTGATTCCAACAAAAATGAATGGAACCCTTCCCACTCCTTTTATTTATTTATTTCTCCCCACAAAACCCTCAGCCTGTTTAATGGCTAAATGATTAAATTAGTATGACCATATAGTATGCAAACACATACTGCAAGGAGTACAAATCCATGGGAAGTCACCCGCTGTTTGTCTTTAGGTTTTCAGTTGTAAAGGCATTTTCCCTCCAATCTAAATCTAAGATGTGGTCCCATTGTGTTTGCTTTATACATCAGTGGTGATGGTCTAATAATGTATTCTTTGATCATCTGGCCCAGCTGTCTCTTTGCTTTCATAACAATAAGCTTGGGCATTAAGTGAGATGGCCAAAATTTGTCTTGTGTGGTTCTCTCCCTCCCCGCATGGAGCAGTGTGTGTGTGCACAGAAATGTTTTGCTTGGTAGTGCTTTTGCTTTTTGTTTTTAAATATGCGTGCCTGTATTCCTGGAGGAATTACATTTGCAATCTTGGACTGGACCCTGAGGAGGCTGTCATGCATGCCCTTGTTTTTTAACCCATAATCTCTTGTGTTGGTGATGAGGGCTGAGGAGAAGCATCTACCTTGGGCTTCTTTGGGGCAGAATGGGTGGAAAGCTGCATACCTTGAGGGAAAGAAGGCTGATGAGTCATTCTGCTGAGGATTTGGAGCCTGGTTCTGAGTGGGGAGAAGGCACCACAATCACCTCATAACACACAGAGATCTCTTCACAGTGTCCTTGTCTGGGCAGACCCTATGCTGTAGGACAAAGCAGGCTGGCCTGAAAGAAATCAGGTGTTTGGCTGCAGTGCAGTTGCCCAGAGCCTTGCCCATCAGTCGAAACCCACGGGTTTTTTTATGCTTTTGACTGTTTTAGGTCAAAGCCTTCAGAGCTGTTGTGGCAGAAAGCTGTGCCTGGGTGGTGGGCAGTGCCAGCTCTGCTCCCAGCGCCTTTCTCTGTGAAGCAGAGGCTGTTGCTGTTTTTTGCTTTTTGTGGCGGGTTTTGGGGGTTATTTTTTCAGATTTATTTAATGAAGATTTCTACAGTGTGCTGTGTCACAGAGCAGCAAAACAGCACTAACGGCAGGACAAATCTGATTTGTGCTTGCTTGTGGGTTTTTTTGTTTTCTTCTGATTTCAAACGGCGTTCCTGTGAGAATTGTTTAAATGTGTTTTGTTCTATACCTACCCACGCCTGTTTGTTTCCAGTTGCTTAAGAAGCAGTGGGTGAGAGGAACGCTGACAAATTCACCAACATTTCAATAAAAATAAAAAATATATAAATTAAAGACCTCTTAGTACTGTAAAGGCTGTGTGCAAGGTTCCTTGTAATGTTTGAGAACAGTCTGGGATTATCTCCAATGATAAGGAGTGCTGCACCATTTCCAGGGGGTGTAGTACATTTCCAGGGGAAGAGTAGCATTTGGGGAAATGTTCACCAAGGAAATTTTCCTTGCAGTAAATACAAAAATGGATAAAGCAGACGCGTACAGTAACTGTAGCATAATGTCATCTGCTATTTATTTCTGAAATCTAAAGCAAACAAATGTGATCTAATGGATAAAATGGTTGTTTTGAAAGTCAAAGAAGAAAGAGTAGTGTGCCCTGCTCCACGGATAATGCCTTTTTTGTTTGTGTTAAAAACAGAAATAATCAAATACACTGGCCAAAGCTCAAACAATTTCAGACAAAGAATACAAGGAAAAAAAAAAAAAAGGCTTAAAGCTGGGGAAAAATTGTTTAAAAATATTGTGCTATTTCATGGGAGCTATAGTCCAAGTGCCTTGGTTTTCATCTACACTGAGAGCTTTGTGGTGAGACCACATTCCTCTGCTGCATGTTTGCTGCAGGAAGCTCTGAGCTGTGGGACTGAGCGCTTGGGCATGTGCTGAGCCATGCGCACGGCACAACCAGCCATAATGCCCACAAGCTCAGGAAAAAGTATTTGTACTTTGATATCATTAGGTTAGACATTAAGAAGAAATTCTTTACTTAGAGGGTGATGAGGCCCTGGCACAGGCCCAGAGAATATGTAGGTGCCTCATCCCTGAAGGTGCTCAAGGCCATGTTGGGTGGGCCCTGGGCAGCCCATGACAGGCAGTTGTAGCTAAATGATTTTTAAGGGCCCTTCCAACCCAAGCCATTCTATGATTCTGTGATCCCACTGTTTCTGCAATGCCTGACATAGTTCCCGCTGTGTCCTCTAGGTACTTCTTTTACTGGTAAATGTATTAACAATATTCTCTTAGGTCTGTTACTAAGAGCTTTGCATTTTGTCAGTAGAGTAGGCGTGAAAATATGACCCTAGTAGAGAACGTTTTTTCCTGACTCATAAAATGATCTGGTTATTTCTGCGAGCTCTGCTTACCTTTCACATCTTCTTAATCTTCCTTTTAACTCTTCCGGCTGTAGGCACATACATGGATCTGTTGGGACCAGGAGGGATTTGGGTAGCTGTTCTGCTTGTCCCCACTTAGTGGATTTTTCTTCAGGCTGAGGAATGGTCTCACAGTGCCCAAACTGGCTTCCATTCCATTAATCTGAAAGAGGTACACCTGGTGTAATCCAGCAGTTTGGGCATGCAGCTGTAAGAGCAGACTTGATGATAAGTCTCCCAATTGCAGCCATGATGGCAGTGGGATCCCTAATGGAGACAGCATAACTTTGAGATCCTCAGCACTTACAGACCTGCTCCAAATGCGTTTTATTGCTGTTAATATAGGCATAGAGTTGCTTGTTCTGATCAAGTCAAAAAATTTAAGACCCTGAAGGACTATTCTTAATCTTTCTGAATAGTGGAAATGATATATTGCTCAGTGATTCTTTTAGCTTTCTGCTAGAATACAACATTTGCTCCTTTTTGGCATTATTATTTTTTTTCAGTCCTTTTTCTGCATCTCCTTTCATACTTCACTGCTTTGTTAGATAAAGTAAAAGCTCCCTTGATATCGCTCCATTACTAAAATATTACATCTATAAAGATATTTTCCTCCAGTCCAAGATTTAGAGACCTGCTTAATAATAAGTCTGCTGTTACAGTATAGTTGCATTTCTCCAAAGCGCTGGACTTGGTGACACCAAGTCTTTTGATAAAGCTTGTAGGAAGAAGGTAACAGTGAGGAGATTGTTTCTTTGTAGGTGCCTCTGGAAACAGTTCTTGAGCTTATACTGCATAGTATTTTTAGCAGCAACCTAGACAGAGGTATGAAATCTTTACAGATGACATAAAGATAGTTGAAGGTACTGAAAGTGAGGAGGCTACCTCTCATTGTAGTGCTGTAGCAAAAAGGGCTAATTCAATCCTCTCAGGCATAAAAGGAGAAGCAAAGAAGAAAATTTGTTTTCAAAATGAGTACAACCAAAAAGCCCATTATCATATTCAAGTACCAGCTATGCACACACTGAACAGAGTTCAGAGGAGACTTTAATCACTGCAAAAAGACATGGCAGCAAGGATCTCAGTGTATTTACTTTTATCAATGAGGATGTTGGTCAGTGGCTTCACTCCTGTCATTAAATATCAGAATAGTTACAGAGACAGGTAATGTATCCATGGCTTGGAGACTTTCAAATGATTTAGTTATTTCTGGAAAAAAAAAATGTATTACTGGACAGCTGTGCTTCGTGCTTTTGCCCTTGAAAACTAGAAGTCATACATCCACCTGCTCATCCTGGCCCTTGATGGCCTTTGAGTAGAATGAAGATTACCTGTGTTGCCTTCAGGAAATTTTTAATAGTCATGATTCTCCATGCTGCTGATAAATAAAATCAGTTCCTTGTTTCTCTTCTTGAACTTGTTACTTACCAGGATCAGAATGGATGTTTTTTTTTTTCACAGATCACAGAATCACAGAATCACAGAATGACCTGGGTTGGAGGGGACCTCAAGGATCATGTAGTTCCAACCCCCCTGCCTAGCAGGGCCACCAAACATACACCTTTACTAGATCAGGTTGCCCAGAGCCTCGTCCAACCTGGTCTTGAACACCTCCAAGGACGGGGCATCCACAACATCCCTGGGCAGCCTGTTCCAGGACCTAACCACCCTCCTAGTAAAAAACTTCCCCCTAACATCCAACCTAAATCTTCCCTCTTTTAACTTAAAACCATTTCCCCGTGTCCTGCTATTATCAGCCCTTATGAAGAGTTTACTCCCCTCCTGGGAGTAAGTTCCCTTCAGATATTGAAAGGCTGCAATGAGGTCGCCCCGCAACCTTCTCTTCTCCAGGCTGAACAAACCCAACTCCCTCAGCCTGTCCTCATAGGGGAGGTGCTCCAGCCCCCTGATCATCTTCGTGGCCCTCCTCTGGACCCTTTCCAAAATCTCCATGTCTTTTTTGTACTGAGGGCTCCACACCTGAACACAGTACTCCAGATGGGGCCTCACAAGAGCAGAGTAGAGAGGGACAATCACCTCCCTATCCCTGCTGACCACCCCTCTCCTGATGGAGCCCAGGATCCCATTTGCTTTCCGGGCTGCCAATATTTTTCCCCTCAATACATCATTACGTGGGCATGTGTCAGATCTCTCTCTGTCTGTTTTTATTTGATTTGGGTTTTTCTTCTCTACTCTCTGGGGAGAGAGAAACCTCATTTGAAGATAAGAGACTGAACATGATGGACGAATGCTTGCTGCTACCAATTTGGCCAACAAGTCATGTTTCTGTGGTAAGGATCATGGTGATGATTGTTTGAAGGAAGAGAAGGTTTTTCATTGTTGTGATTAACTGAGGACTTGGGAAAATTTCATCTCCTCAGTGAGGCTCATCCATCACCTAGGGCAGTCATTTTTGCTGTATCTTCCCTAATCTGCTATGTCTCCAGTAGAAGTATATGCACCAAAGCCATTCTGAATTTGAACCTCAACCATCTTGAGAGCAGTTCATCTTAAGGTCAGTAACTAAAATGGGTCTGAGGAGTTCCACCTGGAAGCCCCTGCCTCTCGTCTGCAGACACCGGACATTGGTTAGATGAATCCTCCCAAAAGTGGTTTCTCACCAAGTGTTCAGATACAGACATGCGTGATTGTTATAGAGGTCCACACCTGAGGGAGCAACCGATGCTATTTCCCGTGGGAGAGACAAGACACCATTATCTCTGAAGCTGCTTTCCCCCAGTCGTCAGTTTGACTAGAGGGAGCAGTTGTGAACCCAAAGGAAAGCTGACACGGGAGTTATCCATCTGTAGGAATAGAAGATGGCTGTGGATCAGTTCACGTAGAGGAGGTTATCTCTACGACCTTTAAAGGCTAGAAGCTTAATTTTGATTTTTAAATGAAAGCTTAAATTCTGCAGATGGCTTTGATAAGAAGGCACATGGATTTTTCTTCTGTTTGTTATTACTGCAGGGTCAGAAAAGGGTCCTACGTAAAGGATATCTGGGAGAAAAAAAAGAATTTAAAAAAAGTGTAAAGTCTTTACAGGCCCAAAGCTGTAAAGGGAAGAAATCCAGCCTTCATAGGAATGGCACATCAAAGCACTTCAGGAGGAAGGTATCTGTTTGTATTTCCACTGTAGTTCCTCTTTGCCGCCACCACCCCCGGAGCATGTTCTTGACCCCAGCAGTAAAGTATTACAGTAAAGCCTTTTGTTTTTATTTTTCATTTTTAGAAGGAAAAAAAAAAAATGGTGTCAGGCATGGGAGTGGGCAGACAGGCAGAGAGAGCAATGTTTGTCTCCCCCTGTGACAGAATGAAGTAGTCTGTAATTATGATATATTTAGTTCTGATGTGCAGCATGCTAAACATCCCTGTAAGCTGCGTTTCTTACTGCACTGGATCAGGCACTCAGATGTAGCTACTGTTAGCAACTGCCATTGTTCAGGTGTTTGCAAAATCCCTTGAAAACGGTAACTGCAGTTGTTCAAGTATTTGCTAAATTCATTGATAGTAACAAGGTGGTGTTCTGTGGATTTTCAAAAATTTTCTCCCACACTGAGTAGACATTGTGGTGCAATCTGAAGTTGAATAACAAGAGAGTCTTCTCCCTGTTTCTTTTTTCCTGCGTCTTTGCTCTAGCAGTATCAGAGTTCTTCCTGCTGGCCACAGCTTGTGACATTAGGGCTGTGTGCATGGCCAGGGCTGCTGTCTCTACCAGTCGCTGTTGTCCACCTTCCTGCACTTTAATTTATTACTCATAAAGGACACACCGACCAAAAAAGGAAAGTCCAGGAGGGTGTATCCATCCCCCAAGTGAGCAAGACAGGCAGCCAGCTATACCTAGCCCTTGAGCAGATGGTTCAGAAGGTGGGAGCTGGGAGAGCAATGCCCCTCCTCCTGTAAGTGAAGCACAGGTTTGCAACTTCATGAGGAACCTGAACTTCCATAGTCTGTGGGTCCTGATGAGATGTATCCCAGAGTCCTGAGGGAACTGAATGGTGTAGTCACCAAGCCACACTTGAAGAAGGAAGGGGATGGATTCTTTAGCAGGGTCTGTTGTGATAGGACAAGGGAAATGGTTTCAAACTAAAGGAGGGAAGATTTAGATTGGATAGATGGAAGGTGTTTTTTACAGTAAGGGTGTTAAAGCAATGGCACTGGTTGTTCAGAGAGGTGACACTCAAGGTCATGCTGGATGGGGCTCTGATCTCGCTGTGGATGATCTTGTTCATTGCAGGGGATTTGGACTAGATGACCTTTAAGGGTCCATTTCAACTCAAACTCAAGTTCTATGATTCTAAGAGATAATTTAAGTATAGGTAGTTTAAATAGATGCACTATTCCTATACACAGCGTTGGTATGGTTTTAGAGATTTCACCTTGTTTCCTTCCATTCTGAGATGAAATCAGCAGAAGATGGTCAGTGCATTTTGGCTGCTTTTGTGTGTGTATTGGCCAGCATTCAGCAACACTCTTTAGCTGACCGTAATTCTCCCTATCTCCAGTCCATCTTTATGAGAAGGTATTTGCTTTTAATGATTCCTCACCCGGAGCAGTGTGCCACCATCACTGTAGTGACAGCCTCATTCTCAGCCCGCTCTGGAAGATTGATACAAGCAGTTGCCTCCAAAACATTTTAATCTCAGTTTTCGTTGTAATGAGAAATGGGTAATCATTGCGTGTAAATCATTACCCAGAGACAAAAAGCACTGCTCTGAAATGTCCAACGCCAGATGGAATTTCTCCCCAACCTTAAATCACCGTTGACTGAAGTGAAACCCTCAGTAAGTCAGTCACTTCCAAAGCCATTGTTTTGGGAAAGTGTCCTGTTTATGACACCTAGGGGTGGCTTGTGCTCGCAGATGCTGCAACTTGCTAGAATCCTGGCAGGGATGAGCTGCTCCTCTGCTCCCTGTGAGGAGCTGCAGCCACCATCAGGTCTCCCCTCAGCCTGCTCTGCTCTGGGCTGAGCACACCATGGACTTCAGCCACTTTTCATTCAACTTGTTCCCAAAGCCCTTCACCATCTTCCTAGTCCTCTCTTGGATCCTCTCTAATAATTTTATTCCTTTCTTATATATCCCAAATGTGCATCGAGTGCTCAGGATGAGACAGCACCCTGAGGGAGCAGAGGAGACAATCCCTTTTCTCACCCAACTGGCAGTGATAACAGGCTCAGTTTCCTGGAAGCACAGTTTGCTCATCTGCCATATTTTTACCTGTCCATCACAAGACTTCATACAAACATGAAAAAGGAATGCACAGGAATGTTTTTCATTCCTCGAAATGACCTCTCCTCCTTCTGCCCAGCTGTCCTTGGCTGATGATGCTGGTAGCTGAAATTTGTGAAACGCATTTGCTGCTGATCTGTAAAAATGCACTCACTGCAGCTGAGGCGAATGTTCATGGCACACACATTGTGCTCAGGCCCCTGGTACAGCTGAACTGTGTAAAATTTCTTAATAGTTTGCTCTTGGTAAATGCAAATAACAAAAATCTCTACAACTGCTGTGAGTGTGTGAGCATCAGTGTTTCTGAGATAACAGAAAACTGAAACAATGGTAGAAGGGACCATATGCTGCTATCTAAATGCAGCACAGTTCCTTCTCTTTTCACACAGGCAGGAGAGTGCTGCGGAGGAGCTCACTTGGAGCCCCACCACTGCCTTCTTTCCATGTGCTTCCAGTGATGAAGTTAGTCCATATATCCTGGGCCTTCTAATCACTTTCCAGTTGTTAATCCCATTTAAAACTCAAAGATTTGTTGATCTTCTGGTGGGATGAGATATTGGTTTGCTTTTACTTTTTTTTTTTTTTTTGTGTGTGTGTGTGTGTGTGTTGATACTGTTTATTTTGGCTTGATTTTAGTTAGAATTTTGTGAAGTTTAGCAGAGACATGACAATTTTACTGAGTATCATTAGTCTGTTGTCACAGGAGTGAGTATGAGGTAGATAAAGAATCACGGAAGGGTTTGGATTGGAGAGGACCTTAAAGCAGATCCAGTTCCAGCCCCCTCCCATGGGCACTGCTCCCATCCACCAGCTCAGGCTGCCCAGGGCCCATCCAACCTGGCTTAAGCACCTGAAGGTTTGGGGCAGCACAGCTCTCTGGGCAGCAGTGCCAGGGCCTCACTGCTTTCATCATGAAGAAATTCTTCCTTATATCTAATCTAAATCTCCCTCCTTTTAGTTTAAATCCATTAGCCCTTGTCCTATCTATACAGTACCTGATAGAGCCCCTCCCAATCTTTCCCGATCAATAAAATGTTTAATAGTGCCACTGTCACTGTCTCCAGCAGTTTATTACAGTGCAAAGTATTCACCAACCAGAGGGTATGGACAACTGGTGATCTAGCTGGGAACGATGACAGATTTCAAAGCACATTTTATTTGTCAGGGCACATCTGCATTAAATTGAAACAGTTCAGATAAATATCCTGCCAACTATTTTAAGTGGGTTACACGCTGACTTTTTAAATATCTATTGTATGTAAATTGAATGTTTATATTTTTGTAATTACACTTCTAACAAAATGTAACAAAACATCTCTCTCAGATGATTCCAGTCCTAGCCAAAAACTTATAATCTGTTGCAGGATTTTTGCAATAAATCTGAAGAAATATAAATAACCGGAGAACAAATATAGTAACGGTACATATCCAATCCCAAGGGAAAATAATTTAGGAAACAGCCAGAATAAAGCACTGTATAATTGCATGCATGTGGCTTTATACATTCTCTATCTGTGAATAACAACAAACCCCGTCATTTAAAAGATTAAAAATGAAAACTCTGGTTTGATACTTTTGTTCTTGCTTTAAAACGCAGGATTTCATATTTCACTCATTTACATGCTCCAGTTCAAAGCAAATTGTACAGATGTTTGTGCAAATATTTCTGCTCGTAAATGCCCTGTGCTTCCTCACTGCTATGTGCTGCTTCCCAGCATTTCTGCTCTTGTTTAATGTCGATTTCAAGATTGCTTGAAGCTGCAAACAAGAAGGCTGCTTTCTATGAGGCGTATTTGATGTTTTGAATTATCTTTGCGTGGCTCCAATCTGGGTGATTTTCTTGGCTGCCAAGCAAGGTCAGGTAGCTTTGAGGGCACAGTGGGATGGTGGGGAGGGAGGGGGTAGGAGAGGTCTTTGGTTTGCAGCTATGATGCCAAGTGGAAAGGCTGAAATAGGTACTGAAAGATACCTCAGCATCACTCAGCAGTCCTCTTGCTGCTGAGAAAGAAATCCTTGAAGTAACCATGTATTTGTATGCTTATATTGGAAAATGATTTGGAAATAGTGATATCTAAGGCCATAGGTGGTGATTGCTCTTCTTAGCCCGGCTTGTGCACCAGTTATATGCTTCTTGAGTGATCCTAACGCTGCCCTTTTAACTTCCTGTAAAAAATCTTTTGATTTTTAACATAGAAAAGGCTGTGAAGCCTTTCAATTCTGGCATGACCACTAAAGCAGCAGAGCAAACTGAAGGGAAAAAAAAAAAAAAAAAAAAAAAAAAAAAGCCAACCATATTTAAATACTGCATTTTAGTAATCCCACGGAGAGTTATGAATCTGCTTGTGCCAGGTGAGCAGTCAGGACATTGCTTGAATGGCAGCTTGCAGTTTTAGCTTTCTTCTGTTCTCAGGGCTTACTCTTCACTGGAAGGGCAAACCTTCTTACTGGTAGTCACTGTGGTACTGTTATTCTCATGTCCAAACTCAGAGGGCTGTTGCTTGCTGGGGATGCCACACTAAAAACAAGACCATGTAAATGTATTATTTTTACTTAAAGACTATTTTTACCCTGGAGAGTAGTGAGAGCTGAACAAATCTGTTGTAAGGATCTAGGAGTCTCATTCTTCAGGCTGATCTGGAGAAGGGAGAAAGTTGTACAGAGAAGCTTTGGGTCACGTGGAAACTTGTTCCCTGGGGTGTTTGAAATGGTGATGGTGAATTGTGTTCCCTGCAACTGAGCAAAACGTGGGCGAAGAAGAAGCGTGGAAGCTCACACAGGGTTGGGGGAATTTTTTTATACATGGGCAGCTTCCTTCTTTTTCGGATTTAGGTTTAAAAAGAGAACAGGACACCTGAGATCATAGAACATCTTTTCTATACATAAACCTATGTGTGAGCAAATGCCATCTCCTTGGCATTCTGACTGGTTTTGATCCATTACTAAACCATGAACATGGACTTGCACCCAGTTTTTTTTTGTCTTTTTCAGTGGCCACAGTACAAACTACTGTCAGCACTTGTCATGTCCTTCAGAGCTGCTCTTATGGATGTGCATCATGCATATTCAAGGAGCTGGTTTAGTTTGGTTAGTTAAAGAGATTTACACGCCTGTGTAACAATAGCAGGCTTTTCTGATGAGCCTTGGGAAGGAGATGAAGAGGAAAATAAAAGAGGAGAAAGATTAGAGACCAGATTCTTTCCTGCAGATAAGTGGCTGCACTCAGGGACCAGAGCCACCTCTCCTCCTCAGGCAGTGAAGGAAATTCTGGGACAAATGAAATGAAAGCAAGCACTTAGGGACAAATAGTGCTAAAGTAAATAGTCTGGAACTGCAGTTTTCTAGAGATCAAGTCATCAGGCTGTGGCTATGGAAAAAAAACAACCCACAACCACCAACAAAAAAAACCACAGCAGAACAGTTCTTGAAACATGAGGGCTTTTGCTTGTCGCAGATGGAGTAATGATGGGCTATCACGTACAGCAGCACATGTTGCTCTCCCAACGAGCTTTGCTTTTTGAGTGCCTTGTAATCACGGGGAGGGAAGTAATTGGAAAGTAGGCTAATAAGATGAAGGTGTTACAGAGATTTAATTTCCTGGATATTAATTTTCCACAAGCTGTGTAAACCCTGCTTTTATTTATTTAATTTTTGGGGGGAAAGGCAAAATTTTTCAGCTGCCTTCAGACTCCTGCAACGATTGCCTCTGTCTTCCTTCCCAAGACCTGTAACAAACAGTAGATGTAGAATTTCCTACAATACATTATGTTATATTATAATATAGTGTATGATGTATTGACTGGAAAATGCATAGAAACAGAGAACAGCCCAGAGAGAGCAGGATTCTGCTGTTTTGAGCAATCTGTTTTTCCCAGCTATAGCGATGACTGAGCTGCTCTCCCGTTCAGCACATACCTGTGTGCACATCTTTGTGTGTGCACATTTACACTCTGGTGACTGTCAGTTGTGGCCCTGTGTTGGAGACTGAATTAAGAGCCCGAGGAGAGTGGCAGCGATGTTCCTCCTGCATCCCTGTGCACCCAGGCGTGCTGAGGATGCAGTTCAGTCTCTTGGCTAAGTGGAATCCCTGTTATTTATATTGTAGATGCATCTTAACAATAAAACAGCAGAGTGTTAAAGCCTCTTTTTAGCCCAGGTGATTTAAATGATGGCATGGTATTTTGAATAATTTTTAAAGCAAAGGTTAAATTTCTGTCATCGTCCCATA
Organism: Phasianus colchicus; assembly: GCF_987193195.1. Classification (NCBI taxonomy): domain Eukaryota; kingdom Metazoa; phylum Chordata; class Aves; order Galliformes; family Phasianidae; genus Phasianus; species Phasianus colchicus. The sequence goes on along the minus strand of NC_143436.1, from coordinate 187,959,790 downwards.
AATATAGTGTATTAAGGTGGATCAATCGCTCATGTCATTAACCTATAAGCTTTCTTTGTTTGTTTTAAAGGACATTGATTTTGTAATTACCCCTGAGATCACCACTGAAAACCTCAGGAATTTACTCCTTAATTGAAATCCAAATATTGAAAGCTGCAGGAATGTGTCACTAGGAAGCCCAATGACTGGCTCTGCCATCTAGTGACACCCACAAGAAAAAGAAAATGTTTAAAAAACCAAACCAACCCCCACATCTGAGTATTTTTACAGTCTGTTTGCTATAACTGGGGTCACGAGTGATCAAATGCCTCATCTGTGTGCCCACTGCCTGGTGGCATGGCTCACTCCAAGTTTACTTTGGCTTTCTGAGCTCCTCAAGGACATCAGTACAGATTAAAACCACTCACTATTTTTGGTGTTTTGTGTATTTATTCTGTCAGGAAGGTTGGGCCCTCACCCAGCATTAACCCTATCTGACCCCATTCTGTAGTTTAAGCGAGCAGCACAGGAAGCCCATGCTCCTTCCCTAGGGAGACATGAGCCCAACCCAAGCCTTAAACACACACATTCTTGAGAAATGCTTGTAAGACCTCAAAGCACTGTTCTCACAGTGTTTCTCATTTCATCCCACCCTTACTGCAAGATGCATCTCTTTGGTTTCTTCCAGAGGCCATGGAGGTGGGAGCACATCCCTGTGTGTAGGGCAGATGTTTATAAAATCCTAAGTGCTGCAGTAGGTTTATCCCAACATTTGTTTTACCCATCCAGTCAAAACTATCTCATATTTTTTTGTGTCCTTCTCTATTCCTGGTCCTTATTACCTAGAAGTTCCAAGCTGTCAAGAATTCCCAGAATCAAAAAATTCCTGTTTTCCCAGTATTGTTGGCATCAAAGCTATCTCTGTGACTGTTGTCTTTCAAATCTTCTGGCTCTGTTGAGGAATGAGGTAACCAGGACAAGTTATGTGGCATGTGAGTAGTTCAGCAAGCACTGAACTGCAAGAGCAGGGTCCCATCTCCTGTTTTCGCTTCTGTAGGGTCTTACAGCCTCCACTGTCTGTCAATAAAGCATCATCTCATATGACTATTTAAGAACAGTAACTATTCCAAATACTCTGTCACATCTGTGTGCAGTGAAGAAAACTGTAATGCTTGTATAAGGTTCACTCATTTGGCAGAGCTTAGGGGCTCCAATCTTCATTTTATTTTTCCTGTTATCTTCGTTACACATGAATAAACACAAAGACCTTCTGAGTCTTGCAGTAGGAGAGAGGGGGAGAGGAAGGAAGGGATGAATCACACAGTTGGGGCTTTTAGGCAGTACCAGAAAGCTGGTGTTTGTGGGACTTTGAAACAGGACCTCAGGAGTTTGAAAAGCTGATGCGGTCTGACCACAGAGTGCTTTCCTGTGGGTGATTCGCTTTGTCAGACCCAGACATGGCCTCTTGCGACACAGCAATTTTCCAAAATTTGGACTCCAGGAGGACTCTGGATTTTAATTCCACATTTGTCTTTGGTGTAGGAGAGTTGGGTGCTCGCAGCAACACATGTGATGCCCAAGCTCGGGCAAGGGATCACCTGCTTGGTGTCCTCTGACACCTCTACATTGAACACTGCTAAACAGCCACACTGTGGGACTAGGAGGAAGTTTAAATGGATCAAGACTTCACTCCCATCTTAACCAGCTTTTTTGCATTTCTGAAGTTCTGGGCGTAAGTGGTTCATCTATGGGTGATGGATTGTCCATGTGCAGAGATGCAGAGGCTGAAACGATGTGGAACGTTTGGCAAAGTTAGCCCTCTGCAGGAGGAACTGATGGAAAATAGGGAGACCTCATGAGGTTGCTCTGACATGGGACCCTTGTTTAATTAATCTGCCAGCGATGTACCTGTGGTCTGGGTACTGCAGGAGGGAGGCGATAGCACACAGAAAGGAATCGACCACAGGAATAGGAGTCTTGCCAGTATCATAATTTGGTTTTGGAAAGTCTGACAGAGCTGAAACCTGGTACTCTGGAGGTTGTTTCTTTGGGTTCTCTCTCGTGGGAGGCCTCTATGATGGCATCTGCTCAGAGACAACTTCTGAGTGTTGTTAACATGGGACATTGCCATGCATTATTTCTTTTGCAGGTGTTCTTTATTTTACGTACACTACTTGTCAGCGTGCTGAGCACTGGGAAGTAACAAAAAGTAATTACCAAGATGCATTGAAAATAGATTAAAAAATGCTTTGGAAATGGAAAATTTTCTTCTTCAGTTATTGAGGTGTAAACCTTGATCACGACTTGGTGTTTAGAGAACAGGTATTAGTTTTTCTGCCCCTAGCACTTACTCCTTCCCTGCACTTTTCTGCTTGTGGATTGTGCAACTCAGAGCAGTGTTTGATGGCAGTTTTTAATAAATGATCTCTGAGAGGTGGATTTGGTTCCTTTTTTCAGAGGTGAGGCACAGGGTGTAGGCGTTGATACCCCCAGTTGGATTAAAGAGGCTGTAGTTAATTAAGCCCTTGTCTGGATGTGGGCAGTTTGTTGATGTGTTTTTTAATTTTCTGGTGAATGAATGATGTTCCTCAAAGAGAGCTGTCACTGGGGAAATCAGAGATGTACTGAAGCACACTGGTGTTGTCTGCTTTGTCATGTTCAGTGCAAGTCCAGCAGTATTATTGCAAAACTTTTGGGCAGAGCTAATTATGCATCTGTCAGATGCACTGAGAAATGCTCTGTGCATCCCTGCATTGAACTTGTGAAAATTTGTGTCAGCTGTTGGGACCTTGGGTTGTTTTTCCAATAGCTTAGCGTGTTGAGTGGTGTAGATGCCTTGTGCATCATCTATAATGTAAAGAACAGTCACCCAAGACACAACATTGAAGTGAACAACAAAAGACTGTTAAAGAATGTGGAACTTACCCACAACACATGCAGGGCTGTGAAAGGGGAAGGAGATGGCAAGAACATGAGTCCTGCCAACAGGATTCTGCTTGTGTTTCCCAGTGAGTATGGCAGAGAATCCTTCTGACGTCCTGGAGAGCTCAGGGCAGACCAGCTTCTGTCACAGCAGCAAAAATGATGTGACCGTATATCCTCACAGGCACCATTTGTCTCTGAGCAACTCCGCTTGGCTGAGAGTAAGTTATTGCTGGTGCTCTTCGCAGCAACCAAATTTCTGGGAGCTGACTCAGGGCACAATCTCATCCCAATCAACATTTCTTCTTATTTTGATTAAGGAACACAGCTTTCCCTTCAGAGCAATTTCCACAAGGCCAGATACAGGCTGCTCATTACACAGAAATATCCTCCAGCACAGGAACCTGCTCAGGGAGGACAATGCCGTTTAAAGCCCCAAGTTAATGAGAAGTCCACAGCACACATTTGATAAGCTTTGTCATCCTTTTGTCTGCAGATCAGAGACCCTGCATTTTAATTTACTATACATAATGCTTCCTTAATGAGTTCCAGTGGATAGCCATTGAAACATGGCACTGCAGCTGCCAGTGTGATTATGAAAGAGAGGTGGTTATTTGATTTACGTGATATTCCGTTATGGTAACTAATATTTGCAGACAGGATACAATAGAGGAAGAAAAAACCCTCCATTTAGATTTCAGTATCTCAGGACTAAGGTGCTAAATCAATTTATTTTGCATGTACGTGGGCAAACTGCTAATTGAAAACTTAATGGAATTATATTTGAATGTTTGAAGTGTTCAGAGACTCCCATTTGCTTTGCAACACAAAGTTCATGCAAAACCAGTAATGGTACCAGAATTTTTAAAGTGCAGATGGGTTTTCTAATGCTATACACAAAAGCAATGGAAGACCCTCATCTCTTTGCCAGTTTCAAAACAAAAACGAAAAGAATCAAAACTTGGGAGTAACAACATTGTAAAGCTGTGGCAGAAGCAGTGTGCTGCTGCTGGTTCTGTTTTGTAGGGAGCTGCTTTCTGGGCCTCCTTTCCTGATCCACAGATGGGTCAGCCTTTATCTGGAGCTGTGTGCATGCACCCTGTTAGCCCATTCTGTACATCCTTGTACACCAGCACTATGTACCAGCGTGGTGTCTTCTCTCACAAAGGCCCTATTTAAAATGCTGGGGCTTAAGGGGTCTTTCTATTGTTATCCCCATTATTTTTTTCCTTTGTATAGGGATAGGAGCCAGGATGTCTTTGTGAACTAGGCAATAAACAGGGTGAATTAATGCGCTGATAACCTGAACCAAGTTTGCGTGCAGCTGGGAACGTGTTTCCTAGCATCACAGAATCATTAAGGTTAAAAAAGACTACTAAGACTGTCTAGTCCAACTGTCAGGCCATCTCCCCGATTCCCACTAACCATGTCATTTGTTTGTTATAGTGGGAGTCAGTGGCATCACACTGTGTGACCCATGTCTATGAGCCGATACTTGTTCTGCTGCCTAAAACTCTACTCAAGCTGCTCAAGGAAATGTGTGTGTGGAACAGGGAGGAATTAAGCCTTGGATGATCAGAACTTCTGGCATTTTCCAAGTCTGAATGTTTGGCTTTGCAGCTTTATCATTCTTCCTGTTGATTCTTCTTTTTTATTATTATTATTATTGCTGTTTTTAATGTTCCCCCTAGATGCTCAGAGAGTCCCAGCAGTGGGAGCAGGGGCTAATAGATATCCACAGGCACCTGAAGTGGTGAGATTTCCAGTCCTGGGAGTAGTTAAAGGGGATATCACATACCTTCATCCTTCATTGTCCCCATGTCATCTGTTTGTCTTAGTCCACCTCTGTCAGAGAATCACAGAAAGGTTTGGGTTGGAAAGGACCTTTAAGCCCAGCCAGCTCCAATCCTCTGCCATGGGCTGGTTGCCCCCCACCAGCTCAGGCTGCCCAGGGCCCATACAGACTGTCCTTGATCACCTCAAGGGATGGGGCATTCACAGCCCAGTGGCTCCCAGTTTTCCCCTTTCCTTTATCATTTCATATACAATGTGAAAATTCCCCTGCCACCGAATGCAGTGATGGGAGCTGCTGCAGCCACTGTTACAGAGGCATCATGCCCTGAATCTGCAGCTCACACCCCAAGAGCATCCTGATGAGGCCAACACAAATACATCTCTATTCATCCCATGAAAATTGAGATTTTCCTCACTAGATTTACAAAGCAAAATAGTTGATCCATACAAGTAGTCACTATTTCTTCTTTGGCCTGAAATAAAGAGTGATGATAATTAATTTGCTGTCAGGCAGAGCTCCATTATGAAAGTTTAAATCCTGAATCACTGAAGTTTGGCACGATGCTGAGGAGCAGGATCCTGAAAGTGCAGCTGTAAGCGTGTGCACTAACAGCAACAAGACTTGAAGTGCACATTCTCCTGTATAGCGGGTGCGCAATCCATACGTCTGTGTGTATGCTGTGCAAGGCTGAGTCATTGGTATTGCCCTTTTGCCAAGGAATTGAGGCTGAAAAAATAAAACAGGCCTGTAAAAATATGCCTGCCAGTGGGCCACGGGGATAAGGCATAGCAATGGTGACTATCAGGTGTGTGGAGTGGCTTCATGCCAGAGGGGACAGATGGATGAAGACAGCAGAATGGGTAGGGAATGAAGGGTGGAAGGCTCCAAAGTGGCTAAAAGAGAAGGAGTGATTTTTCATGGCTGTGCTTGCTAAAAGGTCTATGGGCTTCAAATGGGATAACCAGGCAGCAAAGTGAGAGCCAGCAAGGGGGAGAGTGTTCCCCTTGAGTGAGCACTGTAGAGCTCCACACCCATGGGCTGTTCTGCCCAGAGACCAAACAGATTCCCAAACAGGCTGAAGAGAATCAGGGATAAAAGCCTTTCATGTGTCATTGCTTACAAAGGAACAGTTGTTTCTTATGGCTCAGGAAACCTCTAATTTTAGGTTTCCAGAAGCTGATAAGGTCTGGCTGGGGAGGTGTCCCCACAGCCTTACGTCTGGCTGCAAGCAGCAGCACAACTGCACTCCTGCGTGGGTTCAGCTCAGCAGTCCTGGGATCTGCTGCTTTGCTGAGCTTTTAAATTACTCCTGGCAAATATTATTAGAAGGTTTTGAAGAGACCTTGTTTTAATATAACTGTAATTAGAACCCAGAACTCTTTCAAACTCTTGTTTGGAAGTAGGTCACTTTGCTCTTATTTGTCTTGAAGGTTTTTTTTTTCCTTTTTCATGTTCTAGATGAGGGCTGAGTTGCCATCTGCCTTCCCTTGGCAGAGCAGAGGAGCGGAAGATAGGATTTATAAGATATAATTGGGCTAATATTAATCATTTCTCTCACGTGAAATAAGGCATTGGCAACTACCCATGGCCAAGCTTCTGGGTCCTCTATACAGAATCATCTTTTATAGTGGCTCTCAAACCTGGAAAACCTTTCCAGTAGGAAATTTTAAATAAAAAGCTCATGCTGACCTCTGCAAATGTGAGCAGATCTGAAGAATGTTTTCACCTGGCAAAAGTACCCACTGCAGTGGTTGAGGACAGCAGGAGATGTTTGCAGTGCAGCCTACTGGATTTTGGGAAATCATGAGGTCAGGTTAGGCCAGGTGCAAGGTAAGGGACAGTGCTCATCCTGGGACATCACTGCACAAATTGTAGTCTCCCCTCCTGCTGTGTTATACCGTGTTATCGGTGTGAAAATGCAAACTAGTGGTGTACAGTACATGTTGACTGCACCAGACATGAGTAATTACTATAACTTTAATATAAAAGTTCTTGATAGTCAAAGGGTGTGACACCTCATAGATCTGGGATCTATCCACATAATCAAGTTTGCAGATTGCTTCAATTTTGCATTCAATAAAAAGGTAAAAACCTGCATATCACCTGCTACATCCGCAAGGCAATTCTGTCTTTGGCCCAGCTCGCTGAGTGTCTTTCCCTTTGACAGCTGCAACCTCAATGAGTAGTGATACATTCCTCTTCCGTGAAGTGTGACAGAGGAAACATCTCCATGGTCCTTTGGATTAATGGTTCTTCCCATCAGAGAGCAATTGCTAACCACAGTAGGTTTTATTTTGAGAAATCTGCGTTTAAGTTATCAGAAGAAAAATAAAATTGGATAAGATGCCTCTTCTTTTGCTGTTGGTTGTTCCAGGCCTCCTGCCATAAGTTGTTCTGACTCTAATACAAACCCTTCTTATTATAGCTTCCCCTTTGAAATGGTTTCTTTGTTTTATCAGTGTGTGTGTGTGCTTTTAAAAGCTTGCAGATGGTTTTTCCTCACCTCAGTGGCAGAGCTAGCCAGGTTTTTGAGTTTTTCTCCAAGTTTGTGGCTGAAAAGAAAGGCCTGTGGGAACAGTAGGCTATTTTGCAGTCCAGGGAATGGGGGAGATGGACTTTTGGAAGCAGATGGAAACAAGAAGTGGTTCAGTAGCAAAGGATGAGAAAGTGAGAGTCATGGACTGTCAAGACTGTATGAAATGAGGGGCTTGTACAATTGCTACAGTTGTAGTTTACAAGGAAGCAAAGTGCCTTAACTGCATTACCATTGTTTTTCATGATCCTTCCCTGTTGGCATATATTACTGTAGGACACAACAATGAGTATCTGTTATATTTTATTCTTTTTGAGACCAGTTAGATTCGTTGATGGCATGCACTTATCCTTTGCTTTCCCGTGCGTTTCATTGCAGCTGGACTCTGCAGCCTGCCAGGCTGGTTGGTGATTAAGGCTCAAACCAGATAGTAAAGTTTATGGGCGTGAAGGCTGATAGCATGCAGCATGGGACTGGGTGTGTGGAAATGTCCACATCTTGGCTGTGACATCCACTTAGGTGCACTTATTATTTCTCTGGACATAACTTGTATTATGTCTAGTTTATCATTGCACAGATAGACTGCTTAAATTTTGGGTTGGATGATGCCTTGATGAAATAACCCATCTTTCACTGACACTGAAAGGAAAGAAGGGAAAAAGAATAATCAGTGTTTTCTAATGTGATTGAGGAGATGAGAGCTTGGAAGGTATGTATGTGTGTCCTCAACTGAGTTAGAAGTGTTGAGGGAACAATAATGGTGGAAGTATTGAAGAAAATGCTTTATGGTGAAAAATCTGAAAATCATCTACTTTATTTTGTGTATCCCATTAAGGCAAATAAGTGGTGATGGTTGAATGAGACAAAAACCTTCACCCAGCGACAGCATTGTGTCACATGGAATCTTTACTGCAGTAGAGAAAGAGGAGGAAAAGAAAGTGCCAAAGAAGGAAAAGTTGTGGGCAGATAACTCGAGGTTGTATGTCAGCGCTCCATTTCATTCCCAAGTGGGAGCAGCCATTGGAACAGCCTTAAGGAAGTATATAACCTGCATAGCCCAGGTTATGTTTGGTCAGAAGGCTGTGTTACTCAGGTCAGTTTAGGACATTCAGTGGTCCTTGTGGACTGGTATTACGTGCCATTATCAATTTCACATATGGATAATCCACATTTGTTATACACAGGTCATGGTTATGATGCTGTTTAGATGGACAAAAATGTCAAAATTAATAAGTAGTATCTGAGTGTTATGGCTTTGTACCACATTTCTTTGGGGAATTTTCTTCTATTTTTAATTCAGATGCAGATTCAGGCTTTGGTGATTTGTCTGATAAAGGTTTTTGAAAAGAGACTTGTGATAAATGTTAAGGCCATTTTAACATTGTTTTGAAATAGGCTATGATTATTCTTTTCATTCTTTGAGTTGCACTCGGTAATGCCTACGGTAGAAAAATAAGCAGTATGTGACTTAACAAACACTTGAGAGGGACCTGAGGAAAAGACCTCCAGTATTACACATAGGTGACTGAATAAAAGGTACTGTACTTTCTGCACCAGCGTATTACATAAATATTGTGGTGTCGAGTTTTGTTACTAGAAGTAGAATAACTTTTGTGTTTTGTATATTATGATGAGAGTGAACCCATATAGGAAACAGATGTCAGAAGTAGGGAATGGTGCAGACTGGATTTTCAGAGCAAAAAATGAGTTTTCTTGGACACTCTGTAGCCTTTGAAGTGAGATAGGGACTTCACAAAGCAAAATAGACATTAATAGACACAATAAAAGGTGATGCAACTTCAAACAAGGGTTTTCTTAGAGTCACAGAGTCAAAGTAACTTAAATTTTCTTTGTGTTCTGCAAAGGGATAATTTAAAACATGTTCAAAAAATGAAAGTTTTATTAAAAAGGAGTTAAGCATGAGAGTATGGAGTATATGTAAGTATTTTGGGGCTAGGCATATTACAGGGATATTGCAATTATTCCAAAACAAATTTAATAAATGCAGTACATCTAGAGTTAAGGTTAACTGTATGAAAAATCAAACATGTTAAGGAATGGAAATGCACGGTCAATTCACTCAAAAAATCTTAACTGTTATGTACTGAGGTCATGTAATATCTCTATAATTATTGTGAGTGAATAATAGGATTTTATTCTTTTTAAAGTCCTGGAACAGATTAAATTGGTCTTTTAAATGATGTTTTCCTCTTAAGTTGTGCCTGTGGGATAAAGATATGGCTAGAGAAGGGCCTGGAGGAGGTTGCTACCAACTCATTTTCTGTTGATTTTAACTCATGAAATGACAAATGACTCTATTGGAGAGTTCTCAGCAAATGCTGTCTGAACTTTCTCTTATACAGGGAAGATGTGTTGAATTGTGTGTAATTTTTTGTATAAGACACAAAGTTGTCTTTATTGGGGAAACTGAGTGGCACTTCCTTAATGAAAGACACAAGAAAGGGCTCAGGAAACTTTGAACCTGGAAGAAATGTTATGGGCAGATTTACTAAGGGGGTGGAATGAAAGTAGCTATTTGCCTGAATGTGATACTGAAGTAAATCAAGCAATGAGGACTGAAAAGCAGGGAGATCAAGAACTGGCAAAAGAAACACAGTAATTTGTTTCTATTCTGAATGAAAAACCAAGCAATACTCCACACAAGTGTAAAGATGGTAACTGAGAGCAGGTAATCTGTGCTTGATCACAAGAAATAGTTGGGTTTTTGAGGTGGATGAGGAAGCCTTGGTGCCTTCCTCCTCAGAGCAGGTGGTGAGATGATGCTGAAAGAGGAGGAGAAGCGCCTCCTAGGAGAGGAGTACTCTTCACTAAGAAGACTTTGCCATGCTAGTCACTGAGGTCATTCAGATCCATGTTTCTGCTGGGCTCCAAGATCCAGGGCTGGTTGTAGTAGCCTTGGTGACCAGGACATCATTGCAGTGAAAGATGCAGCTGCAACCCGGCACGTCTCTGCTTTACACCAGGCGTGTTTGGAAATAAAGCCCCTTTCCTTGGGCTGAAGGGGATTTGGGCCTGCTGCAAGGCTGCTTTAGTGGATTTAGTGGCGGCAAGGCACTTCACAACACTCCTTTAAGAACATGAACGGTGCACAATGCCGAGTCCACCATATGTTCATGTTTAATAGCAGTTTATAAGTCTGTGAATTTTGCCTACGGGATGTCTAAAGACTCTGGGGTCATGTAAATTGAAACAATGCAAAGTTTATTGTGCATTTAACTTAATTTAAATACCTAGAAACAAGCACAGGGGGATTCTTACCAGTTGCAGTTATTGGTTTTAATAAATACTGTTGTAATTGAATGTGATTTAATAAAAACAGTTTATTTCCAGCCTTTTGGAGTGGGAGTGAGACTCTCTGAGGAGAAGACAACAGAAGGGGGTTAATAGGAGTAATTTTTATGTTAACTTGCTTGGTCGTGTTGAGCTGCTCCAAGAAGTAGGTGGGCATTTGGCTTCATTCACACTGTCAGTGAAGCGAGCATTTAAACTTGGCAGGGACAGAAAGGTTTGTGCTGAGAAAGAAGTTGCTGGTTCCTTCTGTAAGCTGAAGTGTGCCCTGTGGAATGGCCCATGGGGGCCAGGAGGAGGATACTTCATTTATTGGCCAGTATTGCATAGGAATTAGTTGTTTGATCTGCTATGAACTGACGTGATTTCATCTAACATGATCTGTTTGTGCTCAAAATCCCTGCTGAAGTTAGATGCGAGGTTAGCATGAATTTCAATAAATGTAGGATCTCAGCCCCTAAGGATGGCTGCACACCTAGCCATCTGCAGAGCCGTTTCTCTGCAAATCAGTCACTGCAATTCTACAGCATTTAAACAGACACAAAAATTAACATAGTTAAAAGTTCTCTTCCCGGTTGTGGAATCAGAGGCAGATTATAAACCTGGAGATATGCCTGTGTTTCCTGTGTGTTGTTTTACAAGCAAATTCCCTAAAGCCATCATCAGATTCAGCAAATCTGTGTTGTATTACTTTTACCCAGCTCCTTTTATTGGAAACACCTGGGTGAAGCTAACAGTTATCTGGCACTGGTTTGACATTCAGCATCTAAAAAAACATCCACTTATTTATGTGGTGTTTAGGGATCAGAATAAAGGTTTTCAACATGGTATCACTGCTGAGGAAATCAATTTTTAAGGCATGACTCAAAGGTCACTAATAAATTTTGACTTTAGAGATGCCACCAGATAAGTAAAAAGGGTCTGTGACACAATATTTCTGATTTTTCTTTTTTTCTGCTGTAGATTTTCTGCCGGAATCTTTATTTTGCTTAAAATTGAGAAGGTATAACAGAAATGGGTGTAGTGTTCCAGATTATCACAAGGACCATGTATACCTGATGAAGGATCACGACCAGAAATGAGCTATCTGTGCGTGGGGAGCGGCCAGGAGAGATCTAACACTATGGCTATTGTATGGGATCGTTACCTTTTGTTCAGCTTTGGAAAGGAATAGATGTGGTTTGTAAAGTGTAACAGTAATTTCTGCGTTGATGAGGGCTCTAATTACTGTGATTTTATCTTACAGTGTTTGATTGTGTAATCTTTAGAAAACCATTTAGACATGCTGAAGCATTAGCACCAGGTGTACGGTACCATGAAATCTGTTATAAAACAGCTGTTAGCAGCGCATTTGCCAAGTATCTCTAAATAATTGAAAGATGCATTTAAGAAAATGCTTGTTATTTTTGCACTATCACCTTGTGAGCTTTGTGTTCGGCAGCCTCCCAGTCCTGTAACATCTTGCGGAAACCTCAGAGTGAAATGTATTGCTCTTGTAGGTACAAATCACAGAATTATGGGAGTTGGAAGGGACCTCAAGAGATCATGGAGTCCAACCCACTGCTAAAGCAGGTTCCCTGCAATAGGTTGCACAGGTAGGCATCCAGACAGGTCTTGAATATCTCCATAGAAAGAGACTCCACAACCTCTCAGGGCAACCTGTCCCAGTGCTCTGTCACCCTTACTGTAAAGAAGTTCTTCCACATGTTAGTACAGAACTTCCTATGTTCAAATTTTAGGCCATTACTCCTTGTCCTATAACTTCACAAAACCAGAAGAGCCTGGCATCATCCATTTGCCTCCCACCTACCTTCAGATATTTATAAACATTTATCCGCTCCCCTCTCAGTCTTCCTTTCCCCAGGCTGAACAGACCCAGGTTATTCAGGCTCATATGGATTACTTTCTTCATATGGGAGATGCTCCAGGCTTGTTATCATCTTTGTGGCCCTCCACTGGACTCCTTCTAGCAGATCCCCGTCTTTTTTGAACTGGGGAGTCCAGAATTGGACACAGTCTAAATGTGGCCTCACAAGGTCAAAGTAGCAGGGGAGGATCACCTCCCTCAGTGTGCTGGGCCACACTTTTTTTAATGCCCCCCAGGATACCATTGGCCTTTTTGGCCACAAGGGCACGCTGCTGGCTCATGGCCAACCTGTTGTCCACTGGGATCCCCCCCAGGACCTTCTCCACATTGCTCCTCTCCAGCAGGTCATCCTCTGACCTGTACTGCTGCATGCTGTTATTAATAAAGCTTCCCCATGAAGCTTTGTTATTGAATGTCATTCAGTGGATCTGGCAGGAATATTCCATGGAGTGTGACCACCAGTTGGTAGAGCCTTGTCAAGGGGGGTTTTGGGTGGTTGGAGCAGGCAGCGTTGCTGACCAAGGTGGTACTTAGTGACAGTGTCACTTCACCAGACTTTCATAAGCCATATCTTACCAGAGAAGGATATCTCTCACTTCACTGTCATGCCTTAGTCACGTCATTGATTTGTGGCAGTATGCACATTTTCAAGGATGAAGCAAAAGAGCAGAATTTCCTCAAAAAATTTCTGCTGAACATGTTGTGAACTCACTAAGAATTGAAACCACTGCCATCGATCCAGACTGATGCACTAGTTTCACAAAAACAAGCTCAAATATCCCACTAGTTTGATGTTTCTGTTGCTCTCTTTTTAAAATAAAAAATATATAAATAAAATAAGTTTTGTTTCTTATATACCTTAACTATACTATATATTCTGTATGTGGCCCAAGACAATTCCTCTTCACTCAATGCAGCCCAGGCAAGCCACAGGGCTGGGCACCCATGTCATATAGGCTGTGAGTTGCCCTCCTCCTTGACCTGCAGTCAAAGGGACCAGAGGCTGCGGAGCTGGCTTAAAAACATGGAATTAAATCTAAGGTCTGAAAACATCCCAGAACATGAATAGGGGAATATTTGATAATAACTTAATACATGTTGTCCTTTGACAAAGCTCTTACTCCTAAGATAGCCTGTGAATACTGTATTATCTTAGAATGAAAACGAGATTTCAGATAAAAGTGAAGAAGCAGGCACTATTAACACTAAAGAACCTCTGCAGATTTCGCTATCTGGGCCAGCTTCTTTGTATCTTCCTCCCTCAGTGAGTCCACGTCATTACACATTTCATCAGATGACAGAAAATTTAGTCTTTACAACTTCCACATTTCTCTCCTATCATTTATTATTTAATCCACTAAAGCATTTTATGCCTTGCAAGGTGTCATGAAAAATCAAGCTGATTCATAGAAACATTGTTTTAGGAAGCTTCTACACTTCTGCCCTTGTTTTTATTGCCCTTCATTGCTGACTATTACCTAAGCTTTAATGCCTGTTTAGCATGAAATTATGTACCTGTGTATGCTGGGTTTCAACTATAGATTCAGTTCCCCTAAGTTAAAACTCTCTGTGTGTAACTGTGTTGGTGCAATCACACTGATGTGCATTGGCTTCTTTGTTTGCAGCTTCTTATCTCTTGTGGCATCAGAAATTCTCCAGGGTGCTGAGATTGTTAATTTAAGAATAAAAAATAAATTTTATAGTTGGAAAAATAGTTTTACAGAAAGCCCCTGCTTTGATTAGTAGCTCTCAGTGGCAGGAAGTGCCGTGCATAGCACTTGTCTTTTACATTTCAGTTAATTAAAAGAATAGCAGAAATGCTGCATGACCTAACCTCTGCTTAAGGAAAGTTTATCCGCTCTCTTCAGGATGTCGGTTTTTCCTAGGTTAGATCCCCAAACTGATACACTGGGAATGTTTTATGTATGCTGTTTTACTGAGATATGGAGACCTGGGGAACAGCCATGATTTCCATCTTTCCAGCTTGAATTTGGCAATATTTCAGCCCTCTGCCTTTACACCAAGGATGCAGTGACCAGAATCAGGAATAAGAATGCTCCCGTGATTGACATTAAAGATGGCCAAGGCAGATGGTGCTATACGGGGCCTCTGTTATCTGAAGTGCCAGGTAGGCAGAGCTGTGTATTTATAACTGAAAGCATAAAATGGATTATAGTGGAAGAGAGCAGAGTGTGGAAGAGGGAGTAGAAAGTAGAGATTATTTTAGGCACTTGGAATGAATCTTTCATCAGAACTTTGGAATGAAAATCCAAAGATTTGAAAGGTAGTGTGGATTGAGGCCAATAACAATGGTTTATCAGTTTTAGTGGGTTTAAATTAATCTTAATGCAGACAGAGAATTTCCAATAAATTATATTAAAAAAAAAAAACAACCCACAACTCATGATGGCTCACTTCATGCAAGATAAATAATAAGAAGGGAAGTGTTTCTGCTGATAAGATGGCAGGTGTAGAATAATCCTGAAGATGCCTTTATGCACTGTGCTTTGGTTATACAGCCTAAATATTTATTGAAATCACAGGCAGTAGAATTTCTGCTTGTTTCCAGACGAATGCCATTGGAGAATCTAAAAAAGCACATGAAGTAAGGTGTGGGGTTTTTTACCACATTAATGTGATTCAATTGGTAACTTGGTTCTGTTCATACCTTTAGGGGAGGAGGAGGTAGAGGAGGCCCAGACAGATATGCCTGGGACAGGGAAGTGGTTCTCTGTCTGAGAATAGCACCTGGAGGTCCTGCACCTCCTGAAATAACTATGGCTATAATCAGTGTTATTTTCTGACTGTAGGGATGTTTGGAGCTTTACTTTGAGACAGAAGGCTTTGAAAGTGAAATGGTAAAGAAAAAGGTGTTGTAGGAGAACAGTTTATAGCACAGGGCCCCCATCGTGACAATTTATCATTTCTCACTGAACTGATGTGAAATGCAGGAGGAGGTCTTGATGCATGGAGGTAGGATGGCGTCTCATTGGGAGCATTTCAGGGACTGCCAGGGGGGATCCAAATGAGATTATTTCTCCAAGAAAATTATCTTAAGGGGAAATAAAAAAAAAACAGCTCCATTCTGTAATACTTTGTGAAATCACTTCCAACAGAAAATGTTTTGGAGTTTTTGGAAGCTATTTTTTCCCTTCTGCAGGATTCCCCTCTATGCAGTGTATGCAAGAGGATTTGGGAGGTGGCAGAGAGGCTTTTTGGTATACTCCACTTCCTCCCAGTCTTTTCAAGCAATGATGCATGGAATAAAGGATGAAAGTTTAAAAAATATTTTCTGATAGCTTTCCTCAAAACCCCTTGTGTTGTCCTTGGGAAGGTTCTTAGCCAGGCTTTTCTCACCCAGTGGCCTTGTTTTGCCCAGTGACAGTGTTGTAGGTGTTGCTCCTTTTATTGCAATACCTGCAGGTAAAATGAAGGGGATAAGTTTTGTATCAAAGGACTGCATTCAGTGTTTTTTGGCAAAGCTACTCAGAAACTGCAAATTGGTGCCCCCCAGACTGGACTTGGAGGTTTCCATAAGGTTTCATAAGCTTTCCTGTATGTTGAGCTTCCTTTCTGTACACCACTGGGAGAGCCCAGCACAAAAAGCTGCCATAAATACTCACCTCTTTTTTCTCCCTACCTGGAGATGGGTTCACCTAGAAAGCTCCTTTCTTTTCTACAGCTTCTATTCACATTATGAATATTTCAAGAGAATCTGTACAATACAAGGGAACATTTTAACTGAAATGCTTCCCTAGCTCTTCTGCACTGTTACTCTGTTTTCTGAACTTCAGTTGTTCAGCATCACTGCTGCTTAGGGGCAGATTGCATGCAGAATCTTCACCATCACAGTCGCTTTCTCCTCATGCCTCCATAGCTCTAGGAGTTGAACTTTTCTGACACAGCTGATTTTTGTCTACAGTAGAGACAAAAAATTCAATGCCACTTTATCCAAAGACCTTTGGTTTAGGATGGCAGGTTGCATTAATTTACAATCATTCTATTTTTACTGAAATATCCATATGATAGAGCATGTATATGCATATGTCCTTGTCTCTAGGGACTTTCCATTAAGGAAAAAAGTGCAGAGAGCCAAAAGCAGGGACTGAATAACTGGTGTGGTTTCCCTTGAAATTTCCTCCTCTTCTATTAACCTTTCCATCACAACTACTTTTGTATTTCTGGTCTTAATTAGAATTTTGAGTGGAGCCATGGAAGGAGCGTATCTATCCCCCAGTCGATTCCTCCATCTGATTTGGCATCCAGAAATACATTTCTTAGGAATTAATTATAATTGCTTTTGATGGAAAGCCAAATTTTTTCATGGTTAACTGTTAATTCTTAGCTCGTTTAACATGTGATTAAGTAATTATGATAATGAGCTCAAATACAGGCTTTCTGTATGTTTGTGATTTGTATGTTTGTGTTTGCTGTTTCGGACTGTGTGTGGTTACACGGCAGTGGTCAGCACAGGCACGTGGAGCTGGAGTTAGAGAAGTGATGGAGTTGATTATCAAAGATTGAAATAGCCGTTTTTATGACTGTTTGACTGGTTTTTAGTTTGTTCTGTAGCATGGTTTTCCTCAGCTGTATTCAGAAAATCATAGAATCATAGACTCGCTTGAGTTGGAAGGGCCATCTTAAAGGTCATCTGGTCCATCCCTCCTACAGTGAACAGGGACACCTACAACTCCATCAAGTGTTCACAGCCCGATCCAGCCTGACCGTGGGTGTCTCCAGAGATGGGGCATCCACCACCTCTCTGGGCAATCTATGCCAGTGCCTCACCACCCTTACTGTAATACACTTTTTACTTATATCCAATCTAAATTTGAAGAACTGTATTGCTATGGCTTCTTTCTTTCTCTCTTCCATAAAAAGTTGCTTATGTCTCTTCCTTTTTCTATTTCTTTTCTCTATAAACTTTTGGTGCACCTGCTTTTCCAAGAGCAACTCCTATTGCCACTGTGTTTTTAATCCTTGTCCTTCTCCTGGCAGCCATTCATAGATGTCATACAGGTTCTTCAAGACAGGTTAAAACATCTGCTAGACACTTTATAACTTTGCTGCTGGAATTATTTGTGACTGTCAGGGAAAAGCCTTTACTGGGTGATTTCATTCTAAAAACTGACTTTGTAAAAAGAGACTTGTAGCTGTCCAGGTACATTTCTTTGTCAAATTCACTGAGCTTGCAAGTGGGAAAGTACTTTCCCCTGCCAGCTTTAAAATGCGCCCCAGTGCCAATCAATACTGGGATTGTTTTCAGTTGAGACTGGCAGTTTGACAAAGTCGTGATGCCTGTGAGAAAGATGACAAAGGCTTTTCTTTAGCTCAGCAAGTGGGACTGCGTGTAGGTTCTACGTCTGAGATGGGAGTATTGCCTCCAGCCTCATCATAAATAGACATAAAGTAGGTAGAAGATGTCCTGTTAATGTCAGTCGCTCATTTTTGCTATTAACCCAGGCAGTGGGATTTTTAGAAACACGTCACAGTGCAACATGAATGGAGTGAGTCCTAGAAGTGCTGTATGGGTAAGTGCAAATATAAATTGCAGCTTATTAGGAGGAGATGCTGCTGGGGAGGAGGCAGGGAAAACAAAGCTTCTGCATATCTCCAGAGCATGTCTAGTGGGAAAATGCCTGCAAAAATCTGGAGCGCAAACTAATGGCTTCAACTCAGCCATCCAAAGTGGTCTCTTCTCAGCTGGGCATAAAGCTCTGCCCTTGGTCCTCCAGCTGCCAAAGGAGGAGCCGCTGTATGGAGACATGATTTAAAAAGTACCAAAGGAAAAAGGGATTTGAGACTTATTTAGAAATTTTACCATTGCTGGTAGCACAGTGAGGAATCCACGGGGAGGGCAGAGAGCTTCTAAGGTCTGTACTAACTGTGAATGGTCACACAAGTGCCATGTTATGGGGGGGGAGGGGTCAATGGTTTTGACAGCTGGAAGGAAAGGAGGCCTAAATCATGTGCTGGAACCTGGGCATGGTAAATTGCGAAAGCTCATTAAAACTGAAGTGGAATGATTTTCAGGATCGGGAACCTGAATTAGCTCCGCATTTGTGTTGCAATGCAGGTCATCATCTTCAGGGAGGTGAGGAAGGGGAGCGAGAACATGCTGATTTTCCCTGAGTTCAGGCATTTGTGCCTGGGCAGGGAAGGGTTATGCAGAACCATGCCTGCTTCCTCCTGTCAGTGGTGGACACAGCATCCCTGTTCCACCCACAGGGCCCCTCAGGGTAAGGCTCTAGGGAGCAATTACTGAGTCTCCTGGCAATTGCTCCATCTCTTGTGTGCACTCTTTTAGGCTTCCTCATTTGCACATGTGCTACTGGTTTATTTATTGCAGTGTAATTGCTTGCTGGGTTTGTACTGATTTTCAAAGGCCACGTAAATGATCCCGCTCAATTCAATCTGCTCCAGTAAATACCTATTCCACTGCATTGTCTGTCACCTTGAATGTCCTTTATCACTGAAGCAATTTGATTCTTCTCTCTGCTTTTCTTGTTTATCTTCCTATTCCTTCTTTAACCACTTCAGGCCAGTGAGCTTCCCCTCATGGGGATTCTCTCCCTTTGTACTTGCTGTCCTTTTTCCTGTCTCCCCTCCACCAAGGAGAAGAATCTTCCCCTCACCATGCCATTCCAAATTTATTTCATTTTTGCTAGATAAGAAAAAAATAATTTGTGTTCATGATATTATATTTATCTCTGTTCATGGGCCCTGTTCCCCTTCTCTCTGGCAAGGTCACTCCTATCTCTTCTTGGTCACTGTCATCTTAAACACCATCTTCCCAATCTATAAAGATCAACTTTCAGTTTGGAATACTGAGTTCTCCTGGTTTACTGATCATTCTTCAAGCTCCCTGAATTATTCCCTATTGCCTAACTCAAACCATCATAATTACTGGCATTCTGAGTATTCTCCTCTGGTGACAACGACAGAATGTGGAAGAATGGCATGAAGTTATGTCAGAGGAGAATCAGGCTGGGTGATAGGAAAAGATTATTCACCAGAGGGCATGGAATAGGCTCCTCTGGGCAGTGGACACAGCACCAAGGTGACAGAGTTCAAGAAGCATTTGGACAGTGCACTCAGACACTGGGTTTGAATGTAGGGTGGTTCTGTGTAGAGCACAAAGTTGGACTGATGATCTTTGTGGGTCCCTTCCAACTCCAGATATTCTGTGATTCTATGACTACTTTTCTAAAAATATTTTTAAAAGTTCTTCTTACTTTTATGTATTCTCTCTGGCTTTCTTAGCTCCATCTATCACTTCTTCAGTAGAATCATAGAATCACAAGGTTGGAGATGACCTACAAGATCATCTAATCCAACCGTCCTCCCATTACCATTGCTACCACAAGCACTAAACCATATCTCGTAGCTCCTCATCCAGATGCCCCTTGAACACTGCCAGGGATGGAGACTCCACCATCTCCCTGGGAGGCCATTCCAGTGCCTGACCACTCAGAGAGAAGAAGTTCTTCCTTATGTCTAATCTAAACCTCCTCTGGTACAACTTGTGGCCATTTCCCCAGGTCCTGTTTGTTGCCTGGGAGAAGAGGCCAAACCCCTCCTCATCACAGCCTCCCTTCAGGAAGTTGTAGAGTGCAGTGAGGTCTCCTCTGAGCCTCCTCTTCTCCAGACTAAACAATCCCAGCTCCCTCAACCACTCCTCATAAGACTTGTGCTCCAGACCCCTCACCAGTTTCGTTGCCCTTCTCTGGACACGCTCCAGAGCCTCAATGTCTTTCTTGTAGTGAGGGGCCCAAAACTGAGCACAGTACTCGAGGTGCGGCCTCACCAGTGCTGAGTACAGAGGGATGATTACTTCCCTGCTCCTGCTGGCCACACTATTTCTAATGCAGTCCAGGATGCCACTGGCCCTCTTGGCCACCTGGACAGTAGTGACTCCAAAGACTTGTGCACATAGATCTTGGAAGTGCATCACAACGTGGCCTATGGTGAATGTTATTTTTTTTATGATAAGAGTTGGACAAGTGTATAGTTCCTTTGTCCTTTGGCAATTCAGTAAGGAAAGCTTTACAAGATATCACAGACATAAGCTGTAGGTGCAACACTTTGCAGAAGGTACTGATGGGATCTTTTTTTTCCAGAGGCACAGTACACATGAAAAGAAAGGGAGAGGAAGGAAGATCTTGCCACTGGGTGCTAGAGATGGTTCTGTCCAAAATGACTTTAATCATACAATAAAAGGCATTTTTATAGTGTCTGCTGGTGATAAGAAGATAGCTTCTCTCAAGTTAATAAACTTTAATTAAAGCTGTAGAAAACAATGTAAAAAATGATGTTTTACTCATAGTCATAGACAGCCCTAAGTCAAGGAGAGAAGTTTAGCTAGCAAAGTTGGGACAAAATTTTTCTTTGGAGTCTCCAAATTCATTACAGAAAAATTGAACTGAGACCTTTGGTGGAGGCTGATATGATGCAATAAGGAATTGCTTGAAATGAAGAAAAGTCAGCTTTCATTCAGCATCCTCCAGATAGGAGATGCTTTTTATTGGCTCTTTCCTTTGGGAGCGTGCTCATTACAATAACCATCAAAATAGGAATTCTTCTTCTGGAGGCACTGCTTATGTTTGCTATCTGGCTGTTCAGGGAATGAGATCTTTAATTAGCTCAGGATATAAAGTATTAAACAGATTTTTCCTCCAACTCTTCCTTTGTTGCTGGGGTCAATGAGCGCAGCTTTGTTGTCATTGTGGTTGTAATGCTGTTGTCCTTGTCTATTTAGAGCATTCTTTTTTCCCCTGTGCACTCTTAGGACATGTTTTTGTGTTCTGTAAACAGTATAAGTAACTATATCCTGAAGATAGTAATACATATATCAAGTAAGAAAAGTTGTCTGGCTGAAATATACAAGAAACCATGTCCATATGCTATGGAAAAGTTCTGTTGTTTATGGCTTCTCTTATAAGAAACTTTTAAAACCAGAGAGTGAGATCCAGATTCCTTTAGAGTACATAGGAGTGTTGGTGTCAGAGAAGTTATGATTTCATGGAACATTTGCGTAGAGGTTACTGTGATTGTCCTACTGGAAATGCAAGCAAGTAGTCTTCGTGGGGGAGTGGGTGCTGATTGAGGAGGATGCAGTGGGAAGACATGGCTTTTGCCTGGCTGAGGAATACCAGCTAGTAGTGATTTGGGATGGGAATTCTTCTTTGTTCATGATAGATAAATCTCACTCTTGCCACTCCTGACTTACTCTCTTGAGCTGCTTCTTGGATCCCCCATGGCCTTCTTCAGTCTTTGCTTTCTTGTCACCTCACTTAACTCGTTTTCTTCCTTTGGCATCACTTCAACTTTCAGAGCCTCCATTGTTTCCCTAGACTGGGAAAAACCCACAATTCTCCAAACATATCTGCTACTGCCAGGCAGCCCTTCTCCTTTTCTCTCCTACTCTCAAGCTCCTTTTTCCTGCTTTTTATGCTGGCTGCCTTCGTTTTCCCACTGCCAACTCTCTTTTCTCATTGAGATTCTCTCCTCTATACTCCACTGAGATGGCAGTTAACTAAACTCACAAATTATCACCTCCTGGCCAAATCCCAAAGCATCATGCCTGTCCTTGGCCTTGACTTGTTTTTGTATTCACTGCAGCTGACCCCTCTATCCCTTCAATTCAGTCTTTTCTCTGTAACTCTTGGCAGCCATGATTGCTTCGCAGAATGGCTGGTGCCTCTTATCTCTGAAGTGTGTTGTTCAGTGACTGCCTTGGCAGCTGCACCTTCTCCATATCCCCCCATCTTATATGTAGCCAGGCTGCAGCCTCCTTTACTTTCCTGCTCTCTTTCTGTTCCTGATCACTTAGAAATTTAATGTGTTTTATTGCACCAGCTTCTCCTTCCGTGCTGACTGCTCAGAAATAATACCTTTTAATAAGGAAACTTCCACTCCTGTTGCAAAGGAAATTACTATCTATTCCCATATACTCCCCACTAGTTATTTGCAAGTTGCTGCAATCAGCTTGTGTATTATCCCTTCCTGAAATCTTATCTTTGACTTAGCATGGAAAGGTCATTAAAGGTTACTGTTAGATTTTCCTTCTGCAGCACACAGAATCATATAATTATAGAATCATAGAATTGTTTGAGATGGAAGTGACCCATAAAAGGTCACCTGGTCCAAATCCCCTGCAGTGTACTGGGACACCTACAGCTCCATCAGGTGCTCAGAGCCCCGTCCAGCCTGACCTGGAGTATCTCCAGGGATGGGGCATCCACCACCTGTCAGTGCTACAACACTGTTTTTTTTTGTTTTTTTTTTAACCTTCTATTCAGTCTAAATCTCCCCTCTTTTGAAATGATAGAATCCTTAGAGTTGGAAGGAACTTTAAAGGTCTTCTAGTCTAACTCCCCTGCACTGCCCAGGGACATGCAAATGTTCCTTTGACTGCGCCTCAGGATATGATTGGCTCTCTGGGCTGCAAGAGCACATTGCTGGCTCATGTCCATCTTCTCATCCACCAGTACCTCCACGTCTTTTTCAGCAGGGCTGTGCTTAATCCATACATCCCCCAGTTTTTACTGATAGTAGGGATTGCTACCATGCAGGTGCAGACTTGGCTTTGTTGAACCTCATGAGGTTCTTTTGGGACCACTGTGCTCTCCGGATGACTTCCAAAGTGCCTTCACCCCTCCTGCCAGATTGACCTAGTCATCTGTAGCTGTAGGATATCTTTTGTCCTTTTGCTCGGTTTCTGACTGTACTTTTTATATAAAATACTGCTTAAAAATCTGTAGCAGGGCAAGGCAGGGATGTTACATTCCAGAGGGTTCATTCAGGTTAAGCATAGCCTCTGCTTCCAAGGTCTTATAGTAGAACAAGAGAAAAGCCAGCTTCAGAGCAAGATAGGCCAGAAGTGTGTGTAAGAGCAGAAGGGAGAAAGAACATAAGAATTAATAAAGTGCTAATGAGATTATGTGTTCAAATAAGGCACTTAAAGAAGTGCCATTGCCCACCTGTGCTGTAGGCTCATTTGCAGGTTTAAGCCAAGTAAATGAAATGTTGCTGGTGTAATATTTGTACAGATGATGACAGGAAGTTCTCTTTGAATGCCTGATGGCTCACCACCATGGTGTTACTTACAGGTTTCCAGCGACGTTCAGAATCTAATCACTCTACTTCTGCGGTAACAACACATATTGTAGACATCGTTGGATAATAATGACACTAAAAAGTAATTCCAGCAATGTATTCAGCTTATGAATGGATGTAACGTGATAGTTTAATATTGCTTCTCTGCTGGAAACGATGTAAACGCTTGATTATCTATACCTATTAAAACCCAACAACAATTATTTATAGCAGAAAAAAATAAACAATCTGTTTGTCACTGGGGAAAACACACCATGCATTTTTCTATTAGAGGCTGTGCACAGATTGAGATTCCTGCTTTCTCTAGTCCTTCAATCACCACATTAGTAGTGTGTGCCATCAGCTTGAGGGAGGCTCCCCTCCATGCTGCATTGCTGTGTGCTGAGCCATTCCCCACCTTTGTAAAACTGGATCTATTTTTGCCCATTGAACCACTGAATGCGTGCTGCTGCAAATATGCACAGTTGATCAGTTAAACTGACTGTGCACTGGTTAATAATGTGGGAATTTTATGTGCTTCTTGTGTTCAGTAGGGATGTGAGTGCCAAAGTTAGCAAAGTCTGTGTGTGTGTTTGTTCTGCTATTTTTTTGGCTTGTTTTGTCTCACTGTTGTAAGAATTAGCAGATGTTTCATTTGATTCATTTGATTCATGATGCTGGATGCCACCTCCTGGAACTGGTGCTTTAATTAGGTGGCACCAGATGTTTGTTTGGTGGTAAGCAAGTTACAAAGGGCTCGTGCCGGGAATGCAGGCTCGTGTCAGGAATGCCAATGTCCTTGCAGTGCCATTTCCACCTCCCCTCTCGTTTTGCTCTCAGAGTGATGCTCTTTGTGGTGACAATCTCTCCTCACTCTCAGCCTCTGCATTCCTTTTTCTTGTGCCTCACAAGGACCATCCCATCCAATCTTGCTTTGCATGGCCTAATGCTTTGCTTAAAAATTACTCACCAGATGGAGTATTTTCCACTGGGCTTTCCCAATTCTGGCTGTGTATAGGATAGGGAGTTTTGTGATGAAAGTGTATTCATAAAGCTCATTGATGGGTCCCATTCTGGCATTATCAGCAGAACTTTACCCTTCCTTGTCATACATGAGGTTCTCCAAGCAGTGATTTTCTATGGGACCAGTTCTCCTTGGAATTGCAAACTCGGATTAAGGCAAAGTCCATGCTGCCATTCCTTGCCACAATGATAGATGCGAGAGGTCCCAACCACCTTGTTCCAATACCAACAGCCATCCAGACTGAATCCTTTGGGAGTTGATTTGGGCATGCAGGCAATAGGTAATGTGATCTTCACATGGGATTCCTGGGGGTAACCAGACACAGGAAAACAGCAAAAGTAATTTGAGCATAGTGTTGTTTATAAATGTCTGCAATGTAAGGTTTAATATTCTCTGCAGGAAGCCACACTGATACCTGACTATCTGTCACCATCTCTGTAAATGGCACCCATATAAAGCTAAATGCTCCCTAGCTCAGTCTTTGGAGGCTGCTGCAAAACAGGAAGAAAAACAGGTTTACCTGTCACCTTCTTTCAGAAATCGAGATAGCACAGCATATATTCCTTGTTCCTGGCTGCTACTGGACTTCATTCAAAGTGCTCCACCCTCCCTTGCCACCATTTTCCTCTCTGGATGAACCCCTGGCTGTGTCTGGGGATTCAGCAGAATCACTCCGATGGGTGATCACAGCATGCAGTGTCCATGGTGCAATTTGTGAGGCCTTCTCAGGGCCTTAGGGCTGCCACCATCAGCCTGCCAGTGCCAAGCCTTACCCTTAATTTGAAGCTGTCTGGGGTACATCAACTCCGGTTGCAATCACACCTCTGCAGTATGAAGTAGGAGAGCACTGCGTTCAGACATTTTGGCCATGGTGCTTTCCAGCCCAGGCCCTGTGGTTTTGAATGAAAAATGTTCTTCTTGGATGTTTGCCTTCAGGTCTACAGCAAAGTCATGTTTTCCTTGGTATCACTGGTGCAAACACGAAGCCTTTTAGAATAAGCGGAGAGTGATTCATTTATTTATTTTGAGAGGTTGAATGCCTGACCACAGTATGTTTTCTTAAATTTTACAATTTAATAGCAGCCTGGGGTGCTGTATTAATTTTGCTGTACTGCTCCAAGTGGCTAAGATAATGCTGCTCACTTCTCTCTTGCTTTAGTTCAGAAGTGCTCCACGGGATTAAATAACTGCTTAGCAGCTGGGGCTTCCTTCTCCTGTTGTATTTCTGCCCCATGACACTGGGCTTACCCCAGTGATGGTGCAAAAGCACCTGGCTGCTGGGAGGTCACTGATGCTTGTCAGGAGTTCCCTCAGAGATGTAGCGTAGGGTCTAACTTTCCTGCTTTTTGAACACTGCTGTCCTTCCAAAGGACTGCTGAGAGCTTGCCATATCTGTTGTCTTCTCGTTGACCCTGCCACCCCTTGTCCTGCCGGGGTCAAAACAAAGTTAATTCCATCTGGTGTTTTAAAAAGCAAATCAAACCAAGGAGATTACTATTTGTTGCTGGGATTTTGGCCTTCACTGCCATGTGTTTTTAAGGTGAATTCCATTTTAGAGGTGTAGACTTGTTCAAAAGTAGAGTTTTGCATTGTACTTTCCTAAATAGGTGTTGCTGAGGGAGACGGTGTTTATCAAGAATGCTGTCAGAGTTTGAGCTCTCAGTGCTGGACAAGTGGACAAGCTACATCTCAATTAAGAACAGAAGATAAATGGGTGCCAGTAAATGGAGGTCATAGGTTAGGGGCATTTAATGGAAGAAATGGAAATGAAAATTGGAAACCAATCTCAGGGATCTATGAAGATAAGAGTGGAGGAAACTCAATTAGAGGGAGGCAAGCTTGCTCCTGCTCTTGGATCTGGGATAATTTCCTGGTTTTTGTTTGGCTGGTCTTATTGCTTCCACAGTTGGCAAAGTTGCATTATAAATAAATAATTCAACCCTATGTCATGATTTACTCAAATCAATGCATTTTAAATGGAAAAAAATAATATCCATTTCAAAACTGTGCGTAAATAGATAAATAGATTTTTGCTGTCTTAATTGAAGACTATAGATCAGCCCTAGGCAAAGCCCTCATTGGCATTACCAAGTGTTAAAGAACTTACGGCGTAAAATACAAAGGCATTTTTAAAGCAAAAATATTCACACATGCAAGTGCTAAGTGCTCGTGAATGCTTTAAACTGCATCTGAAGATGGATTTGTAAGGCAAGCCATACAGAGAAGCGTGCTATACTTTTGTGATCTGGCCATTTCCAGAAATGAAAATAAATCATTTTTACTTTGCCCTCTTCCTCTTGCATGTTCAAGGGAATGTGTATGTGCTTTTACACATATCATATGTCTGTAGGTATATACAGTGTTTCACCAAGGTGAATAGGTGTCAGAAAACGATAGAAGTCACTGCAGTGTATAATGGGCCCATAAGGCTTGTGTCCACATAAAGCCTTTGTTTTCTGCCTTATTTCATTGTAGTTCATGCTTGTGGTTCCCTCAGGGGATCACACAGTGTGTATCAGTGCTGCAACATTTCATTATTTGCTTTATCAGGATGTTGACTTTCCACAGTAATTTAGGGAGCTCAGTCATAAAGCACTTTAAAACTGAGCTGCTGTAGTTTATGTGCCTGTGTTTATACGTCAGCTGGGGAATAGAGAACTTATTTCTGTTGAGGCCTTTCCCCATATGGGAAGTGGGCATCTGGGCAGATGACAGTGTCTTGGTACCCATGGATGCCAGGCTGCCTGCTTTGCTTCCTGGCTTCTTGGGCAGAGCCACATCATCTCCTGGATGAACGGGCACAGAGAGGTGGCAGAAAGCATTGTGACTTCTGGGGATGCTGGTGGGATAAGATCTGACTTTTCTGTCTGACATGAAAGACAGTACTTCGAAGAGATGCAGCCACAGCCCATTTATTTGATTCACTGTGTTCAGAGCCAAAAGGAAGCACCCACTGAGTATCTGGCACCTTTCCCAAGGACCACCGTAGGGCTGTCTGCTTTAAGGCTTTTTATTGTACTGCTTTGATTTGCCACATCCCTTGTGTATCTCGGCTTCCTTCCGTCTTCTTATCTGAAGAAGGGTAGCCTACCTGTAGAATATTTTTGAAGATGATAAATTTCAGACTAAAGCTACCTGAAGATTAAAAGAATAGTACTTTGCACTAATACACTCTGACATATTCTCATATACTCTTTAACCCTTGGGTTTATTATCACACACTGTATGGAGAGTGAAACGGAAACACCATTACCGTCTGCTTGTTTGGGGTCTATGCAAGGTTTGATGTTATAACCCCAGGTCCATTTCCTCCATGCTTTACACAAAGTAGAAAATTAAAGTTCTGACTGTCTTAATGATCACATGCAGTGTTTTCCTACAAAGTTACTGCAAGATTGGTCGAAGTGTTCTGGAAAAAATCCAGCAAGGAAATCAGTTCTTGTTATTTCACTTTTTGCAACCACGGATGTGGCTGTGGGTGAGGTGATGGTCCTCTGGGAAGCCAGGAGTTGGTCTCGATGGTCCTTGTGGGTTCCTTCCAACTCAGAATACTCTATGACTCTATGAAAAAGAGAAGTGATGTTCTGTGCAGCTGGGCTCATTCTCATGCTCAGTGCATGTCCACTGGGCTGTTGGGTGCTGGCTCCCATCAGTCAGCCTGCTTGCATTGGAACAATGGGTTTTCTGTGCTTAGTGGCGATTCCATTTGGAATCCCAAATTTCCTTCCAGTGGACATAATATTTTTCTACAACCATAACTGTTTTGATGACAAGGATTTTAAGATGGGGAAAGAGCTGTTTTTTTCACCATAGCTGTTTTTTGCCCTATGTGGGAATGGCAGTGCAGGGACTTCTGCAACAAGAGTGGAGACCAGGGGAATCAAATCAAGTTGGGCAATGTGGGAGCTACCCATCACCATAGAAGGAACCTCCCCTCTCAGGGCTCCTTCGGTGGGTACAGTGTTTGCAGATTGCAAGTGCTGAAGGCCAGAATGGACCAGGTTGCCTGTTTTCATCTGCCTTAAATCTGAGCCTTCCATAATTCACCTTTATACCTCTTTATTTAGTACATAATGTACATTTGCCATGAAGCCTTTCTCCTTCAGCAGACTGTAGATCTCATTTGCAGATACCTAGAAATGGGAAAAATTATTGCAGAAATTAATCACTCACTTTAGAAAAATAAATAATAAAGAAGGATATCAAGCTGATTGCTAATTTTATTTTTTCTGGCTTCAGTTTCCAATCATGAGATGATGCTCCGCCTTATTTTGTTAGATTAAAGAGCCCTTTAGTTCCCCATAATATTTCCCCGTGAACTTTACATGGATTTTATAATCAAATTTCCTCTCCATCTTCTTTTTAATAAGCTTAGCAGATCGAAGTCTTAAACTCTCTTACTGTAAATCATTCTCTCTGCTCCTCGCACTGTTTGTGGAGTCCTTCCTTTTTTACATCTTCTCCAATTTTTGATGTACTCTGCGAAGCAGACTCCAGAGTCATGTACACTATCTTCAAATAGAGGGAATGCTGCTGTGCCACGCGGTGGTTAAACAGTGCTTTGGTGCTTATGTTGTGCTTCATTTTTGCCTCTTCCCTGCAGTGTCTGTGTTCAAGCACGGCGTGACTATTAAACCCTATTCGGAGGTACTGTTTTTCTCCTTTTTGACTACTCCTCTGGGTTTATTTTTGGACAGACGAACACAGGCATATTTCAGGGTTGATGTTATTACTCTTTTCGCAGGGTTACCCATTTGCTGTGGTCTGACAGGCTGCTGAAAGAAGCAGTGGCAAAAGAGGAAAATAGAAAAGATTCTGTTTTCAGTGTAATAAAAGATTCAAGTAACTCAGCAATATTCCATGTTGGCCCTTATTTGCTCTGGCCAACCATCCCAGGCTGACCTTTCTCTGTTGAAATCCATCAGAGCAGTGATGCCCATTATGTTAAGTCAAGTCATCATGCCTTCTCGTGGGCTGGGGGAGGTGGAGGCTGCTGGACAGCCTCCTCTAGCTGCAGAGCTCAGCCTTTCGGTCTCTCCCCATAGGTGCTCAGTGATTGGAGCAGCTCAGCATGGATGTAGCAGAAGGGTTCCCAGAGCAATCCCTCACCCCTTAGGCCATGCAAAAGATACGCAGCTCTGTGCCAATGAGAAAAACCTGCACAGAAGTCCCTTTCTGCTGTTGCTCAGGCCAGGACTTGTATCCACATCCTTTTTAGCATCCCTTGCCTTTTTTTCGCTGTCTCCTTTTTCTTCGTTGGCTTTGTTCCACTTCTGATCTCATTTCTAAAATAACCAGGACCAAATCTTTTTTAAAAGAGTTTCCCAGTCCCCAAGGCGGAGAACACACAGGTCGGACTGTGATCTCTTTATTAATCTACTAAAGAGGACATACAGAATATCTGGGTTACTGTGGGCATTAGCTAGGACCTTTGTGGAAAAAGTACCTCTGCACAAGCAGTTTATTAGTGAGGCTTAACAACTTCCATTGTTGGTCTAACAATGAGAAATTGTGCTGATGCCATCTGCGGGTTGCCTTTGGTCAGGACGACCGCAGAGGTGAGCTGTATAACCTGAGCAGCGCTCAGAAAACAAAGCAGAACTCAGTTTGCTGTAGAGACAAACAGATACAGGGAGAGAAATACTTACAGAGGTGCTGCAATATTGAAAGGAATTCACAGTTTGCAATTCACAAGCAGCCAAAAGTACAGAAGCCCTCAGTCATACAGGTTGAAGGAGATTGGTTGAAACCACCAGCCTCGAGGACGTCCTGCTTTCTCACAGTCACTTTACACTTGGTCTACATTGAGTCCAGGCCTGGGGCCCGCAGCACAAGAAGGATGCAAAGCTGTTGAAGTGGGTCAGAGGAGGGCCATGAAGATTATCAGAGGCCCGGAGCACCTCTCCTGTGAAGAAAAGAGGAGGGAGTTGGGCTTGTTCCGCTTGGAGATGAGAGGGCTTCAGGGAGACCTCATTGCAATCTTCTGGTACTTGAGGGGAACTTACACACCAGTTGATTTTTACACCATCTAATAGTGACAGGACAAAAGGTAATGGCTTCAAACCAAAAGATGGTAGATTCAGGTTAGATGTTAGAAAGAAATTCATTATGAGGGCAGTGAGGTCCTGGCACAGCTGCCCAGAGAGCTGTGGTGCTGCATTCCTGGAGCTGCTCAAGGCCAGGCTGGATGGGCCCTGGGCAGCCGGAGCTGGTGGGAGCACCCAGCCCATGGCAGGGGTTGGGGCTGGCTGGGCTTTGTGGACCCTTCCAATTCAAGCCATTCTATGATCCTGAGATCCTATGGTCCCATCTCTCTGCACCATGTGGGGTTGGAAGCAGCACGTGGCAGCATTCAGCCATCACTGGAGCTTTCCAGCTCCTCTCAGTGTGGTTTAACTGCAGGGCTTTATTGCACTGTTCAGCTGTGATGGGACTGTGTTAGGCTTTGACAGAGATTATTCAGAAATGAGAGGGATTTTTATAGTATTTGTGCTTTTGAAGGCGATTTGGTTCTTCCAGAGGAGCCCACTGTATATTTTTCACTTATCCAGATAAGTTTATTTTTGTTGTTGTTGTTTTTCCCAAGCAGAAAAGCATCACAGCAAAAAGAATAGGAATATTTCTTTAAATAATTAGTGTTGTGAAGGAAGATGCAGAAACTACAGTAAAGCCCAGTCAGGTTAAAATGTTGGCACATCTTATTTCATTTAATTCATAAATGGAAGAAGATAGAGAATTTATTTGTCTAAGCGTCTGGTTCAGTGTCTTGATGATATGTTTGGAAAATTGCTCTGAAATTGATGTGTAAGTGACCTTGAAGATGTTGTATTTAAGTGATAGCTCACTTTGATCTGAAGCTGTAAGCTTTTTTTTTTTTTCCCTCTCCCTCCCCAAACACAGCAAGCAAAGAAAATGTGTCGCGTGGGGCTGAAAAAAGAAGGAAGAATCTTTCTTCCAAATCTAAGCAGTGTGGAGGTCAGGCATCCACTCTATGACATGCCTTTATTCCAGAGCCAGGCAGCACTGCTGCCTTCAAGTTGCCCTGTGAGACCTGGGGAGCTCCCGTCAGCCCCATGGGAAACCCAGAGCTGGTAGTGGTACGAAAGGTATGCTAAGCCCCAGTATGATTACTTTCCTTGTCATTTTTATTTGAGTAAGCACTGGCCAGACCTCAACTTGAGTGTCACTTCTGTGCACCATGGCACTTCATGCAGAGTAGAAGTTGTAAACCTTCATATTATCTACCTATTTGTTTACTACGTGCTGATATATTACACTTATTAACAGCAGTGTTAATGTCCTTGTCACGATCCTGGCTGGTTGTGATATTCATGACAATGAACAATAACTTGTTAAAAGCTGTATTTGCCGACTAATCCAATGACATTTGAAATAGCATTGCTGAGGATTGCATTTTTAATTAATTCCCTTTTACTGCCCTGGGAACTTTGATATAATATCCACTGCAGAAACTGCATGTTGAGGTAACAGCAGATTTGTACATTAAAAACATCAGTAAAAAAAGACAAAATTGACAATTAAGTTCTGGACGGGACTGTAACCTGACTTGCACTGTTTGATGGATGTGATCTTTTATATATGTTTTCTAATTGAACCAGACAAAAGAATACTGGAAAGTTTTCCATATGTATAACCTTACAGAGTTAATATTGCTTTTGGAGTTGTTCCTTGGCATGATCTAATCTCCATTCAAATCAATGGGGATATTTCCTTTAGCTTCAATAGTAGCTGGGTTTGCGTTTTAATGTGCATTAAAGCTTGCAAAATGTGTGCAATAAAATAAAAACAGGAGGACACGCTCTGCACAGCGGGGGGAGGGGGGGGGCTTAAATGAAGGCACAGAAATAGCATTTAATCACCAGTGTAAAGAGGCTGGCTTTCAGAGCTGCCCGCTGGGAACAGTGGGTGGCATGGCGATGGGCCGCCTCCACGCTGCGCCAGGTTCGTGGCTGATGTGATGCCGCCATATGATGGCCATATTCATATCGGGTCCTGACAATTCATGGCTTCAAAGGAGGCGAATATAATGTAGGATTTGTTCATGTTCCCACTGGTTCCAGTGCCCTAACATGCTCGGTCTGCCTGGCACTGGTGCTCAGGTCCACCATGCATCTTCGTCACGCTAAAGCTGTTCGGTCTTACAGCCTATATTTTAAATTTATCCTCATTGGAAGTAACAAAATAAGTATCTGCTAAAAGAGGTACACTTGACTTTTATGTATGTCTGACTCATTTTATTTGAAGTACCTAAATAAAAGACTTATGCGGTAGGCGTAATGTTAGCCTTCTTTAAATCATAAATTTTCTTTCTTAATTGAAAGTGTAATTTTTGCCTACAAATCATGCTATTTGGGTTGATTTTATGTTTGTTAGTTCGATGAATTAAGGGCTTGCATAATTTTACAACTTTTCCTGTCAACGTTAGCTTTCTGTTCAGTGTCCTTCAGAAATGACATATTTGCTCAGTGTGAGGAACCTGGCGTTCAGAGACTGATGCAAGACTCCTGCACATCTTGGGCAGGCCTGAGCACCTCAGTAAACCCATTCTCCCCCTCTGGGAAGCTTGAAAAAGATGCCATTATGAACTTTTTTCTTTCAGAGCTCCATTTCTTTGCTTGCTTCTTTGCCAACATGAAAATGCAAGTGAGGAGCATTGGGTGGTGGCTCAGTGACAAACAAGGTGTTGTTTTACTGCCAGAAGACTGGCAGAGTCTTTGATGAAGGTTGTGAATAATTAGTGGTATTTCAAAATCAGTGATTTTGCCTTTCTTCCTTTGAATTCGAGTGATGAAACAGAGTCCTGAACACTTTGTTATCAGTATTCATTCCTAACTCATTCTCATCATTTCAATTGGTGGATAGGATAGGATAGGATAGGATAGGATAGGATAGGATAGGATAGGATAGGATAGGATAGGATAGGATAGGATAGGATAGGATAGGATAGGATAGGATAGGATAGGATAGGATGGGATGGGATGGGATGGGATGGGATGGGATGGGATGGGATGGGATGGGATAGGATAAACTTTGTGGATGTTTTGCATCCCTTTTGTTTTGAAGCTGAAGGAAGGAGATGCATGCTTGGAGCTCTGGAAATAACTTTTGGATGCACTTTACATGGCACAAGCTAGAGTGGTCTTGCACATGGGGGTGATGAGTTTGTAGGTGTCACAAGCTGAATCGAGCATCACTCTTAGTTACAGAATCACTGAATGACTTGGGTTGGAAGCAACCTTATAGCCCACCCAGCCCCAACCCCTGCCATGGGCTGGTTGCCCCACCAGCTCAGGCTGCCCAGGGCCCATCCAGTCTGACCTTGAGCACTTCCAGGAATGGGGCACCCACAGCTCTCTGGGCAGCTGTGCCAGGGCCTCACCACCTTCTGGGTAAAGAATTTCTTCCTAATATCAAACCTACATCTGCCCTCTTATATTTTAAAACTGTTAGCCCTGGTTTTATCATTACACTCTCCAATGAAGAGCCCTTTCTCAGCTTTCCTGATTAGCAGAATGATTAACATTATCATTGCCACTGTCCCCAACATTTTCTTAGAATGCTGAATATACAGCAACATTTTGAGAAGAGTAGCTAATACTTCCCATCTTCCTGTTTAACAGCTCTGAAGCTTTTCTTGTCCATCATTTGCTGAAACCGTGAGATTATGACTTACTTACACTTACAACTTCTGTGATACAGGCACTTAAGTCAGCAAAATCATACACTAAAATATGTTTTGCATCTAGGCCAATAATGTGGGCAGGAAAGTAGGTGATACCGTCTTGTCCCATACAAAGGTGCTGAATGGTGGGAGTCTCTGGCCTACCTCCAGCATGCAGGTGCTGCTGCCAGGTGCCCAGTGCAAATTTGCACACTCTCCTTTTTCTGACATCAGCTTCCAACCATCAGACCTTAATTTGCTTTTTTCAGCTAGATTAAAGAACCTCGTTACTCTCCTCTGTCTTTTCCCTGCCTGACTTATTACGGATCACCAAGTTGTCTTTTAATTTTGCCTTCAGAAAAAAAGAATTCAATCCCTTTCAGTGCTTGTACTAGTGAGGATATTCCTGAGGGATGATGTGACTCTTGGGAAGAATTTATTTACGGAGCAGATAGCCATGGTAGTGGGCACCTATGTAAACACCTGCACAGACAGCCCCGTAAGCACTCCCTTGCAGGGCTTTGGCAGCTCCATTCATCATGCAGCCTGCACACAGAGCATGCCAGATGTGTAAGGCAAACAAGCAGGGAGCAAAAAGAAGCGAGGAAAGAAAGAATGGTTTTCTCTAATCCCCTTTTGCTTTAAGAGCCTCTTGTGTTTCTTGTAGTAGTAGTAAATGCATAACTTTCAGGTGAATTTTGTGTGACCTGTGTCAGTTGAAGTGGCCTGCTGAAAGATGGGCATCAAGTCAGTGGTAGAGGCAGGAAGGAAGTCCGGTTTGCTGATTTTGGGCCACTTGAATAGGCACTAGCTTCTCATTGCCTTTTTTATTTTTTCCCTTGCCCATCACAATGCAGCCTCTCACTGCATGCCACTTGCAGGAGCCATGAAGGAAACATTATCCCATTATTTTCCTGAGAAAAGAGGGAAAACAAGCATTTAAGAGAAACAACCACGCAACCTTTGCGTTGCTGGCGCTTTGCTGAGCCCTAGGGCTGCACTTCATTTACATATAAATGTGCCCAGGATTTTAATCAGAGATTAGTGCTCTCTGTTGTTATTTTTCACTTACAGTGCTCATAACGCACGTGGTGCTTTGCAGAT
Source organism: Phasianus colchicus (assembly GCF_987193195.1). Classification (NCBI taxonomy): domain Eukaryota; kingdom Metazoa; phylum Chordata; class Aves; order Galliformes; family Phasianidae; genus Phasianus; species Phasianus colchicus. The sequence goes on along the minus strand of NC_143436.1, from coordinate 187,924,478 downwards.
TGTGTAGGACAAATGGATTGTGAGGAATGCGACAGAGAGCGTACCCACGGCACCGCTGGCCTGACTGATTGCTGGTTTATTTCCGAGGCTGCCAGGAGCCCGAGGAAGTGCTGGCTTCGGTCCTTCAGGGATGCTGTAAAATGAGGCAGTTCTCTCCGAGGGGAATGTAAAGAGCTGGCATAGAGCCTGCTTAGTTGGATCTCAGCTGCCCTGTGTAGAATGGCAGTATTGCCTCTGTGATGTGGTGTTCAGGTGGACAGCAGCATCTTTTTTTCTGCCTGGTTCATGAATGCGTCTGCAAAATTGTGAACTTCTTTTTTAATCACGTCGAAATTTTCAGGATCTCTGCTGATGCCTCTTACTTCTTGCTTTGTTTAGCTCAGGTCTTGTTGCCTTAGTCATGTTTCTCTTAAAACTAACAGGCAGCTGGGATGAGTGAATCAAAAAACAGTCCATAAAAAGCCTTTCAAAGCTTCTCTTCTTTTCTGCCCTTCTTTACTTGGGGAAAAAAAAAAAAAAAAAAAAAAAAAAGCCTCTCTTTTTTATCTATTAATATAAAAAACCTTTAAAACAGGGATTTTTTATTTTTTTTTTAAATTTACTTAGACTACCATAGAATCATAGAATCATTAAGGTTAGAAATGACCTCTAAGGTCATCTAGTCCAACTGTCAGCCCACCTCCCCGTGCCCACATACCACGTCCCTCAGTGCCAACATTTCCATGGCTCCTGAACACCTCCAGGGATGGTGACTGCACCACCTCCCTGGGCAGTCTGTGCCAGTGCCTCACCACTCTTGCTGAGAAGAAATGTTTCCTAATACCCAACCTGAACCTCCTCTGGCACAACTTTAGGCCCCCTGATTGCTGTTACCTGAGAGAAGAGGCCGACCCCTATCTCACCACAACGTCCTTTCAAGGAGTTGTAGAGAGCAATAAGGTCTCCCCTGAGCTTCTTCATTTTGTGCTCTTACCCAGAGATATTCTCATCTTTTCTTACACTTTCACTCAGCTAACCTGAGGTACCCCAAGGCCAACCCATGGAGAGCCCCAGGCGGTGTTTTGCAGCTCACACACCAGCGCTATCAGCATTTTTCCTTTTATGCCAAACTGATGAAGAAAAAAGTAATAATAATTAATTGTTGCCATTAGTCTTCAGAGTTCAACCCTCATCTGAAGATAAAATTTGACATCTGTCTGGAAGGTGTCAGCCATATATATGGGTTAAATACTCTTGTGTGCATTCTTGTGGGTGTGAACTACAGCCCCATAGCCAGGAAGTCAGCATGGACAAACTGTGTGGGTCATTCGAGTGGAAGGGAAAGGTGCTCCCAAGGGTGACACAGGATCCCCGCCTGGAGAACCTGAAAGGGAGAGAAGACTTTCTTCTTTATTTGTCAAGCTGCTGTGTGTTGACAGCTGAAATGACAAGACATATTGAGCAAAAGGAATTAATCTATATCTGAGACCTTTTAATAAATCAAAAGTAAAACGAAGAATCAGTGTAAGCAGCCCTGTTGGCAGCTGCTAACACTTGTTTCATGATCCTATCTGTCTGAAATACACAAACGGAAAGGAATTGTTGCCAGGAGTCATAAAATGAAGGAGAAACTCAGAAGATAGATTTATTAGCATCTCAATTTTGGTGCAATTCAGCTTCATAAACAGAGGTTAATCTGCTAAAACCTTCCTTGCTCTCACTGGGGGAAAACCCCACTCATTTCAATTTGTGTTTAAAGATCTAAAATAATTCTTCTTGTCGTCTGAATAAATCAACATCTCAAGAAGCAGCAGTGTTCATCTCTTTTGGCCTCTCTTTTTGCCCACGTGGATTTATTTATTTATTTTCACAAGATGTTGTTTATTATAGGCTCTTCTCATCCCTGCGATGTAATTTCTCTTCTGGACTTGTAGGCATTTTCATCACACTTCACTACATATTTCACCCATGTTTCTACAGAAAGTCATTATGTAGCACAGCCGGCTACTGACAAGAATATTTAGAATACTCTGCCTTTATCCTACAGTGCTGTGTTGCTCACCTTTGTTGGGTGAATAATATATCTCTCACCTGATGTTTTGGAAAAAGACCTAAGCTCATATGTGGCACTGTTCCTTCTTCCTTTCTTTCTGTATAGTTAATAAAGCTATAGAAACATACCTGCCAATTCAAACTAGTGTTAAAAGCTTAGTAAAAACAAACCAAACTTGAAAAAAAATATATATATATAGGAAAAAGAAAGGTGTGTCTTAGAAGTAGAACACAAGTAGACTGTTCAGTGGCCCTGTGCTGCCTCCTGTTCAGCAGATCTCAGTGGGGACACCAGGAGCTGGAGCCTGACTCCTAGGAGCTGACAGCATCCCTTCTGCTCAGGGATCTTCTGTCTCATGATGGGAGTGGTACTCCCCAAGGATGAAAGTTACCTTTTCTGCCTCTCGCTGCTGCCCCTCGTACCAGTGATACAGTAACTTCACTAGTAACTTCGACCACAGGATGGGTTCTGCTGTCTAGAGAAGTTTTCTCCAGGGCTGTTTAGATCATTAGTTGTCCAAAGCTTTATCAGCTTTATCATTCTATCCCCTGATGGCTCATGAGTGCAGGGCAGACATTTTCATGGCTTCTCTTCAAGAAGCATAATAGACTTTCCAGTTGGCTTTTAAACCAAAGGTCATGGCTGCATCCAGGGTCATAAATGGAATAATTGCTAGTTTCTAAAAAGCCAAATTTGATGCATAAGTTGTTGGACAAGAGCTGAGGAATAATGCAGATGAATTACAGCTGAACTGCAGATAGTGCATTAAGAAAGGTTCCCAGCATCCCGCACCGTGCACTGTTAAGCAGCTCTCAGAGCCCTCTCTGCTGGGTGCTGCTGCAGGCTGGGGGTTCTGAAGGGTCATCTGTGCCTATTATGGGGTCCCTAAAGCCTCTCTAAGACTTCATAGAAAATTGCAGAGCAGTCTGATTCTTAATAAATAAATAAATAAATAAGGCAAAAAAAGACACCTTCATTGCTAGCACTGATCGTAGAACTCTGGTTTCCTTCATATTTCTTTGTGCAATTCATAGCCAACGGTGAGTTCCTTCCCTATCAAGGTTTGTACAAGCTTGCATCGCCAGCAGAAAAGGCAGGAGGCACTGCTTCTGTTACTCAGTTGCAGCCCAAGCATGGAACTGGTTATGACATTAGGACACTTACGAAGAACCATCTTTCTCGGTGCAAACGGCTGAGATGTTGAGCAGGAAGCAATGGCTGAGATTCTTTATGTGCACGTATTTACTTTCTTTATATGCACATATTTATTTTTGTAAGGTTGAAGCATTAAAAAATCTGCATACATTTCTGTCAAACAGCCACATCAAAATAGATGTGGTTTTTCATTGATCCTATTCCTGAGATCCTCTGCTTGCTGTTTCTTCACAGGAGTTATCTACACAGCAGATGTCCTTGACCGGGAGACAACCAAATCCTACTGGCTGACAGTGTATGCCACTGACCACGGGGTCGTCCCACTCTACGCTACCATCGAAGTCTACATCGAGGTGGAGGATGTGAATGACAATGCCCCGCTCACCTCTGAACCCATCTATTACCCATCCGTCATGGAAAACTCCCCGAAGGATGTATCTGTCATTCAGATCCAAGCCCAGGACCCTGACTCCAGCACTAATGAAAAACTGGCTTACCGGATTACAAGTGGAAATCCCCAGAATTTCTTTGTAATCAACTCCAAAACAGGTAACAAAATTCTGCTGCTTTATGGTGGTCAAGAAATGCTATTTATTTGTTTATGGGTTTGCTCCCCTTCAGGATCTGTTGGCGTTGCATTGCTTTCTTAAGCTGTGTTTTCTTCTTAGTTATGATGTGCCTAAAGCATCTTCGCGTGCGCTTGTAAATGAGCACATGGCAGCTGATGCTGCTGCAATGATCACTCTTCTGTAGGTCACTGTATAGCTGCTGGCTGTGGCCTCTTTTCTGTGTCTGTAGGGATGAGACTTTGCTGAGCAGTGCTGGGAGGCAGATTCAAGCTGTTGTATGCCGTGAAGCAGAGCCTCATACTTTGTAATGCGATGTGGCTCTGCTGAAGTGCGTGGCAGCACAAGCACCTGTAATTAGGCTGTGTGTTACAGCAGCTGGATGCAACTGAACAGGTAGTTTCATATAAAAAGACAATGCAGATGATCTAAAAATTATTTTGACCTTAAAAAGAACCTATGGGGCTGTGGTTGGCTATCCCAGCCCCACTATGCTGGAACAACCCTGAGCATCGCTGTGCCCTCATTGCCACCCTTGGGCTGTTCCAGTGAGGATGCAGATGTCACCCAATGTCATGGGTGCTCCATTGGATGCCTGCCTGTGTTTGACCACCAGCAGTCCTATTCCAGCATTTGCCTCATTCCACCATCTGCCTTGCTCGTGGTCTATACGGGGAGGCTGTCTGACCTAATGGTGTGGGATGGAGCTGAAGAACCAAGGGGAGTAGGCTGATCTGTGTCAAAGTAGCTCAGAGGATCGATGCAGTTTTCATGCTCCTGGTTTTGGTCTGAGGTTTTGACTTCTTTTTTTCCAAGTTTATATGTACGTCTGCTGCAAATTTCTAAGTGGCTAGAGAAACAAAAGGAATACACCTGAAAGGGAATACTTATACTGTGGTATAAGAGAATTATATTCATGAAACAACTTTTCACCATTTGGCTGGGCAAGCCCAATGCAGTGCGTAGCATAAGAAGGGGTCGGGATCATTCAGGCACAAGCCCAGGTGAAGAAATCGTAGAGCATGTGTATTCACTTTGTTCAATCTGGTGAGCCCTAAGGCACAAATCTCACTTATTTTTAACACTTGAAATGGTCAAAGATGGCTCTTCCATCTGCATCTTTTCCCTTTCCTCCCCCAGCCCCAGAAATCCCATATGGACAAAATAGCAGAGTTAGGACTCTGCCATGTTTAATGCATGCACATCCCTGCCATCAGCTCCTAGTGCACAGCATCCTGCTCAGCACAACTCCACTTATCCACACAGCTTTGGATTTCAGTGTCACATACCAGAGGTGGGTGCTCGATGCTGGCTGTTTCCAGTGGCACAGGGTGTGGAGTTGGTCCTTCCCATGCTGGAGCAGATTGTGCCAGACCAAGAGCATCACCCTCTTGAATTGCAGTTAATCCTGAGGATGGTTCATCTTCATTTTGTGCTGAGAAAATTGCTTTCTGAAAACTAAAAGGCATCAGCGTGGTTAACATTTTACTGTTTGGGTAACCCGGCCCCCATTGCAATAAGTGAGGCTCCCAGCCAGTGCCTGACTGCATGAGGGGATAAATCATCCCCTCCATCCAGCCTACTTGGTGCCAAACGCAGAGCGGTGCGAGCTGCCAAGGCTGCCCCTTCTCTCTTGTTTATTTTCCCTTTGATCAGGCTGATGAAGTGTGTGCATTCTGAAGTCCCTTGTCCCAAAAAAGAGTTCTCTCTCTTGAACAGAAGGATGTTGTCTTCCCTTGTGAAGTACTGAAGCATGGCGAGTTCTGCCCTCCCTCAGCTTAGAGCCTTCCTCCCGACAGGAGGCTGGCGTCCCAGGAACAAAAGGCTGATGGGTTTGCCTAGAAAACGTCCCCCAAATCTCCAGCCAAGACTTTCCTGCAGGGCATTACCTTCACTAATGCAATGATTTAGGCTCTGGTCATTTATATCGGTGACTTTGCACATGCAGAAGAGATTTGTAGTGTGCCGGCTCAGCGTGCTTGCTGGGACTTGGTGACATTATAACTCATGGAGCACTTTGCACAGCAGCCGTAAATGTGGCAATGTGCTGTATAATCAAGATTAAAAGGTTTAATGTGAACCCAAATATGTGATGATGGAGGGGAGTGTGGGTTGAGTGAGAGCAGTCATTTGTTAGAAAGGATCTTTTATTTTCTTTGTTGGTTTGAGAGTTCAAACAGTGCCAGCAAACTGACAACTTTCTGCTGTGACTCACTGTGTCTACAGGCAGCATGAAGGCCCTGACACAAAATTTTTACATCCTTTTCTGGGATGCAGGAGAAGTTAGCCTCAACTGGAGAGAGGAAGTTCTGAAGGATGTGGGTGCTTTTATGGCAATCAGATCTATTTCTCCTCCAGTACTCCTTGTATGCTTTGTCTGTAGGTACAAGAAACCTTTTAGTTAGAAAACCTATAACTTCCTACATTATTACTGCACATGCCCCAACACAAGAAGGGCATGGAGCTTTTGGAGCAGGTCCAGAGGAGGGCCACAAAGATGATCAGAGAGCTGGAGCACCTCTCCTATGGGGACAGGCTGAAAGAGCTGGGACTCATCAGCCTGGAGAAGAGAAGGCTCTGGGGAGACCTTATAGCAGCCTTCCAGTACCTGAAGGGGGCCTACACGAAAGCTGAGGAGGGACTTTTTATAAGGACAGATAGTGACAGAACAAAGGGAAATGGGTTTAAACAGGAAGAGGGTAGATATAGACTAGATTTCAGGAATAAATCCTTTACTGTGAGAGGGGTGAGACCCTGGAACAGGTTGCCCAGTGGTTGTGGATGTCCTCTCCCTGGAAGCGTTCAAGGCCAGGCTGGATGGGGTTGTGAGCAACCTGGTCTACAGGGAGGTGTCTCTGCCTATAGCAGGGGGTTAAAACTAGATGATCTGAAAGGTGCCTTCCAACCCAAACCATTCCACAGTTACAGACTGGCCCAACTCTGGATGGGTATTTTAAATATGAGGGAATGCAAGTAAACAGCGTGCATTTGGACCTGTTTGGTAAATCATGGAATCATAGAATATCCTGAGTTGGAAGGATCATTGAGTCCTGGCTCCACATCAAAGAGCATTGTCCAATTGCTCCTTGAACTCCAGCTGCTCGGGGCTGTGCCCACAGCCCTCTGGTGCAGAACCTTTCCCTCATCCCTACCTGATGCAGCTCTGTGCCGTTCCCTCAGGAGCAGGGAGCAGAGCTCAGCACTGCCTGTGAGGAGCTGCAGTCGCCATCAGGCCTCCCCTCAGCCTGCTCTGCTTGGAGTTGCACAAACCAGGGGACCTCAGCCACTCCTTATATGTCTTTTACCCTCTCGACACTTTGCAGCCCTCCTTTGAACTTTCTCTAATAGCTTTATGCCTCTTTTATATTTTGGTGCCCAAAACTGCACCCAGTGCTCGAGGTGAGGCTGCCCCACATAGAGCAGAGAGAAAGAGTTGCTCCCCTAGGAGCCAGAGTCTGCCACAGAGCTGTGAAAGCAAGGCCAGCACACCACCTCTGCTGTGGGTGCAGATGGGCCTTTGGGGCTCTGCTAGATCATGTCTGTGGTTTATAGAGGTTGTTTGGGGTCTAAGCCACGTGGATGGGGTTAGAGTTAGAATGGGGATGCACACAGCCCTGCCATGCATCTAACTGCTGTCATCTCATGGGAAGGTCTTTGTTTTCTCACCTCTATTTTCTTTCCTAGCACACGGCCAAGCATCATTCTGCGTCTCAGAGCGTGCTTTTATCTTGTGACCTGATATTCATAGGTACAAGCACTAAGTGAATAATGTCGCACATGAGTACGTGTGAAACCATAAATCACCCACGCTCCTGAAAGGGAGCCTTGTTCTGCAGCCTGGTGGAGCCTACTTCTACAGCTCAGGGTCCAATTCAGCAAATCAGGATTTTTCTTTAGTTTTACTGCGCAAGGGATACTGCCGTACATATTTTTGTGAGGGGGTGGTTAAACTGTTTTTCAAATAACTGAGAATGACTCTCTTGGTTACATTACCGCAGGGAAAGGCGGTAGTGATTCCTGTGCTTCTGTTTCTCAGTGACATCTTGTGCCCAGCAGTGATGGAAGAGTTCTCACTGTCTGGCACACTGCCTGCCTGTCATCAGGGTCAAGCTAACACCTGGTAGGGTTGATGGAAAGCTTGGGCTTTCCCTTCTTGCCTTGACTTTTGTGCAGGGGAGGACTTGATCTCTGCATTTCGCTCCTGCAGTTGGAGGAGCAGCACTGGTGGGGGCTGGGATTTGGGGCTGCAGCCAGGGACCAGGCAAGCAGAGGGACTGAGCCCATGGGATGCCACGGCAGTTCCCAGCCTGCTGAGTTATTTCAGGATGAGAAGCTTGTGGAAGAAGGTAAATAAAACGTGTGATGGAGTTATAAAAAAATGATTGATTAGAGCTGTAAATTCTTCTTTTATTTCATGTATATGGGTGTTAATTTCACAGAACAGCACAGTGATAATTTACTGCATTGATTTATTAGTTTTTGTGCTCTGAAGAAAATAATGAATTTTAATTCAAACCACTACATTCTTTTTCCCATATATTGGACAAATCCAATAAAGTTCTCTTCAGCCTTATGTTGATTAAATGATATTTTAACTAACACTCCAGCAGATCAAACTTAGCTCTCACACACAGCGATTCTGTTGATGTTTATGAGTTTACTCTACATTCATGCTGGTCTGTCTGAGAATGTTGTTTACCTGGCTTTGGCTCTTGCTGGCCACGTTTAACAAAGACAGACCCCTGGCATTCCCAAAACAGTATTTGCTCAGGCTTTAAAGCACATTCAACTAGTGGGGTTAGAAACTATGCATGGAGGTCAATATATCATTTCAGAGCAGCAATTCTCAGCTTCTGGAAGCTGTCTCTGAACTGTCACACCAAGATTTGGCAGAGACCGGATGTTTTTGGACTGAAGTAATATTAATATTTACATAAGCTAATTTGGGAGTAGTGAGTGTCAGGTTTTAATTGATATGAATGCTAAGGAAGATAACACCCCTCTGGAGGCTTTTCTTTTTTTGCACTTACTGAAACAGCATAAGATCCTGCTGAGTGTGAATGCCACATTTGCCATGCCATATAAATCCTGGACTTCACCCTCCTTCATACCTCCCGATTTTTACATCTGCTTTTGTCTTCTATACTCAGGAGAACATTCTTGGAACTCTGCGATAAGTGCTTGCTCTCCAAGGCCCAAGTGATTCCATGTTGTTGCTTTTTTTTCCAGCAGAGGAAGAAAAAATGTTAAATATTACAGATTTTTTTTTAAGTTCTGCTGGGTTTTTGTGGTAGATAACATTTCAGAGGGACACATCTTGCTCTGGGAAGAACATTTCAGTCAGTCCAATTATTGACATTCATGCTGTACTTTGAGTTATGCCAAGGACCATATGGATAATGAATGGAAGCTGAAGCAACTTAGTCCCTGCTGCATGCAGACGTTCAGATCTTTTGGTTTTAAACTCAAGCTGCCTTCGGTCAATGGAAAGACTAATATTTATTGGTTCCATAAAGCAAGGGGCATTTAAAACTTCCTCCATATAAAACACCAGACCATTTGAGAAGATGAAACAAAATAATTTTTTGATAACATTTCCAGGGGACTTTGGAGCAGCACTGTCAAACTAAATGTAGTTTCTTACTGTGTAAGAAGCATTTCATGCTACTTTTTAAAGAGGTCTGTTCTTCAAGAATAGACAACTTGATATTCATTCTTGAGCATCTATTCTTTCTGCTTCCTCTGTAATTTTAGAGTTCTTCTGCATTATTGGAGGACCTGCCTGAGATTGCAGTTGATGGTGTTTATGCTATAAGCTCTTTTAAAAAATCCCATGAAATGAGATCTTAAGGCATCTTGTAAATGAAGGCCAGTAGTTTTTGGGTTGCTTGGTTGTAGTTTTGTGTCTAGGGGGGATTGTTCTATTTGCTTGTTTGTTTGTTTGTTTAATTGTATTCTAAGCTGCCATCTCCCTCCACGACACATTAGGTGCTATTGTGATCAAATTGGGAAATCACCTCCCTCCCTGCTGGAAGGTCCTTCTGCAGTGTGCCTGGTGGTATCTCCTGCACACAGCTGGTGTAGTGCCATGTTCAGCAGCTCCATGTGTTGTGCAACAGCTGCACAGATTGTGTCATGTTCATTGCCATTCATAGAACCATAGAATCACAGAAATGTAGAAAGGCTTGGCTTGGAAAGAACCTTAAAGATCATCTCATTCCAACCTCTTTCCCATGAGCAGGGATGCTACATACTAGACCTGATCAGTTATCCCCAGACCCTCTCAAATTCAGCTGACCTGTCCAATATCATGTGAAACTTTGTGATGGAAGCAACCATTGATTGTAGATCTCTTAAATTAATGGTGAATTTGAAGACTTCATTCTCCCTTCTGTTATGAAATCATAGAATCATGTGAGTTGGAAGGGACATATAAAGGTCACCTAGTCCAACTCTCCTGCAATGAGCAGGGATATCCACAGCTAGATCAGATTTCCCAGGGCCTGATCCAGCCTCACCTTGAAAATTTCTAGGGATGAGGCATCAACCACATCTCTGGGCAACCTGTTCCAGTGCCTCACCACCCTCACTGTAAAAAACTTTTTTTCTTATATTCACCCTAAATCTATCCTCTTTGATCTTGAAACCATTTCCCCTTGTCCTACCACAACAGACCCTGCTAAAGAGCCCATCCCCTTCATTCCTGCAGCTCCCCTTTAGATACTGGAGGGCCACTCTCAGGTCTCCCTGCAGCCTTCTCTTCTCCAGGCTGAGCAGCCACAGCTCTCTCAGCCTGTCCTTATAGGAGAGGTATTCCATCCTTTGGATCATTTTTGTAGCCCTCCTCTGTATGTGCTCTAACTGCTCCATGTCTCTCCTGTACTGAGGACTCCACACCTGGACGTAGTGCTCCAGGTGATGCCTAACAGCACAGAGCAGAGGGGCAGGATCACCTTCCTTGCCCTGCTGGCCACACTGCTTTGGATGCAGCCCAGGATACGGTTGGCTTTCATTTTATTTTATTTTACATCCAGCTTTATACAAATAGTCAGTTCTCTAACAGTTGCACAGTCTAGCCCAATATATCATAACTGATCTGTAACTATCCATAAGTAACACAGATTTTTAAAATGTAATTCCCCTAGCGCATTAGCTAGCTTCCACTTTCTGTAATTTATGTTATATCAACACATACTAAACGATCTACTCTCTTTTCTTTCACCTCTCAATATTATTTAAAGTATAACTCTTAATGACTTCTTTATTATATGCTAACTATTAAAAATCAAGCTTCTAAGTATTTTAAAAGCTTTAATTTCTACTTTGGGATGGCTCATTCTTTACTTGACACCGTATTTCCGGTGGTTTGAGCTTGGGGTTAGCAGCTCGCAAATCAAAGGTCTGGGGATGTTGCAGTTATATATTAGTCAGTGGGACCTAAGCAACCTACTGGGCACCGTACAACATATTTGACAAAGGTGCTGCCTCAAGGAACTTGTCATAACAACAATAGTAATAGTAATAATAATAATAATTAGGAAAAAAAAAAAAATAACAGGGAGGAAAGGATGTAAATCATCAAGTCCATCTGCTTGTCAGTGCATATTTGCTCCCCAGAGCACATTCTCAATTAACTCCTGCAGCTCAGCAGTGACGCTGACTCTTCTTTTGATTTCAAATGAGTCATTTAAACTCACTGATCTTCTTTTTTCTTTTTTTTTTTTTTTCCCAACTGGAAATATTTTCTGACCTCATGCAATTGTTCTCAAAATTTGTCCACCATATAAAGCCTGCAGATCAAATGGACTCTGAAAATGCAAGCTATTGATTTTTCAGGCATCTCAGCATTCACAGACATCCATGTGCACTCATGTATTCGTAGGCAAACAAGAAGAAAGAGCAACATCACTTCTAAAATCATAGGTTAAAGAGGAATAAAAAACTCTTTTAGATTAAGTCTATAATCTAGTGCCACACCATTGATTCCATTAAAAAAGGAGAAAGCTTGGGCTCAGCTCACCTATCTCTTCCCTCTTCCATGGCTGTGATTTCCTCCATGCTCTGTGTTATCTGTGGAGGGGATGAAGGTGTGAGCTGTGTCACCTTAGTTGAGACTACAGTAATGCTGCTATTAATAAAATAATAAATCCAGCTTTATCACCTCTGCTGAACAGACTTGATTTCTGCTAGCAGTCAGTTTTGATTCCTGAACAGCTGAATACAGTTGAGCTTGCTGGATGGCTCTGATATCAAGTGCCTCTTTTAAAATTGCATTCACAGACACAATACTGCTCATAAATGCCGTTTTTTTAATAATCAGCAGATTCAAACATGGCATATAGAAATTTTAACCTTTCTTTAGATCTCCATGATGACCTTTTTTCCCTCTTTCACATTAAGAAGCTTTGTGACAATTTCCATTGACTTGACTGGTCTATTGTGTCCTCACTTACTCAATAAACATTTTTTAACCTGAGCTCCCTATTTGATTCAGTAGAGACTTATATGTCCGAAGGGCAGTAGCATGGCGTGAGCTCATGAATCTGTGTTTGCTCAAGGAAAAGGTTACTGCCTGATAGTAGAACAAAGCAGGGAAGCACAGATCTTGGGTTAATGTCATGCCAGTGGGGAGGAATCTCCCACAGATGTTAAGAGCTTCGGTCCATCACCTGTCGCAGTCCCATGCTGAACCTCTTCGACATTTCCCTGATGGAAAATAACTCCCTCCTGCCCTGCCTCATTACAGATTCTAGGACAGCAGGAATTTTGCTACTAATCCCATAAATTGATCTTGTTGTATGTTACAACTGTTGTGTTATTTTCAAAAACATCAGGAAAGCAGACCTCTATCATATTCATAACTCTGGCTGTCACCTTCTGTCTGTCAGTCTGATTTCTCTGTTCGTACATTTCCAGAAGCCTTAACCAGTCAGAACTGGTCAAGAAACCATCTATCTTTTTCATAGGTTGTTCTGTTCCTCCACTAGTTTGTAATTTGGACCATTGCATTCACTTGCAGGTAGACAAATACTTTTGATATAACTATTATTAATGACAAGCATAACTGAGATTATTGGGTGAATCTCTGCACTGTAAATATTGAGTCACAACCCTGTTAAACACATGCGAAGTCTAAGGATACTTGTCATATCCCGCCACACATTATTACGATAATAGCAGTGAATGCCCTTATGTTACAGTAATTGCTTGTGGCCCAAGCCTGAACTCTGGCAAGGGAAATTAGGTTTGTGAGTTATGGATGCTGAGACATGGAGCCTGTGAGTGTGGTGTTCATGTAGAACCCTGTGGGTGTGCCAGGAGCTGCCAGGGAGGAAAGTAAAGCTATGATGTTAGGCCAGGTGAGGAGAAGGCTTGGGGTGGGGGGATGATGACTTTTGATTTCTTTTGATTTGCTACTGCTTTTTAATCAATCAAGTAATTTGCATCTTGCTGTTGCCCAGCAGTCAGAGGTACTAATTGTGCCGGTGATTTTGGCAAAGTAGACATGCTGGGATCAGAACAGATATCACTAGCAGACACATCAAAGCAGATATTGCTAGGATCAACATTTTTATCTTTTCTTTCATTACTGTGAGTATGCTCGTATTGTCATCTTAGGTCAGGCACTTTTCCTGACTTGAATGGTGTATCCACACATTATTGTATGAGCATTTTCTCTTATCTCTTTATGGTCTGGAAGTTAGAAGCACAGCCTGCAGCCAATATTTGCTCCCAGGGTAACAGCCATCTTCAGCTCTTAAAAAACAGGGATGGAGACATTTCGAGCCTGAGAAAATGAGATTGACCTATGCTGTATGTGAGTATTAAAAAAAAAATAGCTTGGAAATGGGAAGAAGAGGGGGCAACTGTAAAGACAGGTGTGTTTGCATAAGCCATTATGATGTCAGTAATTGCAGTGCTAATTTTTCTTTGTCTTCCATCATAGGAAGTTGCATCAGCACCTAATAAACTTGCAAAGCTTCATCACCTTGCAATAAAGCTGAACTGGTCTGATCACAGCTAAGGTTAATAGCAGATTAATGTTATTTTTCCTCTTCCCTCTCTGACTCTCTGTCTCCATTAGAATTACTCTGTTATAACCAACGTTAATTATTTCCTGTGAAATTATTCTCCCATCACTTTCCCCCTTCCCTCTGTGTTAATGAGAGTGCTTTTCTCTCACTGGTAAGATTGACACAACTTCTTTGAAGTTAGTAACGCTGTTGCCAGTTCTTGCCAGTTAAGTATGTGACCTTATCAGTATAATTGTACAGATCGCATCGCCATATGTCTAGATGCACTGAGCTTAATTTAACAGAAGACATATATGTATAAAAATAAAGCAGTATGTGGGGTTAAATATTGGAAGACCCCCCTAATCACAGTTTTCATCTTATACAAAACTTTCTGCAGAAATCTTAGAGCCCCAAGTTATATGTAAAAAGTTTACTTGTAAGGGACTCTGGTCTCCTAGCTATATTTTCACATTCATCATCCCATGTCTTCTACGATATCTGCACTTTCTCACCTGTTGTACTTGCAAGGTGTCTCTTCCCTTGGTAGCAGAGTCCTTCATGCCATGTGGTGAGACAGAAGCAGTGCTGCCCCTTTTGTGCAAACCAGAAACTGAGGCAAAGAGAGTTGCTAATAAGCTATGCTAATAGTGAAGATATAGATTTAATTTACCTTCAGAACCACTGGCTATGTATAACATAAAGCCCTTCTGGTGAGGGCCCAGACTGCCTCACTGAACCTCAGATGCTGATCCCACACCTCCTCCCTCTCAGCTGCGGAGATTGCTCTACATGTGCACAGTGCTTTGGGTGGTCATGTAGGAGCACCTGTTTCCTACTCTATTTCTAATTAGCCCACCATTTCCCATCCTTGCATTTCAACTCCTCCTCTCTTGCCCAAAGGCAAGCTTGGGATGCCCAAGGGCAAAGAAGGATTCCAGTTTGTCCGTGTGCAGGACCTGAGTGGCTCTAATGAGGCCTCCAAGGCATGTAGAGACAGAGCTGACTCATGTCCCCTGGGAAGATAAAGTGAAGCCCATCACCATCAGCCTGATGCTTGCACAGCAGCTTGTCAGCATGTCTAATGTCGTGGGGCGATGAGGCAAAACTGGAGCTCTCACATCCCCGGCTGCCCCCACACAACTGTGCCCTTTGTTTCTCAGCAGTACATTTCTTTGTATTGTCTTTGCAAGAACATTTTTATTCATTGCATCCTATGAGTATGTCAGTGTCATTATCTGTTTTGGGTTTGCTGCCATCTTAAGAGAAATCTCATGTTCTTGTCAGATAGTTTACATGCAAGGAATCTGTGCTACAGTGATTTATTTGTCTGGCAATCAACAAGTAGCTTTTCAGATCTTTAAGGGATTTGGTTTTAAAACTGCGTAATTCCTGAACTTCGACTTAATAGCAGTGTATGAATATCAATGCACATTCACTTCTTTTTTAAAGTAGCCACAATACCCAAAAGATAAATGTAAGTCTGCTCTGCAAGAGATTATTTTGGCTATAGTTAATTTGCTTCCATTCACCATATGCTCATATTTTCTGACCTTCAGTTGAATCACTGTGTAATAATAAAATGTGCGGTATTAAAAAAAAAAAAAAGAGTTTATGAGAGAAGCACAGGTGTTTATAGTACTAAAACTTTGGCTGAGTGATGCAGCTTATACCACCCAAGAATTTCTCTATCTTATCCTTTAGCAGATATTATTACAAGAGGATATTGTCATTGCTGGAAAAATGTTCAAGTCATTTCTGCTAATGTGAAAACAGGGCATTTTTTAAATCTCTGAAGAAATGTTGTGTGCCCATGACTTCACATTATTCGGAGAGATCCTCTGGGAGAGACAACTGAGGAAGAAGTTTCTCCTCAGACAATTCTTGACATGGAATCTGGGAACATATTACAAATGACACTGGGAATTACTACTGAATTTAATCAATTGAATGTGTGTGAATTAGATTGATTAAACAGAGAGAATAAATACACAAAAGATTACCCTAAATAGGTACAGGGATGGAAAAATGACAGATAGTATTAACGGCTTAGATGAACGTGATGCAGTAGATATTTTTTCAGTGAATCTATAATTTCTTATGAGATTTATCTCTTTTTTTTTTTTCCTATTTCTTTTTCCTCTTCTTTTTTTTTTTTTTCTTGTAATACTTAATGTAATAGAAATTGGTTAAGGGAATGTTATGTATTAAAGGAAAAAAAAATAAGTCACACTACCAAACTTAACTGCAAAGTAGTCCGCAAGGACAAACTGCCACATTGAGTCAGTAAGCCTATGATCTGAATTTATGCTCGTAAGCCCCTCTCTTTGAGTTGTGTTGATTTGATGAGGAGAGAGTCCTCCACTGACTGACACTGGATACAGTGTTTCCATCACCCTCCCATGAGCTCAGCTCCCATCTCTCTAGTTTGTTCTCTCCTCCCACTTACCTGGTGTTGAGCAGGGAGGATCTAAAAAGAACAGCCGCAAGTGGCAGTGCAGGCTGGGACACAAGCTGCTGGAGAGGAGCTCTGGTCTAGCATTAGGTGGGATGGTTGGTGGCCCTGCATGTGGAAGGGGGGTTCCAGATTCATGATCCTTGAGGTCCCTTCCAACCCTGTCCATTCTGTGATATTGTGATTCTGTGAACCTCGGGGTCCAGGTGGACAACAGGTTGGCCGTGAGCCAGCAGTGTGCCCCGGTGGCCAAGAAGGCCAATGGGATCCTGCAGGGCATTAAAAGGAGCGTGGCCAGCAGGTCAAGGGAGGTGATCCGCTCCCTCTACTCTGCCCTGGTCAGGCCTCACCTGGAGTACTGCGTCTGGTTCTGGGCTCCCCGGTACAAAGAAAGGCCGGGATCTCCCGGAAAGACTCCGGTGGAGGGCCATGAACATGATAAGGGCCTGGAGCACCTCTCTTATGAGGAAAGGCCGAGCGACCCGGGTCTGTTCAGCCTTGAGAAAAGAAGACTCAGAGGGGATCTGATCAATGTCTGTATCTAAGGTGACGGAGGCAAAGAAACAAGGCCAAGCTCTTTTCAGCCGTGCGTGGTGACAGGACAATGGGAAACGGCCAAAATGGGAAGTTCTGCACAAACGTGCATAGGAACGTCTTCACGGTGAGGGTGACAGGGCACTGGAACTCCTGCCAAGGTAGGCTGCGGAGTCTCCTTGTCTGGAGATGTTCAAGACCTGCCTGGACGCCTACCTGTGCAACCTGGTCTACGCAGCCTGCTTTGGCAGAGGGGTTGGCCTCGATCATCTAGATCGAGACGGCCCTTCCAGCCCCTACACTTCTGTGACTCTGCGTCAGGGAGAACACTGTGTTGCTGAGGAGGAGAGGACAAATACAGGCACTGCTACGGGAAATGGAAAAGCAAAGGCTCAAATCTCTTGGTCTGTACTATCATATACTCTTTTATTTTCTTTCCCACGTATAAACAAAGGAAATTAATCCAGTATTCATTGTCGTTGGACTGAAGGGGTCAAAAGGATGGGAGAGGATCACCTCACCTCTGTTTACGTCTGCTTACGAGGGTGGATACTGATAGGACAAGGGGGAATGGTTTTAAACTAAGACGGGAGACGTTTAGGTTAGACAGTAGGAGAAAGTTTTTCACACAGAGGCTGGTGACACACCAGAACAGGCTGCCCAAGGAGGCTGTGGATGCCCCATCCCTGGAGGCACTCAAGGCCAGGCTGGATGAGGCTCTGGGCCGCCTGGTCTGGTGGTTGGCGACCCTGCACATAGCAGGGGCTTGAAACTAGGTGATCATTGTGGGCCTTCTCAACCCAGGCTACTCTATGATTCTATGACCTCGTGTGCTCATGAAAATTACAGAGTGCAGACGGACTGGAAGAAAGGGGAGGTGGAACACGCCGGTGGGATTTGGGTGTAGGGTCCCCAGCCCCGAGCTTGGGTGCACGGGTGCACCCACACCGGGGAAAGGCATTGTGACATCACAGGGCGGGGCGTGACATCAGCCTTTATTAAGTCATGCTGGAAGCCTCCCCCAGCTCAGACACGTGGGGCGGTCGCTCCGTCCTGGCAGTCGCTGCTGGAGCTCCCTCTGAGTGACAGCCGCTTGTGTGTTGAGAGTGGTCCTTGGGAGAGAACAGGATGAAGTTCAGCCTGACTCTCTTCCTGATCATACTTGCTTTTGTGTCTCCAATTCCTGACCTTTCCAGCTGTCTCAGCTGGGACTGGAATTGGGACGAAAAGCTGCTCCTTCCTGAGGAGCAGCATCCCTTAGAGACCAAGTGCCAGCCCTCCAGCTGGCTCTCCTGGCTTGGTCTAACCACCTGCCCCCTCACGACTGAGGATGGGAACAAAAGCCACGTCCTTCACAAGGAGCACAGATGGATTGAGAGCAAGATCCAGACCACCAGCTGGCTCTGCTGGCTTGGCCTAACCATCTGCTCTACCAAGATGGAGGACAGGAAGAAAAGCCAGGTCCTTCACGAGGAGCAGAGGCCGGTTGAGACCAAGGGCCAGCCCTCCAACTGGCTCTGCTGGTTCAGACTGAACACCTGCTCCTCCAAGACCGAGGACATGAAGAAAGACCACATCCTTCCCAAGGAGCAGCGTCTCGTTGAGTCCGAGAGCCTGCCCTCCAACTGGCTCTGCTGGTCCGGACTTACATCCTGCTCCCCCAAGACGGAGGATGCGAAGAAAGACCAGGTCCTTCACGAGGAGCAGCATCCCGTCGAGTCCAAGAGCCAGCCCTCCAACTGGCTTTGCTGGTTCGGACTGAACACCTGCTCCCCCAAGACCGAGGATGTGAAGAAAGACCAGGTCTTTCCCAAGGAGCAGCGTCCCGTTGAGTCCAAGAGCCAGCCCTCCAACTGGCTCTGCTGGTTCGGACTGAACACCTGCTCCCCCAAGACCGAGGACGCGAAGAAAGGCCAGCTCCTTCCCAAGGAGCAGCGTCCCACTGAGTCCAAGTGGAAGCCCTCCAACTGGCTCTGCTGGTTAGGACTCACATCCTGCTCCCCCAAGACCGAGGATGCGAAGAAAGACCAGGTCCTTCCCAAGGAGCAGCGTCCCGTTGAGTCCAAGTGGAAGCCCTCCAACTGGCTCTGCTGGTTAGGACTCACATCCTGCTCCCCCAAGACCGAGGACGTGAAGAAAGACCAGGTCCTTCCCAAGGAGCAGCATCTTGTTGAGTCCAAGAGCCATCCCTCCAACTGGCTCTGCTGGTTTGGACTAAACACCTGCTCCACCAAGACCGAGGACGCAAAGAAAGGCCAGGTCCTTCACGAGGACCAGCGTCCCATTGAGTCCAAGTGGAAGCCCTCCAACTGGCTCTGCTGGTTCGGACTAAACACCTGCTCCACAAAGGTCGGGGACGCCAAGAAAGACCAGGTCCTTCACAAGGAGCAGAGCCCGGTTGAATCCAAGAGCCAGCCCTCCAACTGGCTCTGCTGGATTGGACTGAACACCTGCTCACCCAAGACTGATGATGCAAAGAAAGGCCAGGTCCTTCCCAAGGAGCAGCGTCCAGTTGAGTCCAAGTGGCAGCCCTCCAACTGGTTCTTCTGGTTTGAACAAACCGCCAGCTCCACCAAGATCCAGGATGGGAAGAAAAACAAGGTCTTTCAAGAGGAGCAGAGCCCGGCTGACACTAACAGCCAGACCTCCAACTGGCTCTGCTGGATCGGACTAAACTCCTGTCCGCGGAATGGAGACAAAAAACTTGTGCATCCTGAGAAGAGGCTGCCCATTAATGCTGAGCGCCGTGCCTCCAACTGGCCCTTCTGGCTTGGCCTTTCTCCACACCCCAAATGGGTCCCGTACAGGGTCAGCGAGTCTCTTGTTCCAGAGGGCCCAAAGCAGCAGTCCCCGCGCACCGAGCAAAAGGCCTTCGGCGTGCCTGACATCCTGCGCCACCTCTTGGGCTTCCGTATGGAAATCCTGCTCATCTGCCTCTTAATAGATTTATCGAGAGACTGGTATATATTTCGGCTGCCGTGGATTGCCTACCGGCTCTGGAGAGCATGGTGAAGACACGAGGCACCGGTAAGCGACCAAGATTCATACTGCACAGAAGGGACTGCGGGTGGAGAGCAGAGAACCGCAAAGGTCTAGTCTGGGAGGGCTTCCAAGAAAAGCAGACCTCCAGAGGCCCATCAGCTCTCCCCACAGACTTGCCCGGCCGTAGGGCTGACACCTAGCCGGACACTCCCATGCAAAACAGGGCCTGCCGGAGGTGCGGTGAGCCCCACGGGTCGCCCCGAGCTGTCCTGGGAGGCTGGAAAAGCGGCGCAAGAATCAGAGCCCTGCAGGCTGATGCTCTGCAAAACAAGCCCGCATCCCTTTCTCTGCGCTCATGCCGTGTCATTTCCAGGGAACGGGACAAACGGCCTCAGCTTCCACAGGAACAGAGAGTGATTTCCATGAAGCACTTCTCTCCACCTGACAGCCTGTGGGTCAAATGGTGACCAAAGTTGGCACTGAAGGCACCTGCAATGACAACATCTCCTACTGGGTGGACACCAACCTCTCCCAGATCATCACCTCCATTTTCTAGCACTCAATAAATTAATAACATCATCATTGCTGCATCCTGTGTCATTGTGGTGGCAGTGGGTCCGGGACAGTGGCAGCACTAAAGGCCTTGGTGGAGGAGAGTGCTGCTGTACGGGGACTGGGGGCGTGTTCCTAGGGAGGAGGAAGGGTGCTGGGACGGGGATAAAAGAGGCATGGGTGGCTGGGAAGTGTCCAGAGACAGCCATGCCCCAGGGGAGAGAGCACATTTTGTTGCTTATCAACAAACACAAGGCAAGAAATGGAAACCTCAATAAGAGAATATTTTTCATTGAAATGACTGTATAGAGACATTCTCTCATAGAATAATTCGTCCACATTGAAAAGAGATTCATAAAGATCCGGACTGTGTATTTATTTGGCTTTTGTTGTCATGAACTCTCACCTTTACCACTGAGAATGCTTTTGCCTAAAAACAAAACACAACAAAAAACACAGTGCCTTCAGGATTCCTTAATTTTTCTTTATAGGGTGCTGCATGATAAAAAGAGAGTTCTTTTCATTTGTACTCTTCCTGTAGTATTTAAAAATAATTCAGAACTAAGTAGAATTCTATGAGGAAAAGCAAAATCTGTGCTGTGCTCCTGGTTAGCTGAAAATATGACTTTTTAATGTATTTATTTGCAGTTTTGTAGTACCTTCATAGCGGCATTCATGAAGCAGCACCCCACTGAGCTTGGCAGTGTAAGTGGAGTAAAAAATGTTTGCTGCACCAAAAAATTGCAGTCTCAAGGGAGCCTGAGACAACAGATGGGAAAAAGCAGATGGAGATGCCAGAAGAAAAACCAAGGTGGTATTGATCATCCTTCATGGAGACTACACTGTGAAAACAGACTCACAGAATCATAGAATCAGTAAGGCTGGAAAGACCATAAAGATCATACAGTGTAACCGTCAACCCATCACCATCATACTGCTAAACCTTGTCACCCAATGTGTTATCTACCCTCTTCTTGAACATCTCCATGGATAGTGACTCCACCACCTCCCTGGTGTGCCTGTGTGTGCCCACAACATTGTCCTGGGGCTGTGTCTCCTGGCACCAGGTAGAGCAGGAAGGAGATGTTGGAATGGGTTTGCCCTAAATTATTACAGGAATGGGAGAGGGAAGCAGTGGTGTTGTAGCATGTGGCCGACAGATTTCATCACATATGCCACTCTCAGCAAATTCTGACTGACCCTCCATGCAGGTGACTGTTTTGGATGCTCTGGCTTGGTGTTTGAGCACCCCACATGGTGCTCCATGGGGGCTGGAGCCTCAGGCTCCAACCGGCTTCCCCAAGTCTTGTTGTATGAATGGGCTTCAGGATGTGGTTGGCATTTCCGTGCATTGCAGGGGTACAGTGGGTGCAGCTCTTGGCCTCCTCCCCGCTCTGTCTCAAAGGTATCAGCTCCTCAGCTCCTTGCTCCTCCATCTGAGCTGACAGTGGGTACATCTGCATCAGCATCCACAGAGACATCCCCCTACCCATCTCTCAGATGTCTCTCTATAGAAATATATTTAATTGATATGTATCTATATATTTCTGCCAATTTTTTGCCCAAGTTGCAAAATATTTGTTTTGTTTTGTTTTGTTTTGCTTTTGTGTAAAAGGAAAGGTTTTTCAAAATAAACATATGAAGTGTATCTTTTTCTTGAATTTTTCCATTCATAGCATGCATAGCGCACTATGTTTTTTCCTCCTCTCCTCATTCTTTTACATGAGAGAAGAAAGACAGCAGCAGTCTTAGAATAAAAGTGCTTGGTTGCAGGTTCACTGGACTGTGTATGTAGAGCCACCTAGGAAGGCTGAGCTTTTCAAACATGGTGCCCAGCTGTGCTCCTGGAAGGTGAAATTCCTTTATTTTCAGGAAAAAAACTGTCTTCTCTGTCTTCTTAACAGAGTTAAAAAATGCAATATCTAACAGTATCTCAGTTCCCTCTTCCAATACCGTAGCTCAAGATTATTTTTATAGGGAAAATTTAGAGGAAGACACGTTGTGTACGGCCAAAGTGAGATTTAGGAATGTGTCTGAGTACCTGATGTCCCATTACAATTGTGTGACAGCTGTAGCCATTTGTCCTAGAGTTATGATCCTAAATCTTCTTCCTCGCTGTGTAGGCAGTAGGACTCACTTTTAAATGAAGAAGTTCGAAGTCTCTTGTCAGATCCTCATCTCTTTTCAAGCATGTCTGCATCCTGTGTCAAGCCATGCACTTGAAAGGATCACATTGCCAAGGTTCTCAGTTGCCTGTTTGAAAACCTAAAATTTGCACTGCCTCGCTAAGAAGGTGAAGAAATTCAGCCTGTTTAATTTGTCAAGAAAACTTCAAGAGGTGATGCTTTCACAGTTTGTTGGTGCTTACACAGGGACAGGACTTCTGACAAAAGTTTTCTTTCATCTAAAAGATAAAAGGCATAAAAGTCAGCGGAAGGTAAAGTGAGATTAATTCAGACAGAAAAAAAAAAAAAATCATATTTTTCTGTCTCAAGATAATACTAGCTGTAAAGGGGCTGTTCTGAAGTTGCAATCCATGAAGCAGTCTGAGCAGTGAAAGTCCACAAGTGCTGTTATGCAGGTGCTCAAAGTAGATGGTCTTACCTGCAATGAAAACCTTTAAATGCATAACAAACAAAATTTAAACCCGAAATGACCATAGCAGTTTTGCACAGAAAGCTGGGAGGAAAGGCCATGTCTGTTCTGGGAATAGGTAATATATATTCAAATACATATCTGTGAGTTCCAGTATTTTCTTGCTCTGGTTTTCTCAAATAGCATTTTTACCATGCGTCTTTATAAATAAATCAATGAAAGAAAAAACTTATTTAACTCATTTTATTGTATGTATTCTTATAGTGCTTCTTATAAAACAAAAATGAAAAGTTGTTAACTGCAACTTGCCTTACATACAGAGCATCATTTTCTTGTTCCTACACAGCTGAAACATTTGCAGACCACATTCTTTTTAAATCACTCTTTCACTGATAGCAGAGTGTAATGGAGCTTTTCAGAAACTTCTTGTAAGAAATTTTTGGATTAAAAAGTTTCCTATCAGTTTCTGCACAGCAATAAGCACATTCAGTGAGGTGTGGTATAAGAGTGACTTCTTCCATGTCTAAGGGCAAGTCATATTTTATCATCACACAGCCTTCCTGCAATTTAGTATGCTGAAAGAAATTAATTTGACTGTTTACAATATTTAATTTTCAATAATTATTCAAGCATATACAACTGCAGACATTTACAGTATGTAGTAAACAGATGGATTAGCAATTGTGCATGTAATTAGAAATTACACTTAAAATACAAAAGTGCATTTGAATATTCAGTTGCTTTTAAAATGAAAAAAAAATGTAGAAATGTAGCTCAGAGTGGTTTAGAAATGCTTTATAGGAACAAGAGCCTGTGAAGTGTCCTTCATAAGTGAGTCCTTGCCATAAAATATTCAATGCATTGCAACTGCAAGTAGCGTACACATTTTGTTTTTTAAAGATAAGACAAACGCATTCCAACTCGGTGATAATTCTGGCACTGGTGTCATCTTGGGATGACTGTGGGTTTACTTTGCCACCATCCAAGCAGAAGCATCCCTCTTCATTGTGCACCCACGCCATCGGCCGGGCTGATGGTGCTGCCCCTGGCTCCCACTCACACCTCAGCCCTGCCTCTTCCAGGGGCCGCTTGAGTCCTGACATTTGAGAAATGATTTTGTTAAGACAAGATAAATCTTTCCCAGAAATAGTGGAACTGTCAGGATGTGAATGTACCGTAAATGAGTAACAGCCTGATCTTATTACTTTAGAGTTTATCCTTTTCCCACCTTGAATTTTGTTGCAATCTTTCATTCTGTCTGGTCAAGATTGATTTGTAAGATAGGTGGCACAGCAAATGTGGTAAACTCATCAAAAATGCCAGCCAATTATTTTTAAAAGTGCCTTTTGAGAAGCCATTTTAGATGCTTTTTAAAATAGCACTGCCCATATGAGCTTATAATGAAGTCCCTGGTTTGGCTGTCTTGATGCGGTGCGTTGGCACTTCCAGTGTTCTATATCTAACTCAGTGCTGGTGTAAAAGAAGCTCAACTTCATTTTCTCTGCTGGTTTAATTTGAAAAAAGGAATAAAAAAATAAAAATGCCGCTCTTTTGTTAGATAGATGCTTGTAAAGAAGGGACTAGAACCGTGCTGTAACACCTACAAGACGTGAGTTTTTTCCTGCTCTCAGTGAAGTCAGTGGGATTTCTGCCATTGCTGCAGATGGGTGTGGGACTGAACCCTTAGTATTCATCTGAGTGTGAAGAGAGAAAATATATTTAGTTGGGCTCCTATGAGACTATTAGATACAAATTCTTGTCCAAGATAACTGCTGGAGCTAATTTCCCTGGCCTTCCAGCATAATGACCATAAATTCTGTTATTAGTGTGGAATAACCCTTTCTGCTGTATCTGGCTCCTCACTTTAAGGGGACTGTAACAAAACATGGGGAAAAAATGCAAATCGTTCAATTCTTTGCCCTCAAAAGTTGACTATATTTAAAGGATTATTTTAGCTTCAGGAAAAAAATTACTAAGTTGAAGATGATATTCCTGTTGCTATGGTTGTAATCCCATTATTTTTGTAATGTTATTGTACTACCATTTTTAATACTGTGCTCCATTTGTTTGCTGATAGAAGTGATTTTATTCAAGACCTTCCAGCACAGTGCATGAAAGCCCCACTATTTTTCCTGCTTATAGCATTGTCTGGTTTAGAGGTGAAAGCAGAGGTTTTGCAGTGTGATAGCATAGTGAATGAAAAGATTCATCACCATAAGGTCACAGGGGTTTTTAGATCACCTGCACTGACCCCACACATAGTTCAGGTTGTAGAAAATCACCTAATTACTTCTGCACTGACATGTCTAACTGGTATTTGACCAAAGCTTCTATTCCAGGAAGTTACTGACTCAAAGGCTACAAGGCCTTTTTTTTTCCTGATGCTTATCTCCCTCATTCTTTGAAATGTCTGCTTTATTTTTCATTTGAATCTGTTTGCCTTTTCTTTCCAGCTGCTGACTTTGGTTGTACCTTTGTGTGCTGCAATAAAGAGCCCATTACTTTCTAGTAATTTCTCCCTGTGCAGGTACTAAGGTGCATTAATGCAATTATTAATTAATTACATATAGTTTAGTTCTTTAATGCAGACAGAAGAAGCACTGATTTAATTAGCACTAGATTTAATTGACTTCCATGTAGGAAAACACAGGTGGCTCTGCCCCCAAAAAGCTATGGTCACAGTCCAGCAGTGACCTCCAAAGTCCTTCCTCTCCAAGTCTTCACGTTCAAAGTCAGACTGAATGCTGAGCTCCAAGGACCTTACTGACATGAGAAGCAGCAGCTGCCATTGCAGCAGAGGAGATGTTCCAGGTTATCATTCACAAAAATTATTGGTCATGGCTCTGGCTTCCATGGTAAACTGATAGCTGCTTAATTTCTTTTCAGTACAGATAGGAAGTAAATGCATATGGCTTAGCCATTTGTCATATACTGTGTATATTGCCTCCCTCCCCAAGGGCAAATTGCTGAGTTATGTTTATGGTTAAAGATGAATTTTTTTTTTTTTTTTTAAGTGTATTTTGTCTTTTGCCGTGTGTTTTGTTTGTTTTTTTTTTTTTCCTCACCCCAATTAATGTTTCATTTACTGTCCAAAGCTGGAAAAATTGGTACTACATCTAAGCACATAGAAAGCATTTTGGGGGTTGAAAATTTAGCCAGCTGGTAGGTTTGTATGCTTCCCAGTATGTATTTTCTGAAATGTGCAGCAGAAACTCATCGAAATTCCCATTGTTTTCATCTTTGTTGCCTCTGCCTTCAGGTTTGCACACATTGCAAGCCTGACCAATGAGGTTCATCAGTCACAGTCAACCAGTAGTGCAGAAGAGGAGTAGTCCGGTCTGATCCAACTGCGTAGTCACAGGGACACATTGGTCCCCCAAAACACCAACATTGGCATCCAGGCTACTGGTTCTTGCTTCCCCATCAATTCACTGACTCCGCTGCTTGGCCAGAAGGATACTTGCTTTGTTAACTGCAAGCAAAAAGTGGCTACTGGCACAGAAAATAATGCAGCAAATCAGTGTGAGTAGTGCTTTTGAGAAACAGGGCTTTTGGGGTAAGAGGTTTGCCGTAGGTTCTGATGGAAAGCTCTGACAGGGTCACACGTTTGAACTCGACTCCTCTGAGCTCCAGCTAAATGTCCGAACCACAGGATGCTGCACTGTAGCAAATTGCCAGTTAACTCATTCTCGTATTAACAGTTCTGCGTTAGTGTAAAGTGTGGTGTAATTAAGACTTGGATCCCTTCCTCTGCTCTGCCATAAGGATCCTGCATGATTTAGAAATATCTCCTGGGGCAGCTTCCTCAGTGTTGAGTTTTGGGACTTTGTTCCATGCAGCTGCACAGAGCTAACAGACACAGACAGAAGGAAATCGTGACTCAGCCCCCAAGAAAATGCTGCAACTGACTAAGAGGATGAGACTATCTGAAGCACAAAAAGAAAGTACATCTTTGTTGTCTTCATTTGCCTTCTGTCTTAGGGTAGACTGAACAGATTTTCCACCTTTAATTCCACAAATACAGGTGTGTTTGTTTGTTTGTTTCTGGGGATTATTTTCATTTTCTTTTTTGTAATTGGAAGCTGAGAGTCTCTTGTAATTACAAGAGTATCAAGGCCTGGAACTTCAGCTAAAATACTTAGCACCAGGAAAGGGTTGATAAATGCTTGACAGGGCCCATACTGATCACAGACTTCCAGGGAGTGAAGTATGTGGTGACCACTTGGTTGTGCCTGGCTTCTTGCAATGAAACTGTGTTGAGCACAGCTTTATGACTGCAAGCACTAGCAGTAATGATCCCTCTCTTCCTTTCTGTGGTCTTGTGTGAGTTATTTCATTACCGCCTGTAATGTGCTTTGAGACCTTGGATTGAAGAGCAGGGTGATTATTATGGTAGTTTAATAATATTGTTTAGAAGGATATAATATTCTGCGGCACTGGATTTCACTAAAATGCAATATGCATTCAGTGTAAATGCTCCCTATCACCAAAGTCAACCTGCAAAGTCACACATGGCATTGCTGCTGCTCTGTCTGCAGCTGCTCAATGTGCAGCGTGGTGACCTTCAGGCCTTGGTACTGCTGCAAGGCACAGCTTCACCCCAGTTCCACACCTTCACTGAGATCTTTATCTGCATTTAGGTCTCCCTGGCAGGGAGGTTTGTCTATCATGTCCAGATTTTTGTGATTTCTAGCAAAAAATTCTGTGTGGCTTAATTCTTGGTGATCGCCATCCATTAGAGCCAGCTCTATTCCTAGCGTCTGAGCCAAAATCAATGCACGGTGTTATAGGTTTCAAGTCTGGAAGGAGCAGATGTGAGCAGATGTTTGGAGACGTGCAAATTTCAAAATATCCTGTAAGTGGAATGACCTTTTTTCATCCAGTTCTACGATCTTGTAAGTACTGTGCAACTTTCAAGACTGTTGTGCTCTAGTGCCTTTTCTATCTCTTGCTTTTTGATCAAAGGAAAATGTAAGGTCATTAAAAGATATAATTTGCAGCCTAAGTTGGTGCCTTAAATAGTGTATATACTAAGGTATATATTAAATTGCATTTGGCTGTGTTTTATTCAGACCTTTGCATCATGCTTAAACATCACAGAATCTAAATGCCTTTCAAGAAATCATTAACCAATCCATTTAACATCACCAGGAAAACAGGCTTATTCTGAATAATGAATAAAACTAATATACTCTTCAAACTCCCTGCTGCATTAGAGCTTATATAAGCAAGTAACTAAAAAAAAAAACATCTTCAGTTTCCTTCTGTAGGTAAAGCACAGATAGAAAAACCTCCAGAGTGCAGATCTTCCCATTATGGTTTTATTTAGATGGGGACGAATGTCTCTTTGATGGTCCTAAAGAGCAAGTAGCAGTACCTTAATGTAGCCCTCTGGAGTCTTACAAGTATGGCAGAACATGTGGCTCCAGATAAGAAAACCAGAAGGTAGAAGGATGCTTCGGGGTGAGAATTTCCATGACTTTGCTTCTTCTGTCTTACCTGTTCCCTGTCATACAGCACTACTGGGCACCACAGAACAGGTAATATGCAAAATCTTTACTCTTTCGTGCTCCAGTTCAGCAACATATTCAGTAAAGGAAGAGGAAAAAAAGGTGGGAAATTATGCACATTTATATGTATTTTGGCATCCAGCCTGTTTTTATATTTTGCTTATCTTGGGTCTGGAACAATTAATTTTGGTCCACATCTGGGACCTCTGTAGGCTGTCATAGCATAAATGATGAAAATGGCAAAGCTGGTCTTTTCCACCAAAGAAAGCATGTACATTTTTCCCTTACTTGGTCACAGAAAATGGGAAATGACAAGAAGCTTTCAGATTTGGCTTTTCAGATTGATTCCTGACTGTATGTGTCATTCAGTACACATAAATGCAGCTTAACGATAAATTCCAAAGGGAAAGGAGGAATTAGGGGGAATGAATCTGACAATCTTTGATAGAATACAGTTTTTTGGCTGATTATCATCTAGTTACAATTAAAGATCTTTAACCTTTTTAACCTCCTGTGATTTGTAAATGTAAAACGGAGTGTGCATCTCTCTGAAGATGTTGCACAGAAGAAGAAAAAAGATGTTGAGTGAAACTATCAAGTTTTAATTTACATAGCAAATCTGCTTGTTACTTGAATTGTTTTTCAGAAGGCAGTTTGCAGAGGAAGAATATTCTTCTGACATTACTTACTGATTAGATATCAAAGCTGAGGGGAGTACAGTGGTAGGCATTGGTGGACTTTTTCTTCTGTTCTTGTCTGGTTAAAACAAATTCTAATATAATATTAAAAGTACTGTTTTAATCACCAATTAATGTTTGGCTGTAAAAGCATTAAGATACATAGTTATAGTTTTACAGGTAAGCAGGCAATTTTCTACTTGTAGGGACATCAGAAAATTACAGAATCACAGAAACACCAATGTTGGAAAAGACCTACAAGATCATCCAGTCCAACCATCCACCCATCACCAATAGTTCTCACTAAATCATACCCCTCAACACAAAATCCAAATGTTCCTTGAACACCTCCAGGGTCGGTGACTCCACCACCTCCCTGGGCAGCCCATTCCAGTGCCTGACCACTCTTTCAGAAAAGTAGTATTTCCTAACGTCCAGCCTGAATCTCCCCTGGTAGAGCTTGAAGCCCTCTAGTGCTATCACCAGTTAGACAAGAGAAGAGGCCAACCTCCAGCTCACTACAAGCTCCCTTCAGTTATAGAGAACAATGAGGTCTCCCCTGAGCCTCCTCTTCTCCAGACTGAACAATCCCAGCTCCTTCAGCCGCTCCTCATAAGGCCTCCAGCCTTCAACAAAACCCTCACCAGCTTTGTTGTCCTTCTTTGGACACGCTCCAGGGCCTCAATGTCTTTCTTTCAGTGAGGGGCCCAAAACTGGACACAGTACTCCAGGTGTGGCCTCACCAGAGCTGAGTGCAAGGGACAGTCGCTTCCACGTTCCTGCTGGCAACACTTTTTCTGATGCAAGCCAAGACGCCATTGACCTTCTTGGCCACCTGGGCAAGAATTAGAATTTAATGTCACCACTCTAGCCTCATTTTCCTTGCTGTCAGTTAAAAACAAGCAAACAGAAAATTGTGGTCATGTGGGCTGAAAAGCAACCTGCAGTGACTAATTGCCTGCAAGCATGCGCTGCTTGGGTGCGGAGGCAGATAAAATCGCCAGTTGTTTTTTAAATGGAGGGCTCAAAACTTGTGCTTCACAGTTGCTCAGGGCTCCAGCAAAAGGTTACTGATCAGCAGCTGTTAAGAAGGAGCATGTTTTCATAATCACGAAGAGCAGATTGATCAGTCTCAGCTTTTCCTTTAAGGATGAACAAAAGGGGTCTACATTTTCTGTATTATAACGATCTTCCGAAATGAGGCCATGATATTTTCCTGAGTCTGCAAGTGTTCAGCTTGTTCTGCCTCTCTGCAGCTGTTGAGGTATAAATAGGCTGTGTGGGCTTCTGCAGGAGTCTGGCTGTGAAGTCTCTCACGGATTGTGCTGTTTTTGACTTGCTGCATTTGGAAGTGCTTCCCGGGAAGCAGCGGGAGCTGTGCTGGTGCAGGAAGCCCTCACAGCAGCCAGCGGGTAAAGGAGCGGCAACCCTGTGCACATACATGCAGCCTCATTTGTGGAGAAGAAATTGTAAAGCCGATCGGCTTTTATAGTAGTGCTTAACTAGTGACAGAGGACCACTGCAGTGTGGCTGAAAAGGCTGCCAAGGTGCAGGCATCAGGCACACCCTTTCCCTCACCCCCAGCTGCCCCTCCCCAGACGCAGCTCCATGCTGTTCCCTCTTGCTGTCACACAGAGCAGAGCTCAGCGTTGCCATCCGCTCCCTGAGAGGAGCTGCAGCTGCCATCAGGCCCCCCCTCAGCCTGCTCAGTTCTGGGCTGAGCACAACACATAACTCAGATACTCCTCACCTGCCTTCATACAGAGGCCTGGTGCTGGGGAAGGTGTGTGTTGGAGGAGAAACTTATAATCTTCTATACGATACACCAGCAGCTGGGTAGAACTTGCCTCTGGTGTTCTGTACTATGAACTCGTATCAGACACAGTGCAGGAGGACCAAATGCACCCTGGATTCAGTTCATTCCCATTATGTTATAGAAAAGTTACTGATGGAGAAGACCCTGAAGAAAGGAGGTGGAGAACATCTGCTGGCCTTCCTCATTTTGTTACATTTGGGGAAATGTAACAGAAATCCTTGAAGGGGAGAAATTGCCTGCTCACCCTATGCATCTTATTGCTAGCATTTGTTTACAAACATCATTCTGATTACAGCACCTTCATAGGTTCTGAATTCTTCAGTTGGCAGTACTGATTAAATGGCAGTGTTGTTCATCATGATTTCCTCCTTTTGTTGCGTTTGGATGCAGAAAGCAACCCTCTCATGGTATTAGAACCACTAGAACCAAGACATTCAAGAATGAATGTCTTGAACCTGAGTCCCAGTATTGTACTTTGGTTGAGCCAAATTACTTCTGGGATTATGAAGAACAAGAAGAGTGGCTTCAGAGAGCTCTCAGTAGCTTTTCTCAGCCCCACGGTAACCTGTTAGGAGGTGGATTGATGATGAACAATACAGCTTTGCATAGTATTTTTGAACAAGATATAAAGAGACAGTAAAACACAGGAAGGGGAACTCTGTGAGTCACTGGTCATTTTTTATGCTGTCAAGTGCCTTAGTACAAATCATGTACAGTTGAAGATTTTTTTCTGAACAGCCCCTAGATATAATTGGTGAAGATGTCTCTCAAGGCAAGTTTAATAAAAGGGCAAACTTCTCATTTTCCCTGTGTTGACATTGACCAAAACATCCTGAAGTCCTTGCAGAAGAGCAGAGCCTGATTAATGTCTCTGTGACAAGGGGAAGGAGGCTAGCAGAGGCTGAGCCTGCTCGTCAGTCTGTCATTATGACACCTTGTCACGCACACACATGACACAAAGAGCTCGCCAACCTTGTTTTGTTCTGCATAAAGTTTTTGTTTGAGAATTTTCTCCACTGGGAAATCTGTAAATCTGCTCACTTATTTGTATTAGCAGACATAAAAGGCAGATAGTCTGTGCTCTTTGTTGCAGAACAGGCAGTGTATGGGGCTCAAAGCATCGTGTCTCATTTCTTCTTCATAATAGAACGAGAAGATTTAAATGGGACATTAGAAAGTATTTCTTCACAGGGAGCACGATTAGAGCTTGGAATAGGCTGCCAAGGCAGTGGTTGAATCCCCATTCCCAGAAGTATTTAAGAATTGTGTGGATACGACAGTAAGGGACATGATTTAATGATTGGACTCAGTAGGTCATGTTGCTGGTTGGACTTGGTGATCTTGAAGGTCTTTTCCAACCTAATTCATTCTGTGTTTCTAGTTCTGTAGGTTCTTGTCATAAAAAGTTGGGTTTTTTTGTTTTTTTTTTTCCCCTGGACAATCTTCCATCACTCAGAGTACTCTGTAACAAACCACTTAGGGCTGGCTGTAAATGAGATAAAATGAGGCATTCCATATTTAAACGGCATTGATTTTGTGATATTGAACAGAAAAGTCAGTGATGTCACAATATATACATTAATTGTATTTTCTGCCTTTGTGATGTATGCTGTAGCTCTGTGGCTATCTGGGTTTTGAGAGCAAGTTCTTTATAGGTCATTTCTTTTACAGAGCCATCTGTGCTTTGTTTCCAGTGCTATAGGTTCACAAGAACAGAGGGTACAGATAGAGATGAGATACACTGCATAAACTGTATCCTGCCTGGAATTTGTGTCTTTTTTTAAACTAATACTTAATATAAACTTAATGGCGGGGGGGAGGGGGAGGAAAGACTCAGTTTGTTCACTTCTGGTATTTTGCTGCATATAAAGATAAGAGTTGTTTTACAATGAAGTCAACCTGGCAATCTGGTCCCAAAAGGTCACTGGGGAAAAGTCTTTAGCACTTCTTGTAGTTGTGCTTTGTGAGAAACAGCTTTGTAGAATTCATTGTTCAACCGAACCTCAGAATAATGATGCATTATTTTTATATGGAGAAATAGCCATGGTACCCTGCATTCCTTGCCATACAACTTTAAAACATCTACGTGCACCATTTGGTATTTATTATTATTTTTATCCTTTTTCCTGTTTTTATTTTAAGGTTCTCAGATTTGACTTTTATTAACTGCTACAAGGCAGCAACCGAAAGACACACCTTATACTGCAGTATTTGAACTGTTCAAGGAGAGCACAAGCTCTTCAATATAAAAGGAATGTCTAAATCTAAGAGACAGTTTGCCTGAGGCTTTCAAAAAATATTCCCCAGGTGCCAGCACATAGAGAGTACCAACAGCTCCTGGTGCGAAAGCAGAGTGCAAATGCACATTATTCTCAACTCAAGTTTGTACGAGGATAAAGGAGAGGAGGATTGAATAAAAACACTCCTGTGAATAAACCAGTCTGTTTTTGTAGATAAGTTTTTTTGGAAGAGAGTGCAGTGTAGTACAAGAAGCAGTTTTGCATGGGTGATGTTTCTAGTGCAGGCGATGCTGTTAGGAAAGTAGGGCATTTTGAGCATATGAAAGAGAGAGGTGTGCTTGGCTTCATTAGAGATTCTAGTCACTTCTGTAGTACCAGACAAGATAGACAATGTATTTTGCATGTTAAGACACTTTATTCATTCCTTCTGTTTCACATATAGGTTAAAACATTTTTTTTTTCCTTTAAAGGAAGGTATCAGTGCAATACAGTAACATCTTTCAGATGTACTTTTACAAGAGAGCTAAAAGGTAGAATTATTTTAGATTTGCTTTGAGCTTTGATTTAAGAAAGGTCTTTTCACCTACAGCATCTTTTTCTCTGCTACCGTTATTAGACTATTTCAAGCTTTATTAATGCATTTCCTCTCAAAGGCAGTCTCAACCAGAAGTGCTGTTCATAGCTTTTCCCACTGCGATACCTGGAATCTTTTCTGCAAGTTTCAATATCAAAATCTTATTTTACTTTATTTTTTTTCTACTTCTCCCAACCCAGAATTCAGTTTTCCATAGCCTGGAGTGTTTGGCAGCACTCTGCAGAAACATCTGAAAAGATGCCACCAGAAATTTCAGGCCGGTGAATCCAACACAACTTTTGTTGTGCAGCATATATAGAGGATATCAGCATCTCCAGAAAGACTGGAGTTCTGTAAGTGAATTGTGTAGCCCAGCTGACAAAGCATATTGAGTTTCTGGAAGGGTTTCTAAAAAGTTTTATGCTGATGTTTATTAGAAGTGTGAAGTTGTGAAGTGTTCTGTATCAGGTTTTATTTTGTCCACAGAAAGGGTCTCTGCAACACAGCAATGTTTTTGTAATTGTGGATAGGTGGGTGGAATTTCAGGCTACGTTTTCTCTGGTAGTGTTTAGAGTAAGGATGCCTGGAGGATTTAAATTCTTTTTCACTGAATTTTTTTTTTTTTTTTTTTTTTTTTCTCATTCACTTACTCTGCAAAGTCTGATGTGTGCTTCTCAGATGTAGACACTGAGGTCTGTAATGTCTCATCCAGACTACTGTTGCATTAATTGATACTGAAAGCAGTTCCTTGAAGAGTTTTAACTGTGACCTCAGGCCAGCCATCTCACCCATTAAGCTGGGCTCCAGGAACAGAAATGGGGAAAGGCCTGCTCAGGACCTAAGAGTTTTTAAGGAAAAAGGAAATAATTACTATTATCTTCATAGTAATATGGGAGTTTTAAATATATATATACACACACATATATATACAGACATATATATATGTCATTAGCTATTAGCCATATAAGTTATGTTTTTCACCTGCAGAAAGCTGGGATGAACAAAAATAAGTTCTGAAAGAAAGGTTCTCGGGATCCCATGTTTTACTGTCCTTTCATATCAGGAGAGGATTTGTTCTTTGAAGTTGAATACACAATTTCCCACCAAAGCAGAAATCCACAGAGTAATCTTTCTTTCTGGAATCATAATAATTTTTTTCAGAGCCACCCCAGTTTATGGCTGAAGCTGAACTCACTGTAAGATAGAAGAGCCAGCAGAAGAGAAGAGGCTAATGCATCTACTCTCTGAATGCCTTAAAAATCAATAAATAGAAAAAGTCACACTTCTGTGTGAAAGGGATTTGTATATTCTGATCTCTGAGAGTTTCCAATTTCTTCAGCTTTACTCATGAGCACAGAAATTTGATTTCATTATTGCAAGAGAAAAGTGTACAATAAATGCAAGTTGAGTATAGCACAGTGCCTGAAAACTGATTTCTTCACTGACTGCAAATTGGAGTAATTCAGTTGATTCAGTTAGCATCATATGGCTTGAAGGTCAGTGCAGAATTGGTCTCTTGCATTATTAATGACTGAATAGCAAAAGTGGGGAAAAATGAAAAGAAAGAGGCTGCGTTATGTATGTATGTAGACATTACACAGTTACAGTTACACAGTTATGTATGTAGACATTACACAGTTTTGTAAGTTAAAGAAAAAAAATGAAAATGCTCGAATACAATTGGGAATAGCACACGCTTAGGAAGATTTCTGTCTGATACAGTTCTGTCATTGCTATTTTGGAATTAAAGATGTATAATTCTGAATTTGTGCAAAGAAAAGCTCAATATTGCCAGTAATTTACATTAAAAATGCAATTTTTGGTTTCATTAATAATGCAAAGGGTTCTATAGAATGTGCAGATGGAAGAGATCGTTGATAAGTGTAGTTAATAACTCAAGATAAATGTAACTTAAATATTTAAGCATTATTAAAACTCAGAAGTGTCATCCTGAGAGTGACTTTTAAACCATCAGGACTAATCCTTTTAATTTTACCCAGCTCTGACTCACTTGGAGCTCCAGATGCTAAATGCAGAGGCAGAGCTGCTGTTTCCCTGTTGTCTGGTGCTCATCAGTCCTCCCAGAAGTTAGATCCGATTCAGCTTAAAAAGTCAACTAGTCCCACTCCAGATTGAGAGGCAGCAATTACCACTGTCTTTCAGAATGAGTACAGTCATGATATTCCAGTATTGTAATTAGCAGCGTTGATGAACATAATGCATGGCATTTTCCGAAGAGCCCTTACACCCTGTGATTGTGTTTAAAAAACCCAAAGGCAGCTGCTTGTGCACTGGTTCTGCATACACTTAATTAATAGGTTAATAGGCGGAGAGCTATATGAAATCTTCATTTTGAGGTGCTTCATTAGATTTGGTTGGGTTTTACAGCACTGATGCAGAGTTAGAGCAGAATTCGTCCTTCATGATGCTAATTGCATCCTGTTATTATGTTGTTGTTCTCACGTCAGTCATTTTCTCTGCAGCAGCTTAAGATAAGGCACCGTTCTGTCTTCTCTTGTTAATGGCTTTCAAGTTGCTTCAACTCTTCGCCGGTTGCATAATCCAGTAAAAACCTTATGCATACATAGAAAAACTACTTAAAACTTCCAACATAAAGATAACACATGGAAGAGAACGGGCACACTTTTTCATGATAGAGTAGCTAATTCCTTTGGTGGTAGCAATTATACCCCATTCATTCAGCAGCACACATTAAGCAAGACCGCATGGCCTCTTGTGCTCCATAACATGTTTCACTGCTTGTATTTGCTGAGTGCTTAGGGCAGGGGCACAAAATACTACGTCCTCTGAACTCAAATGATAAATATTCAAACAGGAGTACAGTGCATCATCAAGTGAAATTAACATTTGCATTTTAAATGCCTGCAGCATGGATGCTGTTAGGATGATGCTGATGGAGGAGACTGGAGATCCCTTGGCTGCAGCCTGACATGGGATGCAGAAGCATGCTTGCCCTGCTTTGTTGGTGAGCTTGATCTTGGCTGCGCCTGCACTCAGATACAAGTGCAAGCAAGAAGAAATCTGTGTACATGCCATAGAATGCCTTATGCACAATGTTGCACTGATGAGCAGCATGATTCCAAACTATTTGCAGTCAATGAAACTGATAGGTGGATAGTACTTCATGGATTCAGCTAACTTCGTTTAATATAAATTTTATGCACTCCAGTTAACCACAATTACATTTCAAATCCCATTTCCTTCACTAATTTTTCAAGGATGTTTCTTTTTATCCCTCTGCTTGAACAAAGTACATTCATAGCACAAGTTATCTAATTACTGCTTCCTTTAGCTTCTTTATTTACCCTGTGTATTGATTCTGATTTATTTTTTTTTTTTTTGTCTCAAATATTTTTTATTTGTCCTTCCTCACTGTAATGATGCTTTCCTTGTTGGCTCTTCTCAGCACTGTGCAGGAGGAGGGTATTGACAGATGTAAACACTGCATCTGCTATGGTTAATGAATCACTCTCATCAGCAGAGCATGGCGATGGGTGTTGAATACTCTTGACTAATTCCAGTGGAAAAATTAGGACAGTTGAGTTTTACATGCTTTTCTTTGCATTTGAAACAGTTAAAGCATGCACACAGTGTGCTGCTGTTCAGCAGAAAGTCTTCAAACTGTGGTAATTTGCTTGATTGCCTTCACCTCTCTGATAGTTGTCGTTCTGCCTGTCTCACGGTTCTTTATGGCAGTATGTGGCATTGTCTGGTGTTGTACGATAAAAGTTTTGTGTTACCTTTTCAGTTTCATTTAAGGGAATAATCTTATGCAGCTGGATAATTCTTTTAGTCACTGTGAACAGAAGACATGAGAGCTTTCAGTGTAACCTGGAGGTTAATCTCCATCAAACCATTACAGAAAATGCAAGAAATCATAATGAAATCTTTGGTTTCCTGAATATCAGTTGCCTAAAGCCTGAAAGAATGAATATGAGAAGCTCCTTGTCTGACTTTAAAGAGGTGGAAAAGGTACAGATTTTGTTCAGTCAGACATCCAACGTTATTTTTTTCTCTTTTGGAACATTCATAATTCTTCTGATAAGTAAATGTGATGATGTGGAATGCAGAGGGGAACATAAACTGCTCTGTCCTCTCTTCTTTAGACTTCTATTTCAAATTTACAAAAGAGCAATAATGGTATTCCCAAGATTAAGGACAAGCAGAAGGTTGTAACTGTATTACATACTTTAAGTCTGTGGGGCAGTTCCACAGGATGACTGTAATTTGGTCCTGAAAAAAGTCTTTACTGAGATCCAGCCCCTTTAGTGGAGTTTTGTAAAGGAAAGGGAGGGCATTCCAGAAAGAAAACAAAACAAAAAACAACGACCAAGGATTTTCAGCCTTACGAACCAATGTTATGCTTCCAGGGTTCGTAAAATAACTGAGGGACTGATCTACACTTTAAAGAACTTTTGCATTAGTGTCAGAAGGGATTGAATCATTCTTTATCTGAAGCTAAGCAACTCATGTATCCTCTCATACATCCTTAATAAAGAGAATCCTCATTGGGGCCATTCATGTTTCCATCAGCCTCTGCATCAAGAACAATTTGTCATGCAAGGCAGTGTAAGTAACGGAAATCAATCTCACAGAAGCTAATGGGAGTACAGAACTCCTACGCACCTTCTCCAAAATGGTTTCCCTGATAGCATTTGGGTGCTTAATTCAGTGGTTCAGTGTCCAGTCAGTAACAGATCTAGCCGAGGTATAGGAAGAATGTCTTGGCAAAGGAAGAGAGCTTTTACCTCAGTCTGCCTACGCAGCCGTGAGTGGGATTTGTTGGGTTTGCCTACAGAGCACTTTATCTTCAAAGGAAAAAAAGAAATAGGTTTTTCTCAGAAGCGTAATCAGGCAACTATTGTGTCTGAGGTTTGTGTGTGCTTCTTAGAAAGTCTATTGCAATGAGATGATGGATTAGCTGCAGCATTTAATTTAGTCTCTGAAGAGCAGCCATCAGATTGAGGGGTAAGTGCAGAGATGGTCAAGAATTGTTCTGTTTCATCAAAGGGAAGCAGCACAGAGACGCTCTATTTCAGAGGTGCTCAGTTCTTCCCTTCTACTTGGAGACTCAGCAGAGGGGAGGAAAGTCTCAGGTGCTGCCTTCACTGTGAAGTTGGAATGAGACAGAAAGTCTAGCCACTTTATTCAAGATAATTTATAACTGACACACCGTCAAGTAGTCCATCCGTGTCTGGCAAATTCTTCCTGACATATTTAAATTGGGAAGCTGAATTATCTTTCAGTAGCATTAGAAACTGGGCATACATGTGGTCTGCTGTTCACTTGGCTCCTTTTTTTTCTTTCTGAAAAATTTAGAAAACTTCATGACTGGTATCCTTTTATCTGCTACTTAGTGCTACCAAAGATGGCTCTGCTGCTTAAACAATAAAAAGCCAAAACAAACAATAACAACAGCAACAAAAAAAAAAAACAAACACCCAAACCAGTCTTCCAGTCTTTGTCAGAGCTCTCAGTCTGGTTAGAGTATAAGCAAACAGGACAGACTGATACATTTCACAGAACCATAGAATAGAATCATAGAATGGTTTGGGTTGGAGGGGACCTTCAAGATCATGTAGTTCCAACCCCCTGCTATAGACAGGGACTCCTCCTTCTAGACCAGGTTGCTCGCAGCCCCATCCAACCTGGCCTTGAATGCTTCCAGGGAGGGGACATCCACAACCTCACTGGGCAA
This sequence comes from Phasianus colchicus, assembly GCF_987193195.1. NCBI lineage: Eukaryota > Metazoa > Chordata > Aves > Galliformes > Phasianidae > Phasianus > Phasianus colchicus. The sequence continues at coordinate 187,885,058 of NC_143436.1, read as the reverse complement.
CCTGTTCCAGTGTCTCACGACCTTCACTGTAAAGAATTCCAGACCCGGACTCACTGTAGGACCTGCTGAGCAATGTGTCTTCCTGGGTCCAAGAGCCTCCTTCCGTTGTCCTGGAAAGAGACTTGTGAGCAACCTATTTGGAAGTGCTAGCCAGAATTTCTGTTTTATTTTTTACCAACAGTGATTCCTGGTGAGCCTCAGTTGCTTGATTTTCCAAATCCATGTATTTAATACCAGCAGTCCTTCTCCTCATGTTGGGAAAGTTGATAAGCTTGACAGAGTACAATGTAAAAACCATAGTTTACTCTTAGGTTCCTGAAAGTTTTGACTTCATTTAGGCTGAGGTAATAGTACTATAGCTTCCCAGATCTGTGTTCAAGAAATTCTGGTGATGAAAACTGTATCAGGAGAAAAAAAATAGTTTTTTATTATAATCACTGTTACATTTAGTACGACAGAAATGATAAGTGATACTGAGTTTTATGGTTTAAGGAGAAATAGAAAAGAACTGTATGCTTTTCATAGAGTTAAAAAGACTTTTCCTCCATGGAGTGCACTAGTGTTCTGCAGGTTATAGGTATATTGCATCTCTGTAGGAAGCATCCAGCATTTGGGATTCTGGGAAGTCTAATACAAGGTTATTTTCAATGAACCACTCAGATCTTTCAAATAAGACTTTTAATGATACATAGGAGATAACATCCAACTAAGCAAAGAAACCGAGAAGAGATTAATGAAGGGCAAAAATGGTTTTACATGTATTAACAATGTGTGAACATTGGAAGGTGAGACTTGTTTCTTGTAAAACTCGTACATCCTCATTTGTTTTGGCCATGGAAATTTAGCAGTCCTTGTGTCCAGCTTCAGACAGAATTCACAAAAGCCACAGTTTGTGAAATAGGAACCAATTCCGTGGAAGAGATTTTTTTCTTTAATCCTTTTTTATTCTTAGAAGATGTAACCTTACAGCATACACTTTCACGGAACCAAAGCTGCATTCCTTATAGATCTGTCAGAGAAGCTATCATGCTGCCAGGGCAGTGGCTAATACTGAAACAGTGAACAACAGGGATGTGTTCACTCTGCTTTTTATCAGGGATTGCTTTTTTGCCCTATGCCTAGCATCAGTGCGTCTCCATTTAGATTATGGCCTGCAGTCGCAGCAAGAGAAAGCAAGCAGGAGCCCATGTGCCAGACTGAGTGTTTACTTGTTGGTGGATGAGCTTCTATGTCTGCATATTTATTTAATGTTAAGGATAGATGAAAATGGGGGCCATAAAATATCAAGTTGCCTCCATTACTTTTCTGTTGCACATGCTATGAGCTCTTAAAGAGTAGAAGTGAATGCTCCTATGAACAGAAATCCTGATTTGTGTACTATTTTTTAAATGATTCGGGATGAAAGATGATACACTGAGAGACAGATAAGATTGATTGTTCACCGGCAGCATCAAGTCAAAAATACCTTGATTTCCTGGAACAACAGTTGTAAATCTTAGCCAAATCACCTCAGTGTTTATCCTTTCCTGTTACGAGGATTAAAAACTAGCCAATACTTTGTATTTTCTTCTTTAGATGAGATCTTAATGACTGAGACCACATCTGATATATGTGGCCATTACATTCCATTACCACTTTTGGTAATAGTAGAAATTTGCCAAATCACTTCAGACTGAATTTTGTCTTGCATGATTGCATTACTAATTACCTGCAGCCTCCAACACTGTAGTACTCATCCCAGGGGAATGCTTTGACAGTGCATATATCATTGAGTGACATTGAGTTTCTGATCATCATAACAGGCTCACTTCTTGAAGGGCATGTGGAACTTGAAGGCATCATGAAAGTACCATGCTTCTAAGCTTTTTAGATTCTTCTGGCATAAGTGGATTACTCATTTTCACTTATTGATTTTATTACATTATTGACTAATGTAATAGTAAATGTAATGTAAGGGGAGCCTAGAAGAATGTTTCTAGGAACCCAGGTATTTGCATAACTAGGGAAACTCACTTTCCAAAGTCTCTATAAATTTGTTGGTCTTACACACTTCAACTCAATATGATGTGTTATAGGCACTTTTGATGAGAACCAATACAAAAAATACTCTTACTTTTCTTACATGACCACTTAATCATACCCCTAGTACAGTATTCATCACAGCTCCTTGATGAAAGTTGCATTCACAAATCATTGGTTCTGAGACCTTGAAAGTTTTAATGTTTTTCAGTGTTTTTTTGTTTGTTTGTTTTGTTGGTTGGTTTTTCCTTTTAAGTTAGAGAAAATAACCACATTTGCATCCTTCTGACTTAGTCCTTTTAGCCTTGTTATTTTGGACAGTCAGTATATGATTTTGAAGCTGCTAGGTCTTTCTTGATGCTGATACAGGTCATCTTTAACGAGACTGATTTTCTAATAGTTTGCTTCCAAGGGCAGAGGTATACATCAGTGAGTCTTTTTGTTTGATACCTTCTGACAAAGCAAAGGATGGACTTATTTTCACCCTTCCCTCAGAGTGGTCTCTATCAATAAAGCTCCTGTTAGAAATTATTTATGGAACACAAAAATATTACATTGTCCAACCTGATTAACTAAAGTGGCTCTTCTCTGTAATCCATTACTCTAATCTGGTTCTTGATAGATGGATGGTTATTGCCATGTTTGTGTTGAAAGTAGTTATTTCTCCAGCTATAAATTTGCTGTCAGAGTTGTTTCCATCTGTCTAAAAAGCCACTGAAATGTTTTTAGAGAACGTAGCGTTTTGAAATTAACAAAAAAAAAAAAAAAAAAAAAAAGGAAAAAAAAAAGTGCTCTATGCTCATAAACCAAACAAGAGCAATGGGCATGAACTGAAACACGGGAACTTCTGTGCAGGTGCCAAAGCAATGGCAAAGGTTACCTGGAGAGGTTGTGGGGTCCCTCCCTTGGAGATGTTCCACAGCCACCTGACACCCTGCTCTTGATGCTCAAACAGAAGTTGGACCAGATAGACCCAGAAGTTCCTTGCAGGATCAGCCATTGTATAATACTCACTGCCCATCCTTGCTGCAATAGTAGTCATTTACTTTGGGCGTTATTGCTGGTTGCTGCATGGCCTCTCTGAGACATTTTCTGTGAACAGGTGTGCCCTTGAAATTCTTCTTGTTTGTCTGCGCACCCTAGTTAAGAACAGGTAATTGGTGTTCAGAGTTTTCTGCAAGGATGCTAAATACATTGGTTTCTCTGAAAGTAGTGCCTCCTATTTATTTCCATGGAAACTACAATACATGCAGAGAACACAGTAACACTGTTTGACAGAGCAAATGCTCAGCTATGCTCTTTTCAATACAGTCGCTACAATTAGCTGTGCATTTTAATCAGCAATGGACAAGAGCCTTCATGCCACGCTCATAAAAATGTGTATGGCCGTTCAGAACATGGCTTGTCTTTCATGTTGCTGTTGCCACTGCTGAAATGCACTCACTGTGCTCACATCCACCGTTTGGTCTCCATAAACATTTAGCAAGCATCAGTGAATATCAATTGGCGCCACTGGCGGAATTCAGTCCTACACCTTTGCTTCGTACACACTTCATGTCAGACTCCATTTTGTCAGACTGACCCTCTGCTGCCATTTGTCACATGACAATAAAATGTTATGGGATATTAGTGGGAAGGTTCAGCCTCTATTGTTGTACCACCAACCTCCGCCTCTGATATTGTGGGTGAGCAAAATAAAATAGGAGGCATTACTTTCAGATCAGCCTCATAGTTTATTTTTGTGGTAATTACTTGACTTTCCTCTGAATGGAAAATAAGTTTATGCATCCAATCCAGTGAGCGCACAAAGCTTTAGGGCTTTGGTAGCAGTATTTTGAAAGAAGCATCATCAAATCCAACCCCTGGCTCCACACAGGACTACCCAAAATTCAAATTGTTTTTCTGAGATCATTGTCCCAGGGCTCAGTTAACTCTGTTAACACTTCAGTGGTCTATTACTTTCTGTAAGTATTACACTTAGAAACAGGGAGCAGAGGACTGCATTTCCAGCCACGATGGACCACTGCAGAAACCTTGAGATGTACTCTTCTGAACCAATTCTTCAGATCCTTTATTCCTGAAGTGTTGCTTAGTTACATTTTACACATTCTCAGATCATTTAAAAGTCTATTTACTGTTTCATGAGGCAGTCTTATAGTAGAGGATTCTTTAAGAAAAATACAATTACTACTTTAATTCATTTTGTGGTATCAGATGTGTAGGACTACCAAACTGTAGTAGGGATGGGTTTGTAAGCGTTCAGCATCTCTGAAAATCAAGCTACTTAGCTAAATACCTGGATAAGGACTTGGACTTAAGCATGTGGCTTGTGGCAGTGCATTATGAGAAGGTTAATATGAGTATCCTTGTGGAGACAGACATTGACCAAAGAATTATCTGCTCAACTTCTAAGGAACTTGTAAAACCCTGACACTATGGATTCTGATTTATGCCCTGCTGGAAGACTGGTGGGTAATTGCACCATTCTGTTGTCTTTCTAAAATTGAAATACATCTATTTCTGTTTGCGATAATAAATTCTATAATAAAATCTTAATTGGAAAAAAGCAATTTGTCGGAAGAGCAATTAGCAGTGGAACAGCTGCTTCGTTAACATACAGATGCAGGGTAATGGCTTCTGAATCAAATGGTACGCAGTGAGCTCTCTGGTGAAGAGGTTCCTCCTAACACTATTAGACAATTTGATTTTCCTCGTGTTGTGCTTTCTGTTGCTCATCAGCTTGACTTGCTTTAATACAAGATTATTCAAATGTCTCTGATACTCCTCTCTATGTTGTCCAAGATTTTTTTCCATGTAAAATCAGAAGCAATTACATAGCTCATGTTCGGATGATTTACTGTGTCAAACTTAGTTGCCTGCTCTGATGTCTGAATTCAAGAAAGTGATGAAAAATTCAAGGGGTTGATTCCACAAGGATGTCGGGTTTGTGCTGAGTGCTTTATTTCAAGCCCAGCTCTGCAAGCTTTGTTTGAGTGCTAACCCTGCTGATGGCCACTTGACAAGAGCAGGTCTTGGTCACTCAGCACTGCCTCCAAGTTTGACACTGTTGTAGGTGCCATCATCATAGTTTCTTTTGTAATTTTTTCATAAAGTCATAAGAGGAATTTGCAAATTCTTTGACATCTCTTCCTTTTTCTTCCTTGGGCAAAGTTTTGGGGTTGGGCTTTTATTAATTTTCAAGAAAGATGATAGGGAAACCTATAGTCCCACTGGTAGGACCTTCTATATGTCTGCAGACACAAGGTTCAGTTCTCAGCAGCACTGAGCAGCCCATAAATGGCTGTTGCAGAGCCTGGAACATCAGCTACCCAGCCCTGCTGCAATCATCCACTTCCTAGGGACCTGCACCTGAAAATCTGGATCAGTCTTACCACACGTAAAGACATTTCCTCTGTAGCAGAAATTTGATATTACTTAAATGTATAAACAGCTGCGTATTTTTTTTTTTTTCATCTCATCTCCAGCTGATGTATCATTCAATTCTTTTTTTTCTGCTCTTGGTATCTCTTTCCCAGATGTATGAGAACACTGAACTCACTTATTTGGCTCCTTGGTACGATTAGGGTAACAAAACATAGCTGCTTCACAGTGGCAGTGATACCAGACAAGATTCATACTGAAAATCATTTAAAGTAGAACATGTCTATACAGTGCTCTGTCTATATAGTACTCTGTGTGTCAGAGCATCATAATTATTGGAAGGTACTGTCACCCTTACAGATGACCATCAGGAGCCCATATGAAGAGGGAAGAATATTAATTAGAAAACTAATTGTACAGTAATTAGGAGACATCTGTGTTTTGGAGACCAGTACTACATTTGAATGAACGGATAGTGAGTAAAAATTTCAGGAAAGCCTGAGATCACATTTTTCAGAGGTGTTAATCAGGTGCTTCAGGACACAGTTTTGCTGATTTTGGGTTAGTGCATTTGAATATCAGACACATAAATACCTCCGCATGTCTTATCTTAAGTGGCATATCCACTGAGGCACAAATTTGGATTTCTATATCGCTTAAATTACTTATTTTAATCTGTTTCTAATTCCTATTGCTGTCACAAGTTTTGGTGCTTGGCACTGATCAATGCCATACCTAGATAACAGAACAGTTCTGAGTATTCATTACTCAGTAATAGTTAACTATGTTATTTTCAGACATAGGTGTCTGTTTGGCTATTCACCAGCAAAGAACATGCTGAGAGTACTGGCATCAGCTTTCTGTGTCCTAAATGCATAACCAGTTTAAGCCTGACTTGCCACAGAGCGATGTCTTTGTGCAAAGTATACAGCATGCTCTTCACTTGGGGTTGCAGTGATAAACACCCATTTCTCACTGTTTCGAGTAACTATCTAGTGTGGAGAACAACAGAAAGCTTCTAGGGATATTTCTGCAATGCTATTACTCTGCGAATGTAAATATATAAAGAAGATGGTGTTAATTCTGTTGCTGTTGTGAATCCCAAGTAGCTTCTCTTGTAATGTTATATTTGCTTTCAGAATTAACACCTTCTGAAGATCACTGCTTAAATACAAAGTGTTACTCTGGAAAACATCAGATCTCTATATTAAAGAAATATAGTGGTAACTTTTAGAAGGGATCCTTATGCTCTTCATTTCTCAAATCAGTTATGTCTGCTTTTTGAAGAAAGGTTTGATGGGAAGGACACCGTTGCTGGTATAAATCAAATATATTTCCACCATACGGGGATTTGTCATAGCCTGCCTTCTTCTGTGATCATCTGATTTGTGCCTTTGTCTCTGGGACTGAGTGTACTGCTGATAGATATATATATATGTATGTATGTGTACTTAGTTCATTGACCAGTTCCAACCTTGGCAGTAAGAAAGGCATCTTGAAGATGATGAAGTTCTTTCAAATGATGTAAGGATATGAAATTACAGGAGGAAAAGAAGAAAGAGAAGCATGTGCTATGAACACTGGAGAATCTGTGTGATGGGCTCTGAAGGAAGCACACGAAACAGGAGTTTGAGATATTGTAACGTGACATTTCTTGCAGGTTTCTACCATTTTGGACACCATCATCAATTTGCCACAAGATATAAAAACTGAGGAAACTTACCTCTGGTACTCCTGCAGCTAGCTGGTAGCTGCTCAGCATGCAAAAAGCTGCCATGGGAACATGGCTCAGTTAAGTTAGTGGTACACTACTAAAATCTCATTTCCACTTTCAGAGCACCTGTAGGGTCCAGTTTGACACAGGAGACTGTGACTGTGCAGGGTGCAGAACAGTAACACCATTAGTGACTGAATATACAGGAATAGACCTAGCACCTAAAATGTAGATAGTGCAGAGTACATTTTGCCATACTTAACCATTATTTTTTTGGACAATAATTGAGCACGGCAGGGTGATCATGACATTGTTTCTATAAGTAGGGGTTTATCTCATGTTGTTTGTAGCAAGCTGGGGGCTGGAAACTAAGATATTTGCTTCCAAACCATTTGTAATCTGCAGAGTGGTGCTTTTTGCAATTAGCAGTACAGGCTGAGGGGTTCAGTGTCCCATCTTGTATTAGACTTGAAATCTGATCAGCCTTCCTAGCAGCTTGCAGAGTACTGCCGTGCTTGCACTTGTGATTCCACAGTAATAACATCCACGAGGCAGCCTGCTTGCTGCAAATTTCTTGGATGTGACATGCCAGCTTTAATAAAACATAGCAATTTCAGGCACATGGTGATAATCACTTTTGCTGTTCAGCCTTGTGGGCTCCAAGAAGGCTTTAAGTAGTGGGCTTCTGGTCTTCTCTTACAGCAAAAAACAAACATCTTAACTCTTGCCATTAGATACTGGTGGAAGCTTTGGTGTTGTAATGCAAAGCCAGCTCTCAGCAGTCTGCAAAACGTGGGTTGCAGGTAGTTACTGTCAGATACCATACTTCTATTGAATACCATGAAAAGAAAAATTCAGTGTTATAGTTAGGTCTCAAAGACTGGAATTAACTAATTGACACATGCTTTCCTGGCAGAAGCAGAAAAACAGCTATGATAGGAAATGTGTTATCAGAAGAGCATGTGGAGGTGCTTTGCTGAATGGGGAACTCTGTGGGACTGTGATCATGGCACCTGGCCAGGGACATGAGGGAAGAGATGAGATGCAGCACGAAGGAGACCCAGGGGCCATCTCCAGTGACACAAAGACAGATGCATTATTTTATTTTTCCCCAGAGCTATCACACAGTAATTGGTATCTCTAAAATCTGTGGTGGTGACAACCTCCCTGTGCTGCTGGTTAGCAACCTAACCAGGAGGGATCTTCTGTGTCTCAGTGGAGGCCAAAGGGCCTTGTCACCACTTTGTTTCTGCGTTGGGATAAATTATAGGTGCTTTCCTGGCTGGGTTTTGTTGGTGCTTAGTGCAGGGGCTTAGGTAAAGAAAGGTTTAATGGAAGGAAATGACTTTTTGGTGATTCACATCCTATTCTCAGTCTCAGTTCTCAGCCTCTGTAATGCTGGGGCCAGCAAATGTGACGGAGACCTGATGGGTGTTGTTCTCTCCATCTGCACGCTCTCCTGCTCCAGCACCTCACAGCACCGTTCATCATGGTGAAAGGTGACATTAGTTGATGTGTTCATCCTCCCCAGCCCTTCTTGGGGCTGTCCCCACTGCAGTTGACACCACAGGTGACTGAAGTTGGTGTGCAGTAACGTGCCTCCAATGTGCTGTCAGTCTGAGCTCTCAGAAGGGCTCAGAGCACCGAGAGCCGGGCTGCTGCTGCTGCAAAATTTAATAACTGCGTGCTCTGAGGCACTGCTCCCTCCCTTAGTTGTTTTCAAAGTCTTCAGCGGTGTCAAAAGCCCTTCTGGAGAACAGGATGCCCCCACAGCACGCTCCCTGAGGCCTCTCCCCATGCTCCCCCACAGGGTGTCTGGCCAGGCCCAGGGCCACCCCTTACCCTTAACCAGACCCCTGAAGCTACTGCAGCAGTCACAAAGAAGAGAACAAAGATGAGGAAAGCACAGTGAAAGTGAGCTGTTGTGCCACACACAGAACTGCAGCAAGGAGCACCATCTGACCAGGCGGTGCCTGAGGAGAAGTGCTAAATTCCTGTTCAGCAGGAACCCAATCTGTTCCCAAGGCGACTGTCAGCCTTTCACACCACCATTGCTCCTGTTCGCCCCACACGGATGGGCAGGTTGCGAAGCACACACGTGTCTGCTGTCCTGATCCCTCCGGATCTGATGGCATGGAGAGGCCTCCACAACGGCAGATGGCCTTTTCCAGGAAGAAGGTGGATTTAAAAAATGTTGGGCTCATTAGCTAACTGATGGTAAAGAGATATTAATCTGGGTAGATTTATTCTCTTCTGTAGTCTGCGAAAGCTATTAAACTTTTTGCTTCTTGTGAACTGGGCAGTGTACGGCTTCTCCGTGTTCCTCTCATTATGTCACATACGTGCCAAAGGCATTTTTCACTCTTCCTTTGGTGGCAACTGGTACATCAGCTGAATCCACTCCTTCCAGCAGATGGTGATGCTGCTCATAGCACTCCTGCTCTTCTCCTTCCCTTGATATTCAGGCTGGAGGCTTCCAAAGGATTTTCTTACATCAATTTTTTACATGACATTTTTTCTCTGGACTGGTGATCAAAAGAAAAAGTCAGGCTCATTCTCTAAGTTTCATGGTAATGAGAGAGATTCGGGCTAAACTTTGTCGGAAACATCGTTAACAGTAAGGATGGATAAGCACGGAAGTAATGAAACATGGAAGGTCTTCAAACATCTGCATTCACATAGTTAGGAGTACAAAGAATATCTGTTGGGAATCGTTTAGCTATTGGTGATGCAGCTTTGAGGCCATGTGCTGGACAAAATCTGTTGAAGTCCTTCTGGTCTTGTCTTCCACATTCTTGTATTTAATCTGTTGATTAATAGGTTGTTCTGAACACACTGTTCACCCTGCTTATGGGTGTCTGAGCAATGAAATGTGTAATAAAAAGAATGGCATAGTAAGGTGAGTTTTTAAAGGCAGCAGTGACTTTCCATTGATGGTATCAGGACTGTATACTACCCACTTAGAACTGCAAGTGCCCAAATTGAGCACCAAGTTATGATGCAGGTGGAAGGATCTTTATTCTGCATCATGCTTAGAAAGTCAACATAAGTAAGCCACCAACTGTAAATCTGTTTGTGCCTTTTCAGATACAGCTAATTAAACTTGTGATTAGTTTTTCATTAATCTTACTTTTCTGTAGTTACTGTTACAGCAGGATTTTTTAGGATGATGGAGACATTAGCTTAGCAGTGCCTAAAGGTGTGTGCTTTCACATTTACTGGTTGCACAGAAGTTTGGATCTGTAACTTTTCAAAGACCAAAATTACTACAGTGAGGAGGCTGTAAAGGCAATATAAATAGATAGACTCTGGGAACAACACGAGTCAATTCCAAAGAGAAATGGTCATTTCAAAGTCAATAGGCTGCTGATAAAACTTAAAAGAGAAGGGATTCAGCCTTGCCAGCCTCTCTCAAAAAGAGGCTGAAAGAAAGACTCATTGCAGACCTTCTTGCTTCCAGAAAATGTTCTCTTGATTTCCACCAGGCCCAGGAAATAAGGCATCTTTAGTTGTTCTTCCTGCTGTAAGGGGTAGGAGTTAAGCTGTTCAGAAATGCAGCATGTATAAGAAAATAACTCCTAGCCAGCAAGTGAAACTCTCTTGTTAAATGTAGAGATTAGTCAGGCAAATAATGAATATTTTCAAGCATGGAGCATTTGTAAGCAGCTGGATATCAGCAGTCATGTAACTGATCCTGTGTAAGTATTAAATCTGCTGTTTTATTTGTGATACAAATGAATACCCACAAACATTCCTGCATTTTCTTCTATTCCTGGGAATTCCTCTCTGGTTTTATAATTGGGGATGCTTCTGTGCCTGTACTTAAGTGCACATGGCTAAGATTTACAGACCCTATTGAAGAATGGTGTGATAGTTTAGTTCAGGTATGTTATTTCAGTAACTTAATATTGTTCAGAAATGTTAGTTCTTAACATTATTCAGTGTTACTTTATGTTTTTGCATGGTTGTAGTGGAATTACATAAATATGAATAAAGCTGTTATCTCTTTAGTATGCCTTTTCCTCCCCAGTACTAATGTTTCATCTGGGAAGCTGCTGTTATAAATAAGATCATTTTACATGATGCCTGAAGAAGTTCCCTGCCCATCCTTCTGTAAGGATGGATGTTCTGTAGTACAGATAGATTGATTAAAAACTGATGTACATTTACTTGTGGGTTTTTTCCTCCAAAAAAAAAGGTAATTTCAGAATCACTAAAAAGCTGGTGAGAGATGGCTAGCCCTTTGTGAACAAGTTACCTGCACTCAGAGTCTACTTTAAGGTACTTGAAGGACAACAAGCCATGTAAGAGGGTTGATTAAGAGTAAAGCACTTTGGCTTGCTTTTGAGAAGTCCCTACTTCACCAGCGTGCTCATAGCCTGAGTGCCTCTACATCCCATAATGTCATGCTGCAGGGTTGGCCCCTTTTGTAGAGAGCTGGATCAGTCCATCTGCCTGCTGCAGACACTGCCCTTGGAAATTGTTTTGGATTCCTAGTGGCAGACTGCTAGGCTGACAGATCCTCTGTCTGCTAGGCTGAGGGAGCTGGGCTTGTTCAGCTTGGAGAAAAGAAGGCTGCGGGGTGACCTAATTTCAGTAGCTAAAAGGAGCCTACAAACAGGAAGGGAATCAACTCTTTGAAAGGATAGATAACAGCAGGACAGGTGAAATGGTTTTAAGTTGAGGGAAGGAGGGAAGATTTAGGTTGGATATCAGGGGGAAGTTCTTTACTATGAGAGTGGTGAGGTGCTGGAACAGGCTGCCCAGAGAGGTTGTGGATGCCCCGTCCCTGGAGGTGTTCAAGGCCAGGTTGGATGGGGCCCTGGGCAGCCTGGTCTGGTATTAAATGTAGAGGTTGATGGCCCTGCATGTGGGAGGGGGGTTGGAGCTTCATGATCCTTGAGATCCCTTCCAAACCTGGCCATTCTGTGATTCTGTGATACTGTTGTCAGGACAGCAAGTCTTGTTCATCCAGGTCCTGTTGGGCAGACTTTCTTCTCTGCCATGTTCCAGAAGTTACCTCTGTCTTCATCTGCTCATTGGCTTTGTTTGGGTATGAAATTAATTTGGGCTAAAGAGAAAACTTGATGCACCCTTTTATTATAACTCTTCTATAGTCGAGAATGACAAGTTTGCTCTGAATATGTACGCAGCTCTAAGTTTAGCTTCTATGGAAGGAGACATGTGACAAAGTAAATCAGATTAATGTTTTGAAGGCACTGACATTACCATTAGTCAAATCATTATATCCAGGCTGTATGTCCAGGTCAATAACAGTAGTGGATAAAATCTGCATATCATTTGATCATGGCTTGTGTTCAGGTTGCACTCCTTAGCAGCTGGTTGCTTAAGGTGATAGCAGTTAGGCTCATTTTACTCTCAAATGAAAGTTCTGCTTTAAGCTTTCCTGCTTTACGTAAACATTTTGATGATTCCCAGCAATGTTTTGGGTTGTTTTTTTTTTTTTATTAAGTTGTGATCACATGTACTAACAAACACTTACATTATGAGGTGTCTAAAATTTGAGAATTCACTGACATTTCCTAAAAATTGCTCCTAATTGGAAATGTTGCTTCCAACAGCTTCTCAGGCATCTGTTTTCCAAACAACTGCACTGCTGAGCTGTTTGTTTAAGACATGTGCAGAATTTATGTCTCCTAACCTATAAGAGCAGTAGTGGACTATTTGCTTTTGGGCTAGTCTCCTGCAGTTCCCTGAATGATTAGTGAAAGCAAACCTACCTCAGACCTTGATTTTAGAATGAACCAATTTGTCCTAGGGAGCTACACAAGCTGTACAGGTCTGTATGGTCCATTACTGCGTTGGTTCAGAGGACTCCTCTCTGGAATCATTTCTGGGTTTAGTTCTTGCCTTTGCAGCACTGCATCAAATTCGTGCTTCCTTTCTACCTTTACTTTTCTAAAATGCACTGGCAGTACTTCCTCACTTTGGATATTATCCAAGGGAGAGCTTTCTTCACACCATATATCCTGAGATCTTCCTTTCTGCCTACGCCTCCCATATTTGTACTTTAATTTGGAGCTTTAACACTAAGAGGAACCTTTGTGTGTGGATACATACACAATAAAGCCACTCTTGTTGGCATGAGCTTCTGAAAAACTCAGTCTTTGCCGAGCTGCTCTGCCCCAGTCGTTCTGTGACTTCATGCTCAGACATCTGTGACTCTTTGTCCCTGGTACAGCACGTGGGTTTGCACATTCACAGGTGCGTGGCTCTGAAGGCAGGTGAAGAAGAAACCACAGGAGGGTATTGTCAAACTTAAAATAAGCAGTTTCTTAATGTGAACCTTGTTGCTTATGAAAATAGAAGAATGACTCTTCCCTTTGAAAATGTATCTCATCAGCAGAATGCTTTAGCATGTTTTTCACAGTTTCCTCGGAGTTGTCAGTGGCTTTTTATAAGAGAACTGCAAATAGCCTGTAGTATTAAATATTTCATCACAGTTAGGTACACTATATTCATCAGTTTGTAGAGTGAGCTTGTCAGAAGGCTCCTTGTTTTTGTTTTCAAGTCACATGTTTTTAATGCGAATCTGTCGGGTCTGTTATGTGGACTTAAAATGCTGCTTTGCTTGCAAAAACAGAAAAAAGAAGAAACTAAAGCTGTTAGAGCTTCAAATGATTTTGAAATATCTTCAGCAAAGAGTAGGATGAGAAGTTGCTTCCATATAACAAATGTTCAGCAAAGAACCTAGGAACATAAAAGAAACGTGTATGACTTGTGAGGAACAATCATTAGACATAGTAAGCTTTATTCCACCACCAGTGCTTTATTCTATGTGGAAAAGGTGGGTTTACTTCCCATTAGAAACACCCTTAGAGAATCTCATGTCATTAAGGCATTTAGAAGTTTTTACTGTTCATTTTTTTCAAGCCCCGAACAATCAGAATTAAAAGTAATGCCAGATAATGAACCTGTGCTGCTTGTGGCCTCAAGGTATGGAACTAATAGGAAACCAGCTAATGAGAATAGCTGTGGTTGTACTAGAAAGGATAAAGAGAAAAACCAAGAATTACAAACCTTCGTGCTTCAGAGCCAGCCACTAATTGGCAGGGAGGTATGAAGAAACTTCCACAGTTCAGAAGGAACACATTTAGATGACTCCTTTGCAACTTCTTCAACAATACATGGTACTTATCACTGTTAAAGGGAAGGTGGGACAGTTTGGAGTTGCTCAGGACAAACTGCAAATTTGAAGATGATGATGGTGATACACATTGCTATACAGGACATTACATTCCTATGTGGAGCAGAGTTTTATTAAATAGTCAATAGAGGACTAATTCCCCTACCTTCAAGGAAAAATGGATAAGGAGAGATGATGTATGATTGGAAGCAGAAAGTCAGAGGTGCGCTTGAAAACATAGGTGAAATAGTGAGCAAGGTATATATAAAGTAGGAATTGGCCAATGCACAAAGAAAGAATGTACAATGAAACCACATATATTGTTAAATCACCTGCAGTGGTTTAGGATTTCAGGTCATCATTATGTCTGCGAATAGCATTACTTTGGCATTGCTCCATAATTGTCTACAGTACAAGATAAAAGACATGCCAAATCTTTAGCTTGTCTGGAATGTATTTTAAAAGATTTTTGACCTTGAAGCATTTTAAAGCAATTTGTCCAGTCCCTGAAAACCAGGAATGCCTGCTGCTTTCTGTCTAACCTGTGACATGGTTATCTTCGTAAAAGCAGAGCTACTGCTCAGCTCAGCCACTGCTGTGCTCACCATTCCAATTGCCATTCCTACAGCAGAAGCCAGCTGATGGTTTTTATTCACTTTAGATAAAGCGAGTTAGTAGCAGCAGCATGTGTACTAATTGGTGATTAAAGCATTGGTAAAATGGGCACACTTAGTGAGCCTGAATGAACCCTTCAGCAGAGTATCTCTGCAATATTTTTAGTAATCACTCACTGGGGCAAAAGGTGGCCTAGAACAGATCTGCAGGGATTGTACTGTTGTTACGTTGCCCTCTGAGCAACATGAAACAGCAGGGGAAATGAAGGATTGGATTTTGCCTTGTGATAGATGAACGTGGTGAGAGCTGGGGGCTGACCACCAGTTCTCTGCTCCTAACTCTGATAATGAATTGAAAATGCACTCATTGACCTCTTTTCAAATGCAATTTGTCCCATATTCACCAAGGCTTCTTTTATCAGTGGTCTATTTTTAAGAAGATTTGATAACCTGCTAACTTCAGAAGGAAAAGGAAAGCAGTCTATTAGTTCAGAAAGTTTTCCCTTAATTGTTCTTTGCTGGCAACCCTCAGAAGTCTCTTCTGCCTGCTTATAAAGGGTGATCATCTGTGCTTGATGGTAAGACTTACAATGAGAGTAAAGTTGATGTGACACTAAAAATTAAGAGCATTGAAAGGGCCAGTGCTGTAAATCTGCATGAGAATTTATTTAGACAGTATCTCTTTTAGCAGCAACTCCTATAAGTAAAACAAAGAAAAAAGATTGTTTTGGTTTAGGGACTTGGGGTGAAGTGGACTGAATTCAGAGCTTGGTGTTACTCAGAACAACATAGAACTGCTTGTTCGGGTCCCTTTTTGCTATGAAAGCAGCTCTTGCCTTTAATTTGTGCTGGTTCATCTCTCCTAACAAGGAGAAGTGTTCTTGGCTGCACAAATTATAGTTAAATATTTTACAGTAATGAAAAGAATATAATTCCTGATAGTCGATTTAGAAAAGTGTATTAATTCTGGGATTCAGAGGACTGCTTCCACAGATATTTCATGCACTCTGTCTATTGCTTTTCTTACCAGTGTGTAGATGTCATTCAGCAGCTGGCTTGGTCTGATTTATTTTATATTCATGAATCAACCTTGTGATAGTTTCCACGGCTGCACTGCTGTGAAATAAGTCTTCTGCAAATCTCTTTTTGTATGTATATACATGTGCTTATTTTTGCATGCAGAATTTCAAATGTTTCCATACAAAATAGAGGCAACCAGAAGAACGCATCTAATATGAGAATGCAAGAATCAGAATGTACTTTTATTCCTAATGTTTTAACAGCCTAATCAAAATGCAACAACTGCTTCTTGTTAGAACAATTCCAGCAATAATCCATAGCAATTTCTGTAAAGAATCATTAGTACCATAGAGAAGTCATAGAGTCACAGAATCATTTGAGTTGGACGAACCTTTAAAAGTCATCTGGTCCAACCCCCCTGCACTGAACAGGGGGGAACAGTGCTCTATCAGGTGCTCACAGCCCCTTCCAGCCTGACTTTGAGTGTCTCCAGGGATGGAGCATCCCTCATCTCTCTGGGCAACCTGTGCCAGTGCCTCACCACCCTTATTGTAAAGAACCTTCTCCTTATATCAAGTTTGAATCTCTCCTCTTTTAGTTTGAAATCAGACAACAGGCAAATAATCACAGGGTAATTTTACTGCACTTCTGGGCCAAGCATCTGACTGCAGAACAAGCATAGTAGCATTTTCTTGACTTCTGAAGGTACAGTAAAAATCATCCTAAAACAGGTTGAAGACCAGACAAACCTAACAGTCCTGGAGGCATGCACAGCTCTCATGACTAATTACCACTTGTAAATGGAGGCACAGCAAAAGCACAAGCATTTGACACCAGGGCAGTGGCTGATATACCTGTGTTGGGTGTATCAAGTCCTGCTTTTCTCACGATTGCAGGATGATGAGTTTGAGAACTGAGTTACAGCAGAAGCAGAGATAAAAGGCTGCATCATGTTGATTTGAGGATTTGGAACTGAACAGTTCACACCTCTCTCTCCCCTCAGGGTATAAAGAAGCCTGCAGGAGGCTGCAATATGTGTTACGGGTGGCTTGATGGGAGTGAAGGCACAGGGAAATGCTCAAAGAAACAAATGCTCAAAGAAATGTCCTTCCTTGGCTCCGAAAGAGTTTGGCAATGGAACAGAAAGGGTAATAGTCAGTAGGATGGCCCTTTTCCATGGATATATTAACATACATTCCACGGTATTTTAACATATTCAAAGCTCTTGAGGCTGGAGTGCAGATAGCATGCTTTCAGAAGCAGGCTACCCATTGTCATATATGGTCTGGCTTGGAGTACTTGCAAATACAGAGATCAATTGTCTTGAAGCTGTTGCCCACCAATTACAGTATAATTTAATCGAATATAGACATTCATTCAAGATGTCACTATTATGGAGTGGTAGGACCATTAGGAACCTAAATTCTTTGACAGCCCCTTGTTCTGTCTCAAACAATTCCTTGTTCAGTCTTTTCACGTTATTTCTTCATGCTTGAAGCACACAGTGTTACTTCTACATTCTGGACTTGGCCGCATATTGCAAGGCGTTTTTAGTAGAAAACATTTGGAGGGGTTTGTATAGTCTCAGTCCTTTTTCTTCCACTTGGCTTTGACTAAAGAAACACCCCCTGCTCGAGAGAAGAAGCACAGACAAGCTCTGCCTTCCAGTCCCCATTCCAGGTCCAAGACTGAAATGCAGGTGGTTGTTGACAGGGTGTAAATGGTCATAAAATATTAAAACAGAGTTTAACCAGAGAAGAGAAATAAAAGTACTCTCAGATCTGTGGCAGCAGATGCTGTTAAGCTTGCAACAACTGGGAGGAAGCAGGGTGTGACTGAAGAGGAGGATTAGAGTTGTTCCCTTTCTGATCAGAGTTGTGTAGATCTGTTCTCTTAAAATTTGGAATGATTGAAGATTTCACTGAAGCAGTACAGATTCATACCTGCCCATTAGAGCTCTGACCTGAGCACTGGTTTTGAATTCCAATAGAAACCGGAGTAAATAGGCAAGTGGCAGACTGACATGTGAATAGAAAAGCCAGGAGAAGTGGGCTGAGCCACGCTTTGGTAGCAGTAGAAGAGCTTATGCAGTGCCCTAACTCCTGTATTAATACTCTGTTCCCTTTGAGCTTGCCCTAAATTTATCATTTCTAATTTGCTAAGGAGAAGCCATTCTCCGAGCAACTTGGAAGCCAGCACTATCAGTTTGGGGTCAGCAGTGTGCTCCTTTTTGATGCACTGCTTGGAATCTAGTTTTCTCTAGGTCACAGTCCCATGGAAACTCCACTGAGTTTATGGCTGCCATTCCTCTGAAGAAAATCAGCCTGGCAAATGAAGTAAGATTATCTGTAGTAATTGCACCATCATATCTCCTCCAAAGAGATCTCTTGGGGCTGATATTTGTGAATATATCATTATTTGAAATGCAAACTCAAGTTTTTTTTGTTTTTTTGGTTTTTTTTTAAGAAGTACAACAACAAGTAGGACATGAATGAACTTCGTCCCTTGTGAAAGCAATTTAGCCAAGAGAAAAAAAAATATTAGCATCTAGTGTTGGTAGAAGGGAATAGGATCATGTGTTTATTTCATCTGTTCAAATTCAGTTTAAAGTTCTGCTTATATTTGAATAATTTGCTTAGCAATGAGTGCTAATGTTTTGAGGTTGAGGGAGTGTTGCACACCACACCTTACTGCCATCCTGTATTTGAATGAGAAAGGCAATGGAACAAGACATAGGGAGTCTTTGAGTATCTTGAGAAGTTGGTTCAGCTCATACCAGAAAGAAGAGAAGATAGGAGCCTGTTCAAGCTGGCAGGTTTACATACAGTTTCCAGAAAGGGTTATAAGACTGAAAGCATCTTCTGGGGACTTGCTTCTTGGGAGATGTTTCATCAAAGAAGGCTAGGTCTAGGGGAGACCCACTGCTGAGAGAAGTTATTTTCTCCTCCTTCATTGGTGCCAGCTGGGTGCAATTACCCTGTTCTTTTACTGGGCTGGGGTGAAGGTGACAGATGGTTTTACATCCTTGGTACACCTGCTGATATTCCTCACTATTACCCCAAAATTGAAATATCTGAATTACAGTCAAAATAGCTGACAACAGTTTGCAAGAGAGGTGTGTTTTTTAAGAGCGATGGTACCGATGGTATTTATTAATAATAGATATTTTCAATTTGGTATCTTTTTGCAGCCATGCTTGTTACAAGTTTTCCACGTTATGGAAAACACTAATCAAAATTATACTTAAAAACAACCAAAAATACTCTTAAAATTCAGAAAAGTGAATAATTCTCTCTCTGTACATGTCTCAAATTCCCTTCTTCTGCCTTCTTGTTCTCAGAGAATTCTAGTAGTGGCACATGGGCTCTATACAACTGCAGAGATTAGCTGATGGGATTTTAGAAGCAAACTGAATGAAATGCTTGGGCATTTCTCTCTTCTTTTTTCTAGCTGTCTGTCTGTCTGTCATAATTGGTCAATAGTGTCCAAAAAAAGATTAAAAAAATCCCAAGAGCATCAAGGATGCAGCGATTGATTGTCCCTACCACGTTCTTCCAAGAAAAGAAAATATTGATTCCAGAATGAACTGAACCGTCCCTATTTTTGTCAAACAAAAACTAACCTCTGCACTTCTTCCACCCTCCTTTCTCACTCCTGTCTCAGAGCAGTAGTGCTTTCAACCCTACAGTGCACAGAGTCCTGCCTCCTTTCCTGGCTGGTATTGATGAGTTACCCACTTTCTGTGACTCTTCCATTTCTAATGCATTTTTTTTCCCCTTGGAATCTCTGGTTGCCACTAAGTCATCTGAATTTGTGCTACAGTTAGAGCACAGGGAAGCAGTAAGTGGGCCTCCATCCTTTAGTTGGCTGTTGTTTTCATCAAATTCATAGGAACTTGGATAGAAAATTCTCTTTTCTGTCAAATCAAGCTTGAAATTGGATAAGAGAGGAAAAGATGTTATTGGGGAAGAATGACAGGCACATGTAATGTATTCACTTAACTTTCAGCTCTTTGGAAGCAGGGACTGTGTGAGGGTTGCAGTGCATCAGCAGGTACAGCTTCTGAAGGGGAAAGATGCACTGCACAGCTGAGGAGGTACTGTCAAGCTGTATGCATTTAGGAACTCCATGCCTGCTCACATGCTTTTCAAATCATGAAGCTTTTATACAGAGCAGCTTCGTTCACCACCATTGCATCAGGAAGCTGTGACTGCATGGCCTTTATTAAGGGACAGAGAGATGGCTTCCTATGTATATCAACTGTACATGGCATTAGAAGGTCAAGTACTGCCCCTCAAGCTTCACTTCAGAGCCACTTGGCATCCAGCAGAGATTGCAGAAGAGAGGTGTAATGAGCCATCTGGGTAGGAAGAAGTTTTTGGGTGAGCTGCTACATGGCTAAGCTGCTCTGCCAGCCTGCCTGAAAGCACATGTTGCAAAGCAGCTTGAGAAGGCATCTAAGCACACTCTCGAAGCTAAGCATGTTCTTGAAAACAAGGAGACTAAACCATATGCATGGTGTGTTTCCCTGAATAAAAGCCTAAATAAAATCTGAGATTTGGTGACTGGAAATGTAGTTGCCAGCTTCAAGCATAACAAAGCTACAGAAGAGACACGCTGTAATGTTCCTTATCCGTGTAGCATTTCCCTCCTGCTCCAATACTAATTCAAACAAAGATCAGAGGGAACAGGAGTTTGTTTGAGAAATTGCAGCAAAAACATCGCAGACCGCAGCATTTTCACTGACTTCATGGCTTCACAGCAGCCTGGCTTTGGAAGCAACATATTCTGTCTCTTGTGAGTCTGACTCCTGTCTTTCTGACCTGTTTTCCCACTCCTGAACTGCATTATCTTCTGCAGCACAAGTTGCTGAAGCCATGACCAAGGCAATCTCCTGCCACAGCTGTGGTCCTCAGTCATGGTGCTGTGATCACAAATCCGCCTGTCATCCAGAAAAACTGGCAAGCTGGCAAAATGCAGCAGCATCAGTACTAATATCTGATCAAATTTGATATTTCAACCCCCAGTGAAAAAATGGACTGTCAACTCAATTATTGTTTGGAGCAAAACACAACAGTGCTGTTGGCTGCAAGCCATGCCATTATTGGGACAATTGAGTTTTATGCTGGGGAATAAAATGTAGTTATCTTTAGAGTGCCGTCTGCATGCACAC
The DNA here is from genome assembly GCF_987193195.1 of Phasianus colchicus. Classification (NCBI taxonomy): domain Eukaryota; kingdom Metazoa; phylum Chordata; class Aves; order Galliformes; family Phasianidae; genus Phasianus; species Phasianus colchicus. The sequence goes on along the minus strand of NC_143436.1, from coordinate 187,863,990 downwards.
TGCACTGCAGACCTCCACACACCTCCAGCACACAAATGCCAAGGCTTCCTGCTTAGTGTATCTGTATGCTGTGTCTATATATCTAGGTGCTTTAAGTAACCCATGCAAACGGGCCCTGGATGACATTGCAAACTCACTTGACTGCTGTTATTCAAGGGAACATGCACACTCTGCAAACATCCTACAAATGAGTTACTCTGTATTCCTTTCCCTTCCCTTTTTCTTTTGATATGTTTTCATTTACAGAATCATAGGAAAGTTTAGATTGAAAGGGACCCTGGAGGTCATCTAGCCCAACGTCAGCGTCAAAGCTGGGTCACTTGGGGCAGCTTCAGTTCAGACATGATGTTCTCCCACTGGGCACCATGTAGCTGCTGTAAATAAGGATGCTGCCATCGTCTCTTAACTGACCTGAACTATCCTTCTGTCAGCAATGTGGATCTCTAGAGGTCAACAGAATCAGGTCTTTATGATTCCATCTCCACAGTGTGCATGGGAATTGTGCTAGCTGTATGCTTTCCACTTTTTGGTGTATTGAGAGCTGACTGCAGATTGGAGTCAGCCCATGTTCCCAGTGCAGAGGACTGTATTCTGTGCTGGTGAGGCCTCCTCACTCCTCCCTTGGAGCACTGTGTCCAGATGTGGAGTCTTCAGTACACGAGAGACATGGAGCTGTTGGAGCACATCCAGAGGAGGGTCACAAAAATGCTCCAAGGGATGGAACACCTCTTCGATGAGGACAGGCTGAGAGAGCTGGGGCTGTTCAGCATGGAGAAGAGAAGGCTGTAGGGAGACCTGAGAGGATCTAAAGAGGAGCTACAGGAAAGAAAGGAGCAGACTCTTTAGCAAAGTCTGTTGTGATAGAGCAGTCTACCCTTAAAGAGGGTAGATTGAGGTCAGATATAAAGAAGTAGTCTTTTATGGTGAGATTAGTGAAGCACTGGAATAGGTTGTCCAGAGTTGTGGTTGATGCCCCATTCTTGGAGACTTTCAGGGCAAGGCTGGATCAGGCTCTGGGCAACCTGATCTAGCTGTGGATGTCCCTGTTCATTGCAGGGGAATTAGACTAGATAGTCTTCAGAGGTCCGTTCCAACTCTAAGGATTCTATGATTCTGTGATTCTTTTGACTGAGTTGCATGCTTTAACTTCAGTGGGCACAAACTCATAGTGAAACCTGGGGATTGATTTCAGAGAGACAAGTTGGCTGCAGGATTCTCTGAGAAACTCTTCCCAGCTGTATCAACATGAGCAGCTCCACATAACACACAACCCACAGATGCTATCCCAGCACTCTGCAGAGCTCTGCTCAGCTCCTGGGAAGTGTGGAAACACTTACTTAGTACTTAGTTTCTCCTCTGGCAGCTAGCAACTGCATGTCTGACGCTGGCTTTGTATCCTTGCACTGTGAACTTCAGTGTCTTATACTGGTAGACTTTGCACATTTTTCCATCAGTAGCGATGCATCTGGAGGTGTCATTTCATTGCAAAGCACTGTGCTCACAAATGATGCAGCTGCAGTTGTACCATTTAGATTTCATGCTGGTCCAGAAGTGCTAGCCATGAATTTGCCGTCTTTCCAACTCTCCTTTGGAAACTGCTCTTAGTTTCTGCTCTGTTGGCACTGCCTTCAAGATGGGCTTTGCTGGCTCTCTCTGATAGCAGCAGATCTGAGCAGCTCCTGCAGGGGCATTGGAACCCTCAGAGAGGTTCCTGAGGCTAAGCCTCCTGCTCTCAGCTCACCCTCCTTGCTTCATGATCTGGAGATATCTGCCTACTTAAAATGACTCTTTTGGCTGTGCACCTTCCTTCCACTTACATGTTGACTCTGTAAGCTGATCACACCACGAACAATATGTTGTTTTCACATCATAAGCTCTCTCCTGCATGGATTTTATGTTCCATTGCTGTAGAACAAGAGTTTTCTGATTTGATCTCCAGATTGTCTGATTGATTCATCCCTTTTCTTTGATGAGGACTCATCACTCTGTCAACATCACAGATGCGTATCTTTGGAGGCATGAAAGAACACATGAAGAGAAGTCCAACTTTAATGATTCCTGTGGAGAAGTTATAGCAGTTCCCATGTGCACTGAGGGTTGTATTTGCTTTGGTCAGTTAGTCCCATTCTCCCAATGGAGAACAAGAGTGGACAAAAACTGGATGGTGGATGTCCACCGTTCATACCATGCCCACACAGGATGCTGGCAAGTCCTTTACAAGGTCCTCTTTTTATTTTTTCACCATTTATCATTTCTTTTAGTTGCTTCCATGGTCAAAAGACATGTGGGACAGTGGTGTAAAGCTTTAAAGGTAAGGAGTAGGTTAGAAAAACTGGGGAGAAAAAAAACCTGCAACCCTGAGTTATTTTCTGATGTCAAGATGCCAAATCACTCTGTTGGACATTTGAGATTATACCTGCTGCACATTCCGGACAACTGCTGTTGACATGTTAGGACAGTTGGTGAGGAATGCCATGTGCACCACCTGTGGACACACAGCCCGGATAGTATTCTCCTCACCTATACCTGGCACCTGCAGGCTGTGTGTCCACGATGGAGTGTCTCACACCAGGCTTACAGGTGACAGCTTTAGAAGAAATGTTTTCCACCATAAGGTTGGTCTGCTTCTGGAACGAGTGCTCAGAAGAGTCCCGGAGTATCCATCCTTGAGCAATCCGGTCTTTTTGGCACTGATGTAGTCAGTGGTTTCAGCTAGATGTCCTCCATAAACTCCTTACAACGTGAATTATACTGTGCTTCTCTGATTCCTCAGTGACTGATAGAAAGACATGAGCCATGCCAAAACAGTCTGCCTGTATCATTTAGGGAGAGATGAAGTTCTACTAAAAGGTTTTTGATGTGTTGTTTTTTTGCGTGGCTGTTTTTTTTCTCTGTATTGCTTAGGACGAGGGCCATTCACAGCCATGCATGTTTTATCAAATTAAGCACATCTTTGCTGAAAAAAGGTATTGCTTGAAGCCCCTTCACATGATTTGGACAAGACTTATTTGAGAAAAGGGGATGCAAGGCCTTCTGTCTTTTTGCACAATAATTTCACTTCTGATAATCCGCTGTATTTGCTTAACATAAAAATATTGGTTGTTTATTTACCTTCACGGAACAGAATCTTTCCCCACATTACAATAGATGTGCATCTTAATAAAGATCTCAGTCACAGTGATATTACCCAGAATTTAGCTTTACCCGAGTTCACCTCTTCTCTTGACCTCAGCATGCACTCGGGTGTGCAGCTGCATCTCCAGCCTCAACCCAGCTGCAATCATGGATCTTAGATAGTAGAATCATGAAATCACAAAGGTTGGAAAAGACCACTAAGATCATCACCACCATGCCTGCTATCCATCAATAGCAGGAGGAGTTCTCACAGCCCTAGATGGTCAGTGTATTTCTCTATATCTCACAAAGCTGCTTTTTCCTGACTTCTGCAAAGCTCATGTCTTCCTGAAGTCCTAACGTGATGTTGTAGCAGTGGCACTGGGGGAGCACATTTACCCAGGTACTCTGCTCCCAGCTCAGAGCTTTGGGGCTCACTTTCAGCAAGCTGGGGTCTGCTCTGCAGCCTGTGCATCTGGAGGAGACTGAGGAACTACTAGGAGATCTTTTACAGTGGTTCCTATACATTCTGCATCTTGATGTGTCTCTTTCTTTTCTTGGGACAGCACTCTGGAGTCTGCCATGGGAGGGAGGAGACAAAGAAGCTTTCTGCCTTCGATGTACAACATATGGCAAGATGGGACAGATGTGCCCTGTGTGAAAACCACAGGGCAAGAAACAAGTTGGTAGGAGCTGAATGAGTGGGGCATGTCCTCTCCCTTGGTAGGGTGCATGTGTGCATGCAATGCAAGCACACTGCAAAGAACTCCAGTTCCTGAGAAGTAAGCTGCTATTTTCATCTATAAATTCCTAATTGTAAGAAGCCTTTTTCATGTAAAATGAGATTGACTTGTGTACCACAAATATCAAATATACAAGTGAAACCCCTCCCCCTAAAAAGAACACAGTGGACAGATATCTGAGGAGCCAAGCAAGGCTGTGTTTTGACATGCTGCACTTCTTAATGGAAGATTAGGAAATCAGCAACTAAGCATGTATTTATCTCACTACGGCAGAAAAGATCTTTTGACGCACATAAGCAGTTTCTGTTGCTAGCCTGCAAACACAGAGAAATTGCCTGCTGAAGTCAGAGATGATGATTACTTTCTGGGTGGTGGCTGCAGTTACCATTTTTTCTTTAACTTTTCGCATTATCTGCGATATTTCATTGCATTATTATGTGTAAAGATTTTTTTTTTTCAGACTCCACAATATTCAAATAGGGAATCGCTCTGTTGTCATGGAAATCATTGCAGAATCAGGCCAGAGAGAGTGACAGTGACTCAGTAGCCAGGTGAGGCACTCAACTGGGAAAAAAGAACTCTGCTTTTCTGCCCCTGTTCCCGTGAATTTATAATTATTTCTTACTCTAATGAAGCAGGTGCACTAAGAGGGCATGTCTCAGGAAACTGCTGCTACGTGAGTGCCTTCAGAACTGGATTCAAATGGGTACTCCTTATCAGGCAGGAGAAGGGAAGAACTGAATTCTGATTTCACTCATCCCAGCAGAAGGAATTGGTGTCTGGGTGAGGAGGTGGAGAGGCAAGATGGCCACGGTGGCCTTTGCTTGTCTGTGACTAAATGAGCCCTATGTATACTTACCAACACTTCCTCAGTAAGTGGGTGATAGGCAGGCGGGTGCCTAATTTTAGTCACATCAAAGGTTCAGCCAGGCATGAAACTGTTTCTTCAGAATACAGCAGATGTGGGCTCAGGAGTGCAGGCAGTGATAGGAGAAAACCTAGCAGGGGGTTGGAGAGTCTCTCCACATCCATTCCTTTCCTGTGTTCAAAGCTTTAAGGTTTTGCATTCCAAACATGTTAGTGGAAAGTGCAGTAGTGAACCTTTTCTGTCCATAAACATGTACAAATGTTCATGTAAGTGCAGAACTTACAAGGATGAGAAATTCAGTGGAGAATGCAGCAAACTGGACTCTGAATTACGCTGTGGTCCTATGGGTGGGAGTGTCTGATGTGTAGCTGGGGATTCTAAGAATCCTCAAAGCCTTGTTCATGAAACAATCTGGTATAAATGTGCTTCCAGTGAAAGCATTTGACATCAGAAAGATGTTTGCAAAATTTTAGTTTAAAAAATACTGTTGTTACTGTTTGAGGGTGTGCCCAGGCTGAAACATAAAAGCTTTTGGTCTGATTTTCGTGCTGATTTTGATAGTTTAGTAATGGTCTTCACAAGAAAATATATCAGTAGGAAAACAGATGTTGAGATCAAAACTTCGGCTTCTTAATATATGCTTATCTTAGTCTCCAGAAGTGTTACTTGTTTCAGTATCAGCTGATACTAAAACATGGAACTGCTGTAACTGTACTGTAACTATTTGAAATGAGGACATGGCAATACAGGTCTGTAACCTATAATATTTTTTTTCTAGGATGGGGATGGAAGATGATTAGCTTATAACACAGTAATCTTGTCCGCTATCTCCTTTTGGACAGATTTTGATTAATTCTCCATTAACCAAATTCACTGGTGTACATTATCATGCTGTCATACTCTTCTGTAGTGTGCTACCTTTGTCATGTGATTAGCTGCCCTGAGGGCAAGAAACCAATAAAAATGACATTCTTGCTTATTATTTGCACCACTACCCTTTCATAGCCCATCATCAACTTGTGTGTTGCCTATGAGGATAAAGTCAAAAGTTAATTAGAATGCCACTTCATGTCATATAAAAAATGATCACTGTACAGGAGAAGTTGTATGTCTCCATATACGTGTTTGTCAGCAGCTCTTACTGGTTGTGCCTCATTCCTTCTTTTTAGTGATCCCAATCAATGGGAACATGGGACATCCATGCACTATGAGGGTGGCAAAATCCAGTGCTTAGGAAATCAGCAACCTGTTCACTGTGAACGCTGCGATTCTCAGAAATGCTTTCAGTGTGTTAACCAAAAAGTCTCCTTTGTACCAAATCATCCCTTCTTCTTTTTTTTTTTTTTTTTTTCTCTAATTATCAGCTCCTGCATTTTATTTGTGTCAATCATGGGAAGAAGATTTGTGAAAAGATAGCAAAGAACAATTCTTAAAATGCACAGATATGAATTGTAAGATAAAAAACTTAATTGCAGTTTAGACTTCAGATTTATTTGAAAAGGGGATAATGATAGTAATTACCCAGTTTGAGTTTTGTAGAAGGCTAATTAGATCCCAAAAGCATTTGTATGCACGAGGCAAACCATAAATACAAAAGACCATCTGGTCCTTATCAGCTTACAACACTAACACTGTCTGTAATTATTTTTTCTATATTGTTTTGATGTTGACATTTTATGATGCAATACATTTAGCCATGGTTAGGGAATAACCTGTAAATGCTGAAAAACCTCTTTTTTGGCTATTGCAGAGTTTGAGGTTTCTTGCTGGGTTTAAAGGCATTGACTGCCTCTAGGTGTGCAGTCTGTGGTTGAATCTTTTACAAATTGGTCAGTGTTTGAATTGAGTTTGTGATTGGGTTTTTTTAATCTAAATTGTTCCATCTGTTTTTTACGGCTTTCGGAGGTTCAAAAGTAATTTATGAATATGTAGAGTTGGATTTATCAGTAAGCGAAGTACTTTTCAAGTCTCTAAGCTGTTTCACAGCAATAGAGACGCTAATTCCGATGCCCTTGTTCAGGATTTAGTTTGCCACCTCAGCCTGCCTGTGTTCTCTGTCCAACATAAAGTTCTTCTGTGGCCTTGTGAAAGTCAAACTTGAATACAACAGAGATAAAAGTTTTGTGCCTTCTCTAGTGTAGGGAGAACTCTAAGTACCTCTGTGCTGAGAAGCTCAGTGAACCTGAGCAGGATCTCTCTCAGACAGTCGTGGTGCTGAGCTTTGGGACAAGTTGCAGAAGCAGCCATCCTTGGTGTAGAGGAAGGTGTCCCTGCCTATAGCAGGGGGGTTGGAACTGTATGATGTTAAGGGTCCCTTCCAACCCAAACCATTGTATGATTCTATGATTCTATGATTCAGTGATCTCTTGTGCTTTAATCTTCATTCAGCCTGTTATCATATAGCCATCATTACCCAGAGTCTCTAACGAGACTCAGATCTCTTTTGTCTTTCTGTTTGGAAAACACTGAATAGGGAGGACACAGTGGTACAAGCAGCGAGTGCAAGACTGTTTTATGCTTACATAGATTATATATAAATATATATATATGTAATTGTTTCTGTGTTTTTTCCATGTCTACGGGGTCTTTTCTCCTGAGAAGCATGGCTCATATGGATACTGATAATCTCATTATCTTTATGGAAGATGTAATTTGTCTGCCGAGGCTGGACTGAGCTCTAGCTGCAGATATCGCTGTTCATTACAGCGGAGTTGGACTAGATGACCTTTAAAGGTCTCTTCCAACTCAAATGATTCTATGATTCTATGTCCCATTGTACCCCTTTCCAACCTGGTACCCAGGCTTATACACTTGGTGTAGCGTCAGTCTCCTGCCACCCTGCAAGGATGATGTGCATCCCCTCACTGCAGCACCATTCTCTGCCTCTCTTCACTTTGCCTGTCCCATTGCCATCCCTTCAGCCCATCCTAGCCTGGAGGTGAAGGAGCTTTTGTGCAATCTATGCTGTGAAAGCTGGCTTTGGAAAAAGTAGTTGAAAATCTTTATATGCACAGTAGCACGTCTGTATTTAAATGACAGAACATGACTGGAAAATGAGTAGGTTTTGTAGAATGTCTTAGGTGGGTGTGTTGTTTAAAATTATTTTTTAATTGCTTTGAGACAAGCTGATGGAAGGCGCACTGATGACTTTATACAGCAGCTGCAAAATACCTTCATTTTTATCCTTTCTTACAGATTTGAAGTAGACAGTGTTCCTTAAGTAAATGCCACTGGGTGTAATCTCAGTGTTTCCATGCGAGAACCAGCTCCTCACCATGGAAAGCCATGACTGGGAGCTCCTGACTTTTGAACCCTGCTCACTGTGCTGTGACCTGACCAAAAGTCATTGTAAAGCATGGAGCACAAAGCAGATGCTTGCTCCTGGAAGTCACCTGGGGGCTGTGGCTGGGAACAGCGGGTGGGGGAGCAGCACATTAATGGCATGAGAGGATGTGACTGACTGCACAAAGCAAGGCTGCATGCAGCCCTGCATCCATGCGTGGAACCCGAAAGGTTAAGCTCTACAGAGAGCTACAGTGGGTGAGTTTGCTTCCTGATACAGATTTTCAGGAAAAGAAGTAACAGTGTTTTACTATGAAAATTGCTTTGGGAATTTTTGTGGAATTGTTCGTTAGAGTTTTATAACTCCCTGTAGGAAATTGCTTGAGATTAGTCTTGGAAGTGGTGGTATGTGCATGAAATGGATGGACCTGCTGTATGCAAAGGTGATCAAAGCACTTGCTGTGTGTTTGCTGTGACAGAGCATTCAGACTGTATGGCAAAGCCTTCCCTTTGGTTATCCCCTTCCTTCTGTGGTTGTTCCAGTTCTCCTGGCAAGCATCCACTGCCTTGCTTCCTCCTCATATAAACCCAGGGGAAGGTCAGGCTGGGTATCAGGAAGAATTTATTCTCACAAAGGGTGATGAGATATTGGCATAGGCTGCCCAAAGAGGTGATGGAGTCACCGTCCCTGGAGGTGTTCAAGAAAAGGGTAGACATGGCACTGAGGGGCATTGTCTAGAGTAGTCACAGGCAGTTGGACTAGGTGATCTTGGAATCACCAAGTTTGGAAAAGACATTTGTGGTATTTTCCACTTTAGTGGTCTTTCCAACCTTGACGATTCTATGTTTCTGTACCTGCATGTGCTCCTCCAGGCTGATAGTTAAACTGCTGCTGAGGCTGAAAGTGTGGCTTAGTTTTGTTTCTCTGTATGAAATGAACACCTGGGGTGAGATTGTTCAACCAGCGTCTACAATGTCAGCAGTTCTGGAGCCAGGGCCCACTGGCTGTGAATGGATGCCCAAGTGGTTACTCCAGAAGAAAGTAATTATTTAACACATGGCAGCAGGGAACGTACTTCCATGGCCTAATCACTAGGGGCTAGATCCAGATAATGCCTTGATTGCTTAAAATAAGACCAAGGATGTAGGTACTCAGATACTCAGATCTAAGACTGCTCTCCCAAAAACCGTAATTACTTGCATGCAACCCTGAGGCCACTTCAACTTTTCACTTAAATTTGTGTTAATGCTGCATGTTCCTCCCCACCCTGGGATCCTGATACCTTTCCTGGATGGCTGTGCTCTTAGCAGGACTCATCAGCCTGTGCAGTAATTCACACATAAACCTGCATAAACTTAATGCAGGAAGCTTTCTATGCACATAAGGAGTGCCTGTTGATGGGGCCGAACTCCCTGCTCCTTGCTGTTGCCATGCTATTTTTTGAGAATGCTGTGGGAAGGTTGGAGGGCCTCTATCTGATGGATCAGTGCTGTGGTTAGAGCACTTACAAAGGAAATCCAATGTTCTCTCACCCCAAAGGCTCAAAAGCAGAGTGTAAGAGATACAATGCACTGCACTGATAACTGCTGTACCCTTTCTTTTATACTTACTCTTGGTGCAAAAATAATTCATCATTTTCTGTAATGGAAGGAGAGCAGGGAAGCAAAGCAAGCATTGCAGAGAGAGCAAAGAGAAAATGAGGGTTTCAATCACAGTATCTCAAGCATTTGCTTGGGAGGGTATGGCCCAGACTCTGTACGTTAGGGCTGAGGATGCTTTGATGTTCCTTAATAAACTGCCAATAGCCAATGTAGAACTGGGGGATTTCCAAGGTGAGTTTCTCCATAATGTGCTCCTTGTTTTGTCTTCCTGTTTGTTCTTTCTCTCAGAGACAGTTACTTTAGGTATTTTGTTTTGTGTGGCACAGTGCCCATAGAAAGAACAAGATTTCCATGTGATTTCACACATGCCCTGGATTTGGTTTGGCTGTTTTCTGAGGAGGTAGGTCAGCAGGGGAGAATTCCTTGCCCAGAATCAGGAGCTGAGTACTGGCCCTTCTGGTCCCTGCTAGTTCTTAGGCTTTTACCTCTTGACATAAGCGCGTCCTCCAGCACCATCCTGAGCTTGCTGGGTCTCTTCATAGAATCATAGAATCATAGAATGGCCTGGGTTGAAAAGGACCACAATGATCACCTAGTTTCAAGCCCCTGCTATGTGCAGGGTCGCCAACCAGCAGACCAGGCTGCCCAGAGCCACATCCAGCCTGGCCTTGAATGCCTCCAGGGATGGGGCATCCACAGCCTCCTTGGGCAACCTGTTCCAGTGTGTCACCACCCTCTGTGTGAAAAACTTCCTCCTAGTATCTAACCTAAACCTCTCCCATCTTAGTTTAAAACCATTGCCCCTTATCCTATCACTATCCACTCTCGTAAATAGCTGTTCCTCTTCTATATACACCTGCTATTTCCAAAACATATAACAAGATGCATCAAATTGCTATCATTGAGACTTGTACCTCTCTGTCAAATTTTGTTGAAATTACCTAATAGAAACTGTAGAGGGCTTTTATCAAGCAGTACAGTCATGCCATCACCTTATCTCAGAAAAGAAGTCTAAACTAAGGGTAAGTTAAGAAGTATCAGTCTGTCTCTGGCAGTTGAACATCAGTAAAAAAGAGAAGGGAAAGAAGTTTTATGTCTTAGTGTAGTTTATATAGCTACAATCTACTATGTTTCATTACCAATTTTGTTTATGTAGTGATGACTTGACCCTGTTGGTCAAATCCTATAAATAACACAGTCCTGGTTTACTTTTATTTGTCTGACAGGAGCACTGAATTACAGTATTATGACATTATCTAGCATTATGGTTCAGCAATGGTTTGCTAAAATACTCTCCTTCTAGATGTAATTTATTACTTCTTTGGCTTGCTAAACTCTATGAGTGACATTCAAACTTCACGAGAGCCAATTATATCATTTCTCAAAATAGACATATCCATTTGCAGAGCCTTGTAGTAGTACTTAGGATTTCTCGACTGCATTTGTCTTTTATCCATGAAGCTTACTTTCAGTACCACTTCTACTTGGCTGCTGAAAGTAATCTCCAGCATCGGAATTTCCCTTTCACTCCCATATCCAGCTCCCTGTATCAGGATTCCCTGGCAGAACTTACTGCTGATGGAAAAGGTTCAGCAGTGGCTGTGGGAGCTGAGGCATAGGGCAGTGATAGGAACATCTGGGGATATGACCATGGCCACAGCCCCCACTGCAGCCCCACTGCCCTGCCCCCACGTGCATCTCTTGGCATCAGCTGGCTGGCTGCTGGCTGACTTCACATCTTCCTCTCATCAGCTGCCTGAGAGCTCGCTGATCTGTTTTGCTTGCAGTGTGATAGGTTTGAGCATACTGTATTATTTATAAATGTTTAGTAATTTTCTCTGTCAGTGATGTGTTCTTTGGGGCTGCTTCAGCCTTTCAGAAGCACACTTGACACAGTGTCTCTTTGTCTCAGCTCCACAGCATTCCCAACCAGTTGGTCTGTGCACTTGCTTCCGCTTTCTGCAGTTTTTAAAATGTTCTTGTGGTTTTGTGCCAAATGATTAATTAAACTTTCATTAGGATGCCAGGTCTAATTCTCATCCTAGATGCAGTAGCATGAATGGGAAGCGGTGGCAGTGGAGTTAAGCTAATAAAAAACTGTAGATTGAATGCTGTTGTCTTCAGCTACGTTATTATACTGCAAATCTTACCAAGGATTTTCCCTACAAAACCAAACAATTTTGGAAATACATTTTGACATTCAACCACCTTTCCTTGCGTGGATTCCTAGATTTATATTCTGTTCCCGGAATCCAACCTTGAGGTATGCTGCCCCACCTACAGCTTTTCACAAACTTCTCTCTCCTATTTGGTCCTGAACCAGCAATGATTACCTGTGCTGTATTCTGTGTTATATGAGGATTAGAATATCTCCAAAGAGAGGAAGAGAGTAGTATCTACTAAGCCCCAGTTCTGTCTCCTTTGGAAAGATGGGTTGAGTTCTTAAGAGCTCATTGGCTCTGGTTGCAGGAGCTGCCTTTGCAGGTTCTCAAAACTGTATGAAAGACCTTCAGGGCAGCTGTTTGGCTCAGGGAGTTCCCTGTGTAAATCTTTTTGCTTCTCTTCACTTCTTCCCTGCTCTCCAGGTGAATGCAAATATAATTACAGCATCAGGTAGAGATTCCCTAAGTGGCTTTCAATGAGCTAGCTAGACCTTTGACCACTCCTTTCTTTAGCAGAAAATACACTGATGGGAGGCAAAGATATTGTCCAATAAAGCTCATACTGCCATACAGAGACATGGACCTCCTATTTTACTGTTAGCTATGTAAATGTGAAGACGTATTAATGCCTAGGGGATTTTTCATGGCCTTTTTAATTTCTGTCTAAAAAAGAAATAGCTTATCATTTTCAAAGGGATAACTTATCATCTTCAGAGGAACAAGTAGATTTCTTTAGTATTCCTTTTTGAGAGCAGAATAAATTGAGTTATTCTTCAGCTTAACTAAACAAGCAAAGAGAGCGTTAGGAATAAGGAGAACAAAAGATGTCCAAGAATTATCTCATAAGACCAGATGGGCAAGCAGAAGTGTCGATCTCAGATAAACTTATGCTGAGAAAATATCTCATTTGCAAACAGGCACTGAACAGGGTGCCTGTGAAACCACTGAGAAGAGATGTGCCTGTTCCCCGAATTGAAATGATGGCTTCTAGTTGACAGCAGCTTTGATTGCCCCTTAGAGTTACCCAAGCGAAGGAGAAGCTGATGCAGTTGTCAACCTGATCACTGACTAACCGGACCCATCATGTTCTGACAGCTGTATCAGGTACAGATGGTTGTAGTATTTTCTTAACTTCCACTCCATGGGAGAGTCATACACGTCTATCTGATCCATCAGCTGCCTCGTGTGGAGAGGCCACTCATCCTCATTGCATTCCCTTCCTTTCTTCCCATCCTTATTCAGCAGAGAAGTCACATATTCCCCACAAGACCTACAAAGCCTACAAAGCCTTAGAGCTCTGTTATTTCTTGTATTATATGTATGTGCAGTCATGTTCTTATTTTTCTTTTCCAGATTTTCTCTTTTTTACTCACACTAATTACAGCTGTTTTATCCCACTCTCCCCCATTTTACCTTCTTCCCAGTTTTTCTGGAGAGCAGAAGTGGCTGAATTTTTCCATTACCTCATATCTGTAGAGATCACTTAGCTTTTGTAGCCAGCCCCTCTTCTTCCAACAGCATTGGATTTTGTGCAGTTTTTCCACTGCCTGCAGAGGTGGGTGTACTTGGCTTGACCTCTTCCAGCTGAAGTCACAGGCAATGCATATGCTTTGAAGGGGACAGACTCTTTAGCAGGAACTGTTGTGAAACAACAAGGGGAAAAGGTTTCAAGCTAAAAGAGGGATATTTAGACTGGATTTAAGGTAAAAGTTCTTTACACTAAGGATGGTGAGGCACTGGCACAGGTTGCCCAGGGAGGTGGTATCTGCTTCATCCCTGGAGAGACTCAAGGTCAGGCTGTATGGGGCTCTGAGCACCTGATGGAACTGTAGGTGTTCCTGCTTACTGCAGGGGAGTTGGGCTTGATGGCCTTTAAATGGCCCTTCCAGCTCAAATGATTCTATGATTCTATGATGTGAAGAAGTGGCTCTAGAAATAAGGCTGTTCTTCTGTGTCAGATAGCCTCCAGCTGAAGCCACCTTCCCCATGGCTTTGATCTGTACCCAGAGATGTCACCATGTGGTTGGAAAGTGTCAAAGAGAAAGCACAAACTCTTGATTTATGGTAGGGATGCTGTAGCAGGTAAAATCTGCACCTGACTTCATTGTGAAGGGAGGAATTTAACTGATAGGACTGGCTCTGAAGAGTTTTTCTTGGGATCTAAATTTAAATATAGGTCTTATCTATGCTAATTCGAAGTCATTAACTAAATTCAGGCAGATTATGAAAAGTAAAATAGTTATTTTGGTATAAGGGCACCCAGAATGAAATAATGAGCACAGATGTGATTTTGACAGATGCTTCTCTTTAGTCTTCTAAAAAACCTGACTTTTTAAAGATACCTCTTTTTGAAGCACCCCAAATTATTACATCTAAAAAACTAAATAAAATATTGAAATATGACTTTGTACCTTATGGCTAGGAGAATAAAAACACAAATTGTACTGCTGAGCATTAACTTCAATTACCTCTGATTCCCTCAGGTGCAGATTTGTTCACTTGGCAGGCTGGCTCAGAAGCAGACACTGTCAGCATGCTCACTGCCACTATTGAAGGCCACGGTATTTTAGAGTTTCTGGCAATAGTTTGACCCAGTTTTTGGCATGCCCCTTGCAGTGGAAGGCAATGGAGCCCTGTGCAGCTCAGCAGATGCAAGCCTGGCTTTCTGTGATCACTTGTATTTGGCTCTGATTTCCAGAGATGGGAGCCCCATCAGCACATCAAGCCTTACTCCTATACTAAGAAACACAATGAGATCCGACAAAATGAGCACAGGTGATTGCTCATTTATGCTTTTGCCAACTGGCTAGTGAGTCGGTATGGCAGAGCCAAAATTCAAATTAAAGTTTGACTCACACATATCCAGTATATTGCTCACTATCTTCTTTCTAGAGGTGTTTTGGCAAGAGGAATTCACATTTGTCTTCCAGGAGTTCAGCATCTACCCAACCTTTGCTTGGTTCAGTGAAATAGATCTTCAGTACTGGGAGAATCATTTGTAAAAGCATTCTCATAAGTGTCAGCTTAAAAAATTGGTGGTTGCTAAAATGGTCCTTTCAAATCCAGTATTGATCATTTGTGTAAGCAAGTGAGAAATGTTCCAGAAATGCATTTCTCGGCTGTTACTGGAACTGACACTGAGATTTTGTCCAGTTTCCTGAGCTGTGTCTGTAAATGAATCTCGCGTTTGGTCATTTGGATTTAGGGACTATGAATGAAGTACAGTAACCAAACAAACTCCTAAGCTGTAGGAGGGAAGATTTTGGCTATTGATTTCATAGACACAGCAAGCAGATTAGCTGCTAAGTGCTTCAATTTGCTTGTAAATTGTTTTATTATCCTGGAGAGCTGATTGAGCTGTGGGTATCCCTGTTCATTGAAGGGGAGATGGGCTAGGTGACCTCTAAGGGTCCCTTCCAACACAAACAATTCTGTGCTTCTATGTAATACTTGAACAATTATCAGTGCTGCAAATTGAGGATACTGTCATATCCTGGGTTTGTAAGAGAAACAAGAAAGGCAGAGGATCTGGTAGGAGGGAAGTAATGTGGAGTTACTCTTGAAATATTTACTGCTCTTCACACATTTTTATGGTCCTCAGGAGAGATCTGAATGAGGTGTTAGTCTGAAAGCTGAACCTAGAGGCTGCTCCTTATGTAGGGAAAGATGGTATAGAGGAATGAGCTGTTTGACAGCTGGACTTTCACTTTGGATGGGTATTTGCACAGGAGAGTACGAATCACCACCTCGTTTCCAGGCTGCTTGAAATACAGATGTGGGCATAAGGTGGAGTCATTGTCCCCTAGTGGAGTCATTGTCCTATACACTGTCCCCAGGCAGGTGTAGGGAGACCGTGCTGGCAGCTTCTCCTTTCTTGTGACTGTGCAGGAAGCCAAGGAAGGAGCCATGCAGGTTGGCCACTGCGGTGTGGGGCAGGGACTCAGGAGCTGATGTCTGAACCCCAGAGCCCTGGTGCTCCTCTCCTTGGGACAGGGCTTGGTTTGCAGGTACTGCCCAGTCCATAAAAAGCAATCAAAGCAGGGCAGTAAGAATTTTGCAAATAAATTACCACTCTTCAACATCAGCCTGCATCCACCTCATAAACCCACTTCTGAGCTTGGCACGGGAAAGGCAACAAAACAGCATTTAGCCAAAGACTAGGCTTACAATTTCTTTATTTTTTTATACTCGAAAAGTTCAGTTATTTTTACCTAACTCACAGCATTCTTACCCCTATAACTGTGCTGGCACGTGGGCAGTGAGCTGCTGGTGTCTGACAGCTTGCTAATAATGCAGTGCGCTGCGAGCACAGCCCGTGCCAGCAGCCATCACCAGAGCAGGAGGCAGCACGATGACAGGCTGCAGGAGTGGCAAGTGCCATCTGAGAGCTGACATCGAAGGGAATTTCCCAATTAGTGCTGCGGTGTTATGCTGAGGGTGGCAGGGAGGGCACACAGAAAGCACAGTCCTGACTGTGAGGTGCACAGCACCTTTATCAAAATGAACAACTTGTAGTTAGGGCATGCAATTGAGTTTTATTATGATTTGGAAGAAAAAAAAAAAAAAAAGGATAATAAGCTATTGACAGTTGAGGTTGCAGTCTGAATTCAGCCATAATTGCAAGCACAGATGCTTGTGTTTTCACACAAGTGACTGCATTCACTAAGTCTGCCTGTATAAACAGTTAAACCTCAGGGCTGAATTGCCAAAAGACACCAAAACTTCTAAATACCAGGACACTGCTGCCCATAAACGTGCTGCATGTATCTGAGAGGTCCAGGGAGGAATCACAGAATCACAGGACGGTTTGATTGGAAGGGACCATAAAGCCCAGCCAGCCCCAACCCCTGCCATGGGCTGGTTGCCCCTACCAGCTCAGGATGCCCAGGGCCCATCCAACCTGGCTTTGAGCAGCTCCAGGGATGGGGCACCACAGCTCTCTGGGCAGCTGTGCCAGGGCCTCACTGCCTTCTGAGTAAAGAATTTCCTCCCAACATTTAACCTAAATCTCATCTCTTTTACTTTAAAGCCATTCTCCCTTGTCCTAGCACAGTCTGCCCATGTGAAAGAAAAGAGAGGAACAGAGCCAAGTAGTGGTGAGGGTGGGATTACTTTGCTTTCAGTTACTGTTTCAGTGTTAGGCTCTGTGTTGACTTGTCTGGAAGCAGTGGAGAAAAGGCCACAATTCTGATGCTGTTCGGCATTTCCTATGCTTCTCACAGCAGACAGCCAAACTGCAGCCTTAGACAGTACACTGAGATTTACTTAGCTAAAATTAGACAAGATGACTTCCGTCCTATGCAGTGTTTGGCTTCATATCAGTTGAAATATTAATTCTCTTCCTGTGACAGCACGGTGTTGCCATGGTGTAGCTCCTGCAAAGTTACAGGAGCAGTATGTCTATTTCCCCAATAAAAGATATTTTAATATAGAATTGTCAAACAACTTGATTTAAGCATCATTCCTATGAAGCAGTACAGAGAAAGATCGGGGACTCAACATCTCCCATGCACTCCAAAGTAAACTTTTGCCTCTTTCCTATGGATAGCTGTGGTTTCCCCTCAGCATGAAATTTTGTCCTCTTGGGACACCAGGACATAAGAACTGTGGGAACATAATGCTCTATCAAAGCATGAAGCGAGACTATTCAGCATCACAGTGGGATCCTTGAATCCAAACTCCTAAATTTAGAGAAAAATATGGAAATTAAAAACAGTGTAATGAAGAGGTGTGGGGTTTTTCAGGAGGAAAAAAATAAGAAGTGTTGGAAAGCTGAGATTCAGTGAGAAAAGCACTTCATTTGATGCCCAATTTTGTCAAAACCGTTTGTGAGGGAGGGAGGCTATCAGTGGTGGCGTGCAGTATAAGAAGGTATGAATTAGCACAGCTCTGTGTTAGATAAGATGCAGAGAAGAGACCGTGTAGAAGAAAAATGAAATTAATATCACTTTTAAGATCCTAAATCATTTATCAATGGGAGGCATTCCATTCTAGCCAATGTCCTTGTGTGGCCAGGAACTTGACACAGCTGGCAAGGGACTGTTTTCTTTTCTCTCTCAAGCTGATGGCGTAGTGGCTTGCCTAACCAGGGCATGTGGTGCTAAATGAGGAGCCCTCAAACACCTGAGCATGGCACAGAAGCCCAGGACCTACAGAAGAGTCCCCTCCTTCCAGTGAGGGTTGAGAAAAAGACCCTTAGCATAAGCCTGATTGAGTGTAGGCAACTGAGTTGAACATGTAGTGTTGTTCCCCTTACTTGCATGTAGATACCAAAATTTAAATGTCTTAATTTCAGAATTAATCCCACCTGATGTTTCATATTGACAGACTTATTGCATTCCAACTCCTCCAAATAGAATTTATCTGTATTTCACTCAAAGGTTCTTAATACACGTGTTTATTTTGTTAGGAATTTTCCATAGTTATGCCATATGTATTTTAAACATGGATACATACCCTTTATTCATAGAACCCCCCACAGAATCACAGGCAGTAAGGCTGGAAAAGACCACTAAGATCATAGAATCCTAGAATCATAGAATGTCCTGGGTTGAAAAGGACCACAGTGATCATCTAGTTTCAAACCCCCTGCTATGTGCAGGGTTGCCAACCACTAGACCTATCCCCACCATGCCCACTAACCATGGCCCTCAGTGCCACATCTTCATATTTCTTGAACACCTCCAGGGATGGTGACTGCACCACCTCCCTGGGCAGCCTGTGCCAGGGCCTCAACACTTCTTCTGATAATTTTTTCCAATCAAACCAGAGCCTCACCTGTTCCCTCATAAGGCCGTCACCCCTTATTCTATCACTGTAACCTGGGAGAGGAGGCTGACCCCCACCTCACCATAACCTCACCATTGAAGAGAGCAATAAGTTCTCCCCTGAGCTCTCCAGACTGAACAATCCCAGTTCCCTCAGCCACTCTCCATACCACTTGTGCTCCAGACCCCTCACAGCTTCATTGGCCCCCCATTGCTCCAGGGCCTCAACACCTTGCTTGCAGTGAGAGGTTCCATTATTCCACACACTGTATGCCATATCTATGCCATATATATTTTACAGGTGATACAAGCCCTTTCTTCATTCTGACACTGCATGAGCCACTCACACATCTGGCAGAGTGGAATGTGGTTGGAATTTGGTACTCCATGAGGCTGAGCAGACCCTGTCCTATTGCAGGACTGCAGAGCTTCCCCTGGCCATGCATACATCTGGGATTGAGACTGAGCATGTCACTGAGCTGCTCCATGCCTCAGGTCCTTTCTGCATGGCAGCATTCCCACACATCAGTCCTGTGGCTATTGAACCTCATGGCTGCTGCACGAGAAATTTCTTCTTGTTTCCCTTGAGATTGTTCTCTTACTATTTAGGGAAAAGTGATAAAAGAGACTGGGAGTATGCAGCTCAGCAAAATGTTTACTCATTATCTCAGTGATTGGTTCAGCAGTCTCTTGGCAAATCCGCTCTCCATCTAAAGTACAAGCTGGTTTTCTGTGTTTGGGAGTTGAAGTTTAACCCTTGGGGAACTTTATGGGAGAGGGGGTCCTGTTTCCAGGGGCTGTTTCCCTCCCTTCATCACATCACACAGCACGCAGGGCACAGCTTCCAGGGTGACCTGACACTATACTCCAAAGCAACATCCAAAGCAACCCTGATGCATACCCAGAGCTCTCACCAAGCAGGTCCCTTTGCCTTGCAGAGTGCTGACAGCAGAGTCCCTACTGATGGATGGTGCCTGCATGGCCTCAAAAAGCCCTGCAGGATTGGTAGCAGCAACAGTCCCCTCTCCCACACACCGCTCACTTGTGAATGAAGCACAGTGAGGGCAGTGCAGGGTTAACCACTGCTCTGTCAGCGTTTTTGTGCTGGCACAGCCCTTTCACAGCAAGATGTCATTGGTGAATTGATTATTTCTTCTTTGTTCCGCTGTCCAGACTCAAGAGAAAAGCAACTGCTGGCAACTTTCAATTCTCAGGGCCTCCTTGCTACAACATCCTTCCTGCAAATGTGGCCAAAGCAAGCGGAGGTGGAGCTTGTTTTATAGAGGTTTCTGTTAGGGCTGCAGATCATCACGGGTCAGTTGCTGCTTCTAGCATAAGCCTTGCAGACCAGGCTGGCTGGAAGTGTCTGTGTTAATTACCATTAGGCTAAGGTTCTGTCTGTAGATACAAGTTGTATTGCTTTAACTACCCTGATATCATTAAAGTCATACAAATACCCTGAAATGAATGCAGTTAGAGCAGTATAAATGACCTTATTTATCTCATATTCTATGCTAGTATAAAGCACCTTTATGCCCACATAATTGCACTCACTGGGGGTTGTGCCAGTGTAAATGTTTTGGTACAAAAATCAATAACTGGCATAGTTGGAGGCAGCCGGCTGTCTGAGGTGCAGCACAACAAATAGACAGAGTGCTCTGCTATTTTTGGTTTTCATCTATCATTCTTATCTTGACCTAGAAATAAAATTGAATAGGAAGTTGAAATTATCTCTGCAGCAGAAATAGGGGTCACAGGTGTTATGTCCCTGCTGACCTCCAGCAGCCAGAGGATGTACAAGCTGCAGGAGCTGCAGGGTGGGAGCAGTCCCTCCTGACTACTCCTTGCACACAGATACAGAAGCGGTCCAGCCAGGCAGAGGCAGAAGTGGTGGGAGAGTGATGAAGCCTAAAGCATAGGGATTGATTGTCCCCCTGTACTCAGCGCTGGTGAGGCCATACCTTGAGTACTGCGTTCAGTTTTGGGCCCCTCACTACAAGAAAGACACTGAAGCGTGTCCAGAGAAGGGCAGTGAAGCTGTGATGGGTCTCTTATGGGGTGTGGCTGAGGGAACTGGGATTGTTCAGTGTGGAGAAGAGGAGGCTTAGGGGAGACCTCATTGCTT
This sequence comes from Phasianus colchicus, assembly GCF_987193195.1. Classification (NCBI taxonomy): domain Eukaryota; kingdom Metazoa; phylum Chordata; class Aves; order Galliformes; family Phasianidae; genus Phasianus; species Phasianus colchicus. Next base: position 187,843,327 of record NC_143436.1, on the reverse strand, counting down.
TCTGCAACAGTGGGGTTGTGGTGAGGTGGGGGTCGGCCTCTTCTCCCAAGTAACAGCAACAGCATGAGAGGTGATTACCTCAAGTTGCACCAGCAGAGGTTCAGATTGGATATGAGGAAAAATTTCTTCTCAGAAAGAGTGGTGAGGCACTGGCACAGGCTGCTCAGGGAAGTGTTCAAGAAACGTGAAAATGTGGCACTGAGGGCCATGGTCAGTGGGCATGATGGGGATGGGCTGCTGGTTGGACTGGATGATCTTAGGGGTCTTTTTCAACCGTAATGATTCTGTGATTCTGTGTTGCCATTCTTCCTGGATCTATTTCTGTGTAGTCAGACAAGCATTGCCAATGGCAGAGAAACATTCAGTGATGGTGCATTCCTGTATGTGCACCATTACCACACCTTGTGCGGCAGCAGCCAGAGCTGTCTGGGTAATGATACTAAATATCATGGCCCTTTGGAATGCTGATAGCATGTGCTTTATTGTACTTGTGGTTAAGTATGGGCTTGTCCAGGCTCTGATGGAGTTTTTTCCCAGCTGCCAAGTGCTCTTCAGTCTCTGCTTGCAATGCGTGCAGATCTCCACGACACCCCAGCTGACTGCAGTGTACTGTAGAAGAGTTAGATTTGGACTATAAAGAAGTTGGTGGTTGTTTCCTCCATCTTACTATATTTTCAATATCCAATCCATTTGTGTGATTTCTCTGGGTTTAAATTCACCACGTACACCCCCAAGGACCCATAGCAGGTGTAACCTGTTCCTTTTGCATCCTACAGGAGCAGTTTCTAGACATAGGGTTGTGCTACTGCTGTGAAAACAATGCTAAAATAAAATGAGTAACTTGGGTGAGGGAGAATGCCTGATTGTTTCATCGAGGCTTGTGCAGCACAGAACTAGAAGCATGGTCACACCATCCTGCTGTGAAATGCCACTCAGCCTCCTGCCACATGAGGGATGTTTTAAAGTGGTATTGAGCCTTAGCCTAAGAAACCTAGCCCATCAATCGTGGTTTCCTCTGATCTGAAGATTTTCTAGTTTTTATTTGTATGACTTTGGCCACTCTGATCACATTTTATCCCAAAGAGAAGTCTCAAAATTGATCCCATTCTTAAAAAACAGACCTGAGAGACTAAAGAGTTAAAAATGCACTCCTGCTATGGTTTGCACCAGTCTTCAACACATTTTTAATTTTATAGCTAAGTTTCTGTATCTGTAAAATGAGAGAAATCTGTTTAACCTGTGGAGGAGTTAACTCCCAACCTCACGCTGGCTTCTGATGCAGAATTCATTGACATTTATGAAGTACAATGTGATTTTTTGTGTGATAGATGGTGTTAATGAATATGAAGTTGAGATTCGTAGACTTTTGTCTCAGTTACAGCTGAGATGGAATTGTTTTCTTCAGTGTGTCTGGTATGATGCTATGTTTTGGTTCCAGGAGAAGAACAATGATGATAACACACTGATGTTTATAGCTGCTGCTAAGCAGCGTTGTACAGAGCCAAGGCTATTTGCACCCAAGGGTGCAAGGAGCTGGGAGGGGACAGAACAAGGACAGCGAACTTAAATTGGCCAAAGGGACATTCCATACCATATCATCATACAGAAGGAATTTTGAAGGTGGTGGGAGTTCATCACGCTCTCTTCTGCTGCTCAGGGGGCTAGCTGGGCATTAGTTGGTGGGTGGTGAGCAATTGCTTGTGCATCACTTACTATATACATATGCATTTATTTATATTTATGATTATTATCCTTTTCCTTTTCTCTATCTTAGTGAAGAGTTTTACTCAACCCACAAGTTCTACTTTGTTTTCTATTCTCTCTCCTGTCCCACTGGAAAGGAAGGAGTGAGAGGACAGCTGTGGTGCTCAGCCACCTGCTGGGTTAAACCACAACAAGTTTCCTGGACTTTATTCTTTTTTATTATTTTTCAAGTACCTCTGAAAAAAACATAAAGTCATTTTGGAATTTGTTTTTATTTCCAGCTTTACAAAACATACCACAAACTATGGGAAGCTTAAGTAACTTTGTGTTCTTCTGAGTGCTGTGTCTGTGGCAGTTTCATTCCCTTAGCTGTTGGATTAAAATTTGTAACTGATCTACAAATCAACCCTTTGATGCAGTACATCTGCCAGAAACTAAAACTACTCTGGCTCAAATGATAGACACTTATTCTGGCTGACAACTTGTACTTTTAATTGGAAGCTGCAGCTTTTGAAATGAATTGGACAGGGTGAAATCATCACAGTCTTAGATGTAGACAATGACAGAAGCCAGCATGTTCAGTTCTCTTTGCTGAGGCTCGTAACACACACAGAAAGCTGCTGATCATACTGGATTGCAATTGAAGATATTTGCCCTTCATTGAACAGGGAGCTTGCAATCACATTTTACTGGAATAGGTTCTTTGTACAAACAAAACTTAAATCAGAAGGAAGTTCTATCTCATTTCTTCCTCTCTGATCAAAACCTTCATGCCTGAGCACCTTGTGCAGAGGAGCATTAGGCTCATATTTCTGAAGTCTTATTTGTTATTCAACATTTGTTCCTGGTAGCTTAAACTACTGAACCCCCCCATCACCACCCATACAGCTTTAAAAATTGAAAAATGGTTCATTTTCAGTACTTGGCAAAGCCTTTCATTGTAAAAGGGGAGCAAAGCAAGTAGAAAAGAACTGCCAGCATCCAAAGCCCCCAAATCTTTCCACTTGTTCCCAGGGCTCGGACAACAATACCACTATGAAAATAGCTCTGAGGAGGAAGAGCATGCTGGGTAATGAGATGCAAATGAGCACACTAAGCATCCCACTCTGCTTCAGAGCCTTTTTATCCAGTAGTTCAATAACAACTGGCTTTTGTGTCATGATAGGTTAGCACAGAATAGATTTCACAATGTGTGCATGTGTTATCCTCATAGTTCTCAGCTTGTGGTCAGCAAGATAGTTAAACGTGGCATCCATTTTATGGAGAAGCTGATAGAAAAGTTGTCTAGATTAAAACTAGCTGAAATAAGAGTGTTGCAGTTAAATGGAACAGAACTCAGTGCAGAGCTTTTAAAAAGAGAAGAACTTTTTTTAAAAATTATTTATATTACTCTCTAAGTTGGTTTTCCCTACTCTACTCAAGTTTGTGTGTGTCTAGTTGCTGTGGCCAAGATAGATTGCATGTAACACTGAAGTCTTCACCGTGTCTCTTGGGTTCCTTTGACTTACAATAAACTGAGTTTGGACAGGTCTTCCAAAATACTCAGAAATTAACAGTTACCCTTGTATCATAAACTTGCTTCTTTCCATCCCTACAAAACAGTGCCTGTTGTTTTCACAGAATCACAGTCTGGCTTGGGTTGGAAGGGACCTCAAGGATCATGAAGCTCCAGCCCCCCTGCCACATGCAGGACCACCAACCTCCACATTTAATACTAGCCCAGACTGCCCAGGGCCCCATCCAATCTGGCCTTGAACACCTCCAGGGATGGGGCATCCACAACCTCTCTGGGCAGCCTGTTCCAGCACCTCTCCACTCTCTCTGTAAAGAACTTCCCCCTGATATCCAACCTAAATCTTCCCTCCTTCAACTTAAAACCATTTCCCCTTCTCCTGAAGTTATCTCCCCTTTCAAAGAACTGATTCCCCTCCTGTCTGTAGGCTCCCTTTAGGTACTGAAAGGCTGCAATGAGGTCACTCCGCAGCCTTCTTTTCTCCAGGCTGAACAAGCCCAGCTCCCTCAGCCTGTCTTCATAGAGGAGGTGCTCCAGCCCTCTGATCATCTTTGTGGCTCCTCTGGCCCCTCTCCAACAGCTCTCTGTCTTTCTTGTACTGGGGACTCCAGACCTGGACACAGCACTCCAGATGGTGTCTCACAAAAGCAAAGTTTTCATCTCGCCTTGGATATCTTTAGGGTTGTCATCTGTCTTTCTATTGGGATGATGCTACGTGTGATGTCCTATAACCTTGCTGTACTTCAATTATCAGACCACAGGTCTAATAGGTCATCAGAGCTGGGACCTTAAGACACTGGCACCTCTCCAGTTTGCCAGTTTGCCTACTGTTAGTTATTTCCTTGGTTTATCAACATACTATTCTCTTAAACCTGACTGTTGCTTCTTCTGGTGCTTTCACGCATGTATGTTTCCATTTCTACTTCACATATATCCATCTTAATAGCTAAAAAAGAAACTTGATTTACTCTTTTGGAAGGGAGAGGTATCTTCATTTGCTCCTTGGACTCACAGTTCTTTTGAGTAGTGCCAGGAGGACCTCAGGGCCCCATTGATGTGACCCGTAGAGAAGCACAAGTGGGTCAGGTCATAGGCATCCCTCGTCCAAGTGGGAGAACATCATCATCTGGGGCCTTCAGAGGGTGAGGAGGTGAGATATGAGGACATGCATACTAGCCAAGGGTAGAAGGGAGATTTCAGGTGGGAGAAAAAAGGAAGCAGTAAAAGTTGTATATGGAAGGTGGTAGACAAAAATAATAGATCTGGACTTTGGGCAGGAGGAAATGAAATTCAGATGCTGGTGCCTTTTCTGTGTACTGTAGCATCTCCAGCAAAGGCATGTTGCAGCCTCTGGTTCCCCCTGCATTTTTTGTCCCCAAAGCAGCCCAGGCAGCAGTACCACTCCATCATTTTTTAGGCAGTGCCTGCTCCTCTGGCATCAGCCTTACGGGTAGCAAAGCCTTGCTTAGGGTATTCTCAGAGGATTGATGTGCTCCAACTATGGGGTTTATCAACAAATCAGTGCATTTCTAAAGAGCAGCCAGCAGTGTGCAGTGCTTGGGGTGCTGATGAGAATCCAGATTGAGAGACAGAACTTGGGTCTGCTGTCCTTCTGCCTGTACACATGGGAAAAGCTCAGTCTGAGGATCTCACCATTGGTACCTAGGTGAGTGCTCTGTGCCAACAGCTGATTCTCCTGCTTTTCCTCAGCTAAAGATTTTCTTGTAGGTGGGACCGTCTGCTCTGAGAATTGCACAGCAAGACTGGGGTATTGGCCTCGTTCTGCAGAGAAAAACTGTTCCTGCTTATGTTCCAGTTTTTCTGTGCATTATTGCTATTTGTTATGTGCAAAGCCATTGAAGTCAGGGGTCAGAGCCAGTACTACACTTTATCCATTGCTAAGAATTAAAATAAATCTCAGTATGGAGGAGCAAAGAAAAAGCAGCAAACCTTAGAAACCAAAGGGATGAATTTTATTCTTTAAAGAAATTATTTTCTTTACCTATATAACCATAAATTTTGGAAAAGTGCTTAGTGCTGTTATGGCTGAGCTTTATGAGATTGTTAGTTAATAATAATACCTTTCTCTTACACAAGTGATTTTTTCCTTTATCGATCACAAGGCACTTTACAGAGAAAGATATCAATTATCCCAGTTTTTATGGGAGGGGAAACTGAAGCACTGAGACATCAAATGTCAGATGGAGGGTTACTGAACAAGTCAGGGGGTGGGCAGGAAAACCGAACAGAGCATCTCAGTGCTGCTTCCCAGGCAGGAGACCACCTTGGGAAGGGCAGCTGAGGTATACATAGGTCTGTTTGAAGGTTGTTTGTCACCAAAGAAGGCCATATATCTTTTCTATGAGGCCTCTTTCTGCAGCTCTGCATTCTGTGTCTGCATCAGGAAGGTCACATCACCAATGAATCATTTTTTATTGGAGATGAAGACGAGATTCACTTGATCTGGGGAATCTGCTGTTAGCACAAGGCACCGCTTTCTCAGCACCAGTGGGTGCTAATTGGTGGAGGCAATCACTGGTAATGAAGGGTGAAAGTCTTCTGAGCCCAGCTGGAGAAAAGCAGACTTGTTTTACTGTTGTCAAGAGCAGCACTCATTGAGGGTGTATATGAAAAGATGCAAAATCATTTGTCTTTAGAAGATAATGAAGGTGTCCAGATGAGGAGAAAACACTGACAGCTGTACCCTGCACACACCTCCACATCTCCCCCACAATTGAGAAAAGAAAATACCAGGACTTAGCCTGCTGCAACCTAGGTACGTGTTATACAGAAGCGTACATTGGAGACTTTGTTATTATTACTTTTTCCTGCCTTTGTTGTTACATCATAATATGCCAAAGAAAGAGATGGAACAAAGCAGGATGGGATGCGAAGCGTTTGCACGTCCCCTTTTCACTGAAGGTGTCACCACCCACCCCATCACCCGTGTTATATAACTCTCCTCTCCTGCAAACAGTGAAATTCATTAGCATAAATTATAACCAGAGTCTAGTTAGGCGCAGTTGTCACTTCTGCAGAATGATGAGGCCTTTGTGCACAAAAAAAATTAAAGAAAATTGTATAATGATTATGTGCGCTGGTTACTAAGCTAGCCACCAGTTAGATATATTTATAGCTATTCCTGTAAGTAACAATTACATGCTAATTATAACCCAAATAGAATTCTGCAATTTCTCGTTGAAAATGAAAGCGATGCAGGGGGACGTTAAAATCTGTGCTGAGGCATCGTATTAGCAATGAGGTTTTTAGGCAGCGCTGCACTCTGTCAGGGATGGGAACAAAAGGAGATACAAATGTTCTTTCTGTTCTTATGTACTCATTTAAGCTTAAATAAAGGATCTGAACTTTGAAAACTCCATAACCCACAACCTGTGAATTTCCATACAAAGTGTTTTAGGAAAGCTAAATTGGACTCCTGTAGGCAGTTACTTATTGAAAAGTATTATCAAATCTTGGAGTGGAGTCATATAAGTGGGAGATAACAAATGGAATGTCCATGGAGGGCAGTGTGAAGAATAAACCTTGTGTTCACTCTTCTTTTTGTCTGACCTCCGTCATCTTCAAGGCTTTTGAATGCTTTTTGAAGGACAGTAGAATTAAAGACATGGAAATAGATTGAAAATGGGATAAAAGTGCTCATGTGTTTAGCAGAGGTAAATTGTGGCAGCCTACCTTGATGTCATTGATAAGATAAATGATGTTGTAAGAAATGCTGTATGTGTAATCTGCGTGGACTTCTGTAATGCATTTGGTATGGTTGCACTGCAGAATTTATGAGGCATGAGGACATGGAGATTAATAGGATAATTGATATGTGCATATGGGTCTGGCTGAGGAGGAAATAGAAGTGATGAGTCTTGAAAGAGGAATTTACACACTGAAAGGCGCACATTAACAGTTTCAAGTGTTGGCTAGACAAATGATCTTGTTTGGTGTTCCCATCAAGGATGCCAGCTTCAAAGGTGGGAGGTTCTGATCCAGAAATAGTAGTCATCTTACACAGAGGAGGTGCCAGGGAGGAAAAAAAAAAAAGAATACCTGAGGGTTCAAGGAGAAGAAATGGAATGAGATATGCTAGTGATGTAAAGCAGTGCATTTGAGGACTGATAACAGGAGTGCCCATCTCTGCTCAAAGTGCACTAAGGCAGTGGTTGGGCTGGTTTATGGGGTCTGTGGAGATGTTACTGGAGCACAGCATTCAGTCTCCGTTCCTCAGGCTCAGGGTGGATGACGGCACTCTGGAACTGCAGTGCAGGAAGATGAATGGAAAATGGAAAGGAAAGGAAGCCAAAGGAGCTTGGTCTATTTAGTTCACCGAAAGAAAGGCTGACGGGTTTATTATGGGTCTCTGGTAGGCAGCGTGGCATTAGCTGGCTTGTGTCCCCACAGCATAAGTCACCTCCCCTTGGTAGGAGATTTGTCATGGT